>NC_059119.1:47162166-47462999 GCF_020740685.1 Jaculus jaculus | reverse complement strand
TTACCTTCTCTCTGTCTTCTTGTAGCTTGTGCATAGTTCTGAGTATAAACATGGTCCTCGGGTCTTTGAAGAGGACAAACATCGACCCCCGGGACTTGGAAGGGAGATCCAGTTGGACTGAAAGCCCTGAGAAGTCGTCCTCCTAAGAGCTGGGGAACGACCCTTTGAGCACACAGTGAGGTCTGGTTAGTAGGGTTATTGCCAAAGACACTTGTTAAAGAAAGACCTTGGCAATGCTTCCTTTCAAAGATTCCAGAGTGTTTCGTTCCCTCTGTCACGATGATGGTTGCTTATGGGAGAATAAAACGGGTAGCTGAGTTATCTAGTGATAGCAGCCCTCCCCAGGGGCTGGCCAGGCCTCCCCAGAAGCTCTTTATCTGTGCATGGCCCTTGCTTGGAGAGGATTTGCTGCCTTCCTTGCTGGAGACATAAATGAACAACTGAGGGCCAGGTTCCTGTCTAAATGAACATTAAATTATTTTTTTTTCGAGGCAGGGTCTCACTCTAGCCCAGGCTGTCCTGGAATTCACTATGCAGTCTCAGGGTGGCCTCGAACTCACGGCGATCCTTCTACCTCTGCCTCCCGAGTGCTGGGATTAAAGGCGTGCGCCACCACGCCCGGCTCTGGAGGAACATTTAAATGGCCAAGACCTTTTACCTGCCGGAGGTTAAATGCTCTGGGAGAACCGTGCTTGGGTAATCCATAGCTGAGGGAAAACAGGATAAATGATCGCTCTGTTCTTCTGCACTGCTTCTCTTGATAGAAGTGAAAGCTGGCTTCTCAGCAGCAATAGCGATCAATACCCAAGAGGCGGAGCTGGTTTTGTGGGCCTCCTCCAGTGCGTGCGCGCGCGTGGTTTTGAGGCTTCTCTGTGCATGGGAGATTAAATAGGATTCAGGTAAACAGCTGAAGGTTTTACGTGGGATTAGGTTTGAAAAACACCCATCATCGGGGGTATTTTCCTGTGCAGAGAGCCAGACCCATTTGCCAGGCTAGGCCAGTGTGGAGAACTTAAGGGATTAAGAAAGCAAGTTCCCCACAACTGTTCTCGAGACAGAGCCCAGAGGTGGAGACTGGCTCTTCCCCACCTGCCGCATCTGTCTGAGGCACCTCGGGGACCTTAGGTCACCCAGTCCAGTGACCCGTAGGACTCCTTCCCTGCTTGCACAGCACTCCTCAGCATCTGCCAGTCTTGTGCCAACTTTGGTGGCAGACAGTAAGGGTATACTATGAACAAAACAAATATGCCCTTGGGGAGAGAGACCAGAGGTACATCACAGTGGCTGTGTAATTACAACTTCTAAGAAGGAAAAATAAAGTAAAAAGGGGGGGAATGGGGCTGGAGAGATGGCTTAGCGGTTAAGCGCTTGCATGTGAAGCCTAAGGACCCCGGTTCGAGGCTCGGTTCCCCAGGTCCCACGTTAGCCAGATGCACAAGGGGGCGCACGCGTCTGGAGTTCGTTTGCAGTGGCTGGAAGCCCTGGCGCGCCCATTCTCTCTCTCTCCCTCTGTCTGTCTTTCTCTCTGTGTCTGTCGCTCTCAAATAAATAAATAAAAAATGAACAAAAAAAATTTTTTTAAAAAGAAGGGGGGGAATGTGGACTGTTGGTGGCAGGGGAAGGAGGAATGACTAAGATGTTAGGGAAACAGGGAGGCCTTGAACTTCCTGAAGGAGGCGAGGGAGAATTGAGACTTACCAGGCAAGGTGCAAACGCCCTGAACACAAGAAAGCCGGCGTGGCTGGGAAGATCCAGGAGGATCCAGGCAGAAAACAAGGCCAGCTCTTCCCCGCTTCGCACATCACCGTTGGGATCTGTCCTTGGCTCTGGAGGGCCCTCAACGTAGCAGTAGCCTGGTGTGAGGTTCGGTGGGACAAAAACAGGTCAATCGAGAGCCCAGTACCACAACTCAAGCCAGTGACGACAGTGGCCCGCATGAAGGGGTGGGGGATGACTTCGGATTTTATTTGAGCGGGTAGAGTTGGGTTATGTTGACACGCACCAGCAGTGGATTGAGAGATCCAGGGAGAAATCAAGGATGACCCGAGGAGAATGGTTTCAGCAGTTGGCAGGATGGAGTTGCCACTGACTAATAGGAGGGATTTCAAGGGAGTAGGGTCTGTTTCAGAGCTGCATTTAAACTGGATACCTGGGTGCTGGTGAGGGTGTATGATCTTGTTAATCTTTGTTTTTATTTCTTTATGTTTTTGAGGCAAGTCCAATAAACTGGCCTTGATTTTTTTTGTTGTTGTTGTTGTTTTGTTTTTGTTTTTTGAGGTAGGGTTTCACTCTAGTCTAGGCTTACCTGGAATTCACTCTGTATTCTCAGGGTGGCCTTGAACTTGCTGCAATCCTCCTACCTTTGCCTCCTGAGTGCTGGGATTAAAAGTGTGCACCACCACGCCCAGCAAACTGGCCTTTCTTATGTGCATTTGCGCACGAGCGAGCGAGAGAAAATATTGGTGCGCTAGGGCCTCCAGCTGCTGTAACAGAACTCCAGCCGTGTGTGTGTGAGTGCAACCTTGCATGCTTGTGTCACTGTGCATCTGGCTTACATGGAACATGGAGAGTTGAACATGGGTCCTTAGGCTTCACAGGCAAGCGCCTTAACCACCAGACCATCTTTCCAGCCTGGTCTTGATTGTCAACTTAAGATTTAGAATCACCATGGAGTCAAAACCTCTGGGCATATCTGTGAGGGCGTTTCTAGATTAGGTTAATGGAGGTGGGCAGATCCACTCGAAATGTGAGTGGTACCATGTAGCGCGGGCTGAGGTCCAGATCGGATAGAAAGCAGGAAGCTGGCTGACCATCAGCGTTCACGTCTGTGCTTCCTGACTGCAAATGCAATGTCACCAGCTGCTTGAAGCTCCTTCGGCCATGACTCCCCACCATTGATGGGCTGCACCCTTCAACTCCGAGCCAAAACAAACCCTCCCTTCCTTAAATTGCTTCTTTCAAATGGTCTCAGCAAAAAAAAATAAATAAATAAATTGGGGTACCGATTCCAGAAGGGTGAGTCAGTAAATGGCCCTGGTGTTGAGTGGGATGGTGTTTGCCAGAATTGTACACTCATAAGCACATAGGTCGGTGAGTCTGAGGGGAGAGGTGGTAGTGATTGCCTATCGTCACCTGCTGTCTCGTAGAGAGGAAACTCAAGCACTGAATGTGAAAGATGAGACTTTCTTTCAGTTGGAAAGCTTGAATTAGAGCCAACCTTTGCGAAGGCTAACCTAACATTTTCTTTGTCCCTTATTTTTATAGCATTTTTTTTTCATTTGTTTGTTTTTGTTTTCTGAGGTAGGGTCTCACTCTAGCCCAGGCTGACCTGGAATTCACTCTGGAGTCTCAGGGTGGCCTCGAACTCACAGGGATCCTCCTACCTCTGCCTCCCGAGTGCTGGGATTAAAGGCGTGCGCCATCACGCTGGGCTTTTGTCATTTACTTTTTCAAATCTTTATTAACAACTTCCATGATTATAAAAAAATATCCCATGGTAATAGCCTCCTTCCCCCCACTTTCCCCTTTGAAACTCAACTCTCCATCATATCCCCTTCCCATCTCAATCAGTCTCTTTTATTTTGATGTCATGATCTTTTCCTCCTATTATGACGGTCTTGTGTAGGTAGTGTCAGGCACTGTGATGTCATGGATATAAAGGCCATTTTGTGTCTGGGGGGAGCATGTTGAAAGGAGTCTTACCCTTCCTTTGGCTCTTACATTCTTCTTTTTTTTAATTTTTTTGTTCATTTTTTATTTATTTGAGAGTGACAGAGAAAGAGAAAGAGAAAGAGACAGATTGAGAACGGGCGCGCCAGGGCTTCCAGCCACTGCAAACGAACTCCAGACGCGTGCGCCCCCTTGTGCATCTGGCTAACGTGGGACCTGGGGAACCGAGCCTCGAAACGGGGTCCTTAGGCTTCACAGGCAAGCGCTTAACCGCTAACCCATCTCTCCAGCCCAGCTATTAAATTCTTTCCACCACCTCTTCCGCAATAGACCCTGAGCCTTGAACATGTACCACCATATGCATCAGGTTTACAACTGGCTGATTGTTGTCTGGCAAATTTTCTCCACGTGGAGAGGTGTAAATAACTATTTCCGGTTATCAAAAGCAGCTGTGTCAGCTCAATGACGTGCTGCTTTGGGGTCTCATGCTCTGAAATTAAGTCTCCCCCTCCACCCGCCCCCAGGCTGAGGGAGGAACATCTGGGGGGGGGGTGGGTAATGACCATATAGAGAGTCCCTGTGAAGGGCTGCTCTGTGGTCCCGTGTTCCTGCACAGGAACAAGGGGCGTCTAGAAGCCTCCATATGGAAGTTGTGATTGAGGGTGGCATGAGACTTCTCAGTGGTGTGGCTGCTCTGGGGTACATAAGCCCTTATCCTGGGGCTGAGGGAGGAACATCCAAGGAGTAATTGTGACACAGGAATCTCCATCAAAGTGGCTGCCTTGGGGGGGGCTCCACATTCCTGTAACTAACTCCTCTCTCTGTTCTGTAAGTGAACCCCCCACAGTTAATTCACTGGTTCACTGAATTGGTATTGGAGTAATTGTATTTTGGTCTGCCATGTGATCCCCGTTTGGGGTGAAGATGTGTGTCTGCATCTCCCTAAGGGAAAAATTTCCCGTGACACTGATGAGATAAAACTAGAAATTGAGGGCTGGAGAGATGGCTTCGTGGTTAAGGCGTTTGCCTGCAAAGCTAAGGGACCTCCGTTTGATTCCCCAGGACCCACGTAAACCAGCTTCACAAGGTGTGATTTTTCCCCAGGACCCACATAAGCCAGATGCACAAGGTGGCACACATGTCTGGAGTTTGTTTTCTGTGGCTATAGGCTTTGGCGCACCCATTCTCTATCTGCCTCTTTCTCTCTCTCTTAAATAAAGAAAAAATAAATAAAACTAGAAATTGAGAGAACTTTAGAAACCCTTATGGACAATTTAGCATTGCCACAACACCCAAGGACATTATCAGACTCCTCTTGCTGCATAGGGCATGAACAAGTTGGGTCTTGGTAATTTCACATGGGGGCTCATTTTGTGGTATTAAGGTGTGTAAGAATGGTGTGGCTGGACCGTGTAGTAGATGGCAAATGAAATAAATAAGAAGCCACAGGCCCTTCACAACAGACGGTTTGACAGCCATTGTCCAGCGTGATGCCTGCTGAAGTGAGCCCTGGGCAGATCCTTGGCCGGGTGTAAGCGCGGAATCTCACAGTCCTTTTCTCACATTTGTTTCTTCTCTGGTTCTGCCTTTTGCTTTGTCCCCATACACCAAGCTTCCTTCTCCTCGCGTGGCTGAGATTCTTATTCCAAACCTTGGGGGACTCTTAGCAACCTTGCTGAGAGCGGTCTCACAGCCACTCGAGGCTCTGAAAGTGAGCTCACCAGGGGGGACACTTAGAACCCGCAAGAGCCAAGCCTCTCCCCTTGAAATTTACAGGCCGGTAAATTTCACCCTCCATACATTTCACCCTTCAGCAGGATGCTGAGTTAATTCTGGGGAGGGATTTTGGAGGGTGGGGGGATGTTGGACAGATGTCTTCGGTTAGCCTTTGGTGACCTTCCTTCCATATAACATGGGTAACACGGCTGCATTGGGTTAGGCGGGGCCAACGGTGTGAGTGTCCAGTAGATGACCCCATTGTAAAATAGGCATGGACACAGTTCGATTAAGTCACACTGTGCAAATGACTGGAATTTTCGAATCCAGCTTTGGCCTGGCCTTTGCGGTTCGTGCGCCCTCATTTGGAGACTTCTGATCAGGGTTCCTTGGCTCCTTGCCTCTTTTTTCCTTAACTGTCTTGTAGGGGTTTTGGGTCAGCCCACAGGATCTCATGCTCCTAAGACATACAGCCACAGTTTCCACTGACAGCTCTGGAAGGTTCCATTTCTATGGATTGGGGGAGGGGGGAGAGGAAGAAGCTGCAGGGCTTTCTGCATTGGGGTTGGCCTGCCCTCCAGCTTCCAACCCCGCCACCCACAAGACTGAGTAAAGAAGGAGCAAACTGTGGGACCTGCCAGCTCCCAAGTAGGTCCTCCTGACATTTGGGCAAAAACTGTTTCCTAGATCTGTTGGGCTCAACTTGCCGCCGCCTCTGTTCGCTCTCTGGCTTGGACCTCATGAGGAGTCCTGGGGGAGGATGAGGAAGGTGTAGCCATGGGGCGAGCGAAATACTGAACACAGGTGCACCACCTGTCTGACGTCATTAAAGTGCCGTCTTAGGTAACCACTGCCTGCAGGTTCTAATTTCCTGGTGATTAACGTGCGGCTGACCGTTTGCAGTTCCGACCTGCTGCATTCGGCTGCTTCCAGAGATGGTTCTTGCTTTTCTGCCTGCTGCCAGCCCTGGATCTCAAATGTCAGAATATACCTCTTCAACAGATGGCAGTTGAGGGTATTTGGGAATGAAATGCCTCCTCCTCATCTGTCTGCTGCTGGCCTAACTTTCATTTGAAATTACAGCTTCTGTCCACTTAGCCTACGTTTCTATCAGGTAAGGGAATATGCAGTTTTCTTTCACCAGAAGAAAATGGTCAAAAGAGTATTTTAATTATGAGGGGAGTGTATCTTCATAGGTGTGCATCCTCCACCTATGGTACACGTACATGGAGAAATACAAACAGGTGTGCCCAGTCTCCTTAGGTCCCCACAGCCGCTACAGGACTGAGGATGTGGGTGATGTGGGCACCAGGTGTAACAGGGTGCTTGGGGTCCAGGAAAGTCCTTGAACCTCAAACCCTAGGTTCACTTTCTAATTTTAATCAAAGAATTGAATAAAGAAGACTGAGAAGGGTAATTGCTAAATTATCATATTTATTGAGGGAAGTACTGAGCCAAGGAAAGGCACCCATGTGGAAAAAACCATGGAAAGAAAAGAGAAGTTAGTTTAAGGAGCTCCTGCCATGTGGGGAGCTGGAGGGGACAAAGAACCCATGGGGGGAGCTGGAGGGGGTAAAGAACCCATATGGGGAGCAGGGGCTGGGGGGGACCTTCTCCTTTGCTGAACCCTGGCTCAGGCCCAGCCGAGGGAAACACTCATCCTCTGCTCAAGGTTCCAAGTGATCAGAGAGCCTGTCCTCCGCTTGAAAAGGTTTTTATAACCTTATAGTGGCAGGTTCTCTTCTGGCTCAGGTGAACCAGGGGGACAGACAGCTGGTTAGGGCTAAGGGGCTGTCTCAGGAAGAGGCTAGCCCTGGCGCTAAGTTCCGGAGGCTGAACTTGACCAGCCACGATGTTTAAATACTGTGAAAATCCTCCCTCCCTGGAGAGATAAGAAGTCAGGTCATCTTTGATTTCTAGCAAGTGCAAACTTTCCTGCCTGTTTTTGTTTGATCTTAAAGGATCCAGTCACCCTAAATGTAACCCCCGGTCCCAGGAACTGGTGGCTACTTTAGGCAGCTCCTCTTGCTGAGACTCAGAGGAATTGGTGCACTGGAGTCTGGCAGGAAAGAATCAAATGCAGACTCCCTTGCCCACAAGGAGAGGAAAGAATACTGTGGAGTCCAACCATCAGCCAGCAGCTTACTAAAAACTCCCACAGCTTATCTGTTCTAAGCATTTTTGTGCATTCAAGTTGTACAAATTTGATGTTTGCCAGTGTACAATCATACTGAAGATGGTTCCAAGTTGGGGCCCAGGATGATGGTGAAGCCCTAGGACCCAAGTTCTGACTGGGGGCAGCATCTGGAGGCTTAGACAGTAAGCGTACGCAGCAGATGTACCTTGAATGTTTCAAGCCGAGGCGATCTGCACATGTGGGAAGGGCGGTGACGTAATAAAGAGATTAATTTTGTCCTGCGTCAATCAGAACCTTAAATACCTGAGGGGGAGGGAAATGTAAAAGCTCAAGATTCCCCCCACCCCCCCACAGTTAAACTGGCTGTTTTGTGGGAGTGGTAAACTGGAAGTTATGAATACCTTCTGCCTCAAAGAGTATTCTAGCAGTAGGGAGGAGGTTGCTGGTGGTGGTGGTGATGGAGTCAATGAATATGCAAACCCATATTTTAGAAAATGAATGGATCGCTCCTAGCTGGTAGCTCTGAGTCTTTTGTATTTCCCACAGTGCCGGACAGATGCTGACATCAGAAAATGATGAGTGTTTTTCATTAGCTTAATAGGTTTTTAAATTGCAAAATGGAGCCCTTTCTGGAGTTTGGTAGCAGCCATGGGAATAACTTTCTATGAATGCTGAAAACCACACATCTGCTCCCCAGACCGTGGCTTCTCTGTGTAGGGAGTGAGGGTCCTCGCTGCTCTGTACAGAACTGAGTATTCGTATATGATGTAACAGTGGCCCTGAAACCAACTGTGGTCCTGATAGCCTGGCTTCTAGTTCCCTTTTATTTTGTGTTTTATAATCTTGCCTGAGTGGTTTTAAGTGTACATTTCAGCAAATTGTCCACTAGTTTAGTGTCTTTCACTGTGTCCTTATCTGCAAAGCACAAATCGAAATTACTGCTTAGCAGTTAAGCGCTTGCCTGTGAAGCCTAAGTACCTCCGTTCAAGGCTCGATTCCCCAGGACCCACGTTAGCCAGAGGCACAAGGGGGCGCACGCGTCTGGAGTTTGTTTGCAGTGGCTGGAAGCCTTGGTGGACCCATTCTCTCTCTCTCTCTCAAATAAATAAATTAAAATAAAATAAAATACAAACTGTATTTTTCCCCAGCTCATCTCTAGCTCATGCTTGCCTCAAAATTGATGTTCCAGCCATAACAGGTGATTCCTAAATGGCCCAAACTGTTTTTTATACTATTAATTAATTTATGAGAGAGAAATAAGGGGTGGGGGGGGGAGCAGAGAGAATGAATGGGTGCTCCAGGGCCTCCAGCCACTGCAAACAAACAGCAGATGCATGAGCCACCTTGTACAGCAGATTGACATGGGTACAGGGGAATCGAACCTGGGTCCTTAGGCTTTGCAGGCAGGTACCTTAACTGCCAAGCCATCTCTCCAGCCCTGGGGTGTGTGTGTGTGTGTGTATGTGTTCTTAAAAACACTAACCTAAGCCTATTACACTACAGCTTGAACACATGGGTGGTGTCTTCTGTCCTTTTTTTGATACTTCCAGCTATTTGGGGTAAACTGCCCATCACTTTTGGCTTGTCCCTGTGTATGTAGACTGGGCCAAGTTCTTTGCGCCCCCCCCCCCCCCCGTTCCTACTTCAGACTTGATTCAGGCCATAGTTCCTTTTTCACTTTTTGGTTTTTCGAGGTAGGGTCTCACTCTAGCCCAGGCTGACCAGGAATTCACTATGAAGTCTCAGGGTGGCCTCGAACTCAGGGCAGTCCTCCTACCTCCGCCTCCCGAGCGCAGGGATTAAAGGCGTGCGCCACCGCGCCTGGCACAAGGCCATAGTTCCTTTAATCTTTGGTGCTTGCCACCCTGACCAGTCAGTTCAGCTTTTCCACTGGCTAGGCCTGTAGGGAAGCAGTCCCTGGGTCTGGACACTTAGTTATTCTCGGCCATTCCCAACTACTGCTCATTCTAGTTTACCTTCCCTTGTAAACAATATATTACTAGATTTGAGAAAATCCAGTGTGGGGCTGGAGAGACGGCTTAGCTGTTAAGGTGCTTTGCCTGCAAAGCCTAAGGACCCAGGTTCGATTTTCTAGGTCCCACATAAGCCAGATGCACTAAGGTGGCCCATGCGGCTGGAGTTGGTTTGCACTGGCTGGAGGCCCAGTTGTGCCCATTCTCTCTCTCCCTGACTCAAATAAAAATAGATTTAAAAAATAATAAAAAAGAAAAGAAAATCCAGTCTGGCAATCTTTATCTTTAGTTTCTCTTGGCATGTGTGTAGTCTGCATGCATGTAAGTTCATATGTATGTGGGCACGCGTGGGGGGCTGATAATGGAGTCTTTCACAATTGCTCTCTACTTCTACTGAAATAATCTCTCTTGAACTCAGAGCTCACCCATTCCATGACTCAAGCTAGTCAGCTTATACCCTGTTTCTGCCTCCCGAGTGCCAAGATAACAGATGGGCTGGTATGCACACCTGGCATTTTACTTGGGTGCTGGGGATTCAAACTCTTATCTTCACACATGCTTTCTCCATGGTATCCCTAGTAGACATTCTAGTCTCTGTGTTATTTGATGTTAGACTTAACATTAAATCTTTTTAAATTTAACATACAATCTAACATTGTTACACCATGAACTGTCTTTTATTTTCTTGACTTCTTTTGGGCTGAATTGTTCTTATTTTAATATTTCTATTTGTGTGAGACAGGAACAGAGAGAGATAGAATGGTATCTGGGCCTCCAGCCTCTGCAAACAAACTCTAGATCCATATGCAATCTTGTCTATCCAGCTTTTATGGGTCCTGGGGAATTGAACCTGGTTCCTTTGGCTTTGCAGGCAATGCCTTAATAGTTAAGCCATCCCTTCTGTCCTTTGAATAACTTTTTTTCTCTGATTTTACTTCATTTGCTAGTTTGGAGAATATGTATTCTGATGATCACCTTGAAAATGACCACTTAATTTCATTCCTTACCTAGCAAGTTTTAAAGTTAGTCAGAATGATTACCCTCTTTCTAAAGAATTCAGGGACCTCAAAATAATTTTTTTTATCATGTTCATCCTGTTCATAAAAAAATTGTATTAAAAAGGAAAACCTAGAAATAATCATTGTATTCAGTGATATTTATAAAACTGTATTCTGGGCTGGAGAGATGGCTTAGTGGTTAAGTGCTTGCCTGTGAAGCCTAAGGACCCTGGTTCAAGGCTCGATTCCCCAGGACCCACGTTAGCCAGATGCACAAGGGGGCAAATGCATCTGGAGTTCATCTGCAGTGGCTGGAGGCTCTGGAATACCCATATTCATTCTCTCTCTCTGCCTCTTTCTCTGTCTGTTGCTGTCAAATAAATAAATAAAAATAAACAAAAATTAAGAAAAACTGTATTCCTATGATTAATGCAGTTTGTGCCATTTATTTGTCTTGTACTTCAAACCTTCCACTTGTGACCATTTCCTTTTTTAAAGTGCATTTTTTTTTTTTTTTTTACAAATTCCCTTACTGAAATTTGATGAACACTTTCTTTTATTGGCTTGAAAATATTTTTCTTTCTGTTAATTTTTTTTTCTTTTCATCTGATATATTACTCTAGTTAGAGCACTATTTTCTTCCAGCATGTCAAGGATTTTACTCACTAACTATGCTGTTGGTATTGACAAGCCTATGAATAGCTGTTGCTATTAACAACCGCTCTTCTAAAGATAATGTTTTGCTTTTGGGTTTGGAGATTTTTTTTTTCATTCCTTTTTTGCATGTGTTTTTATAGATAGGTACCTAGAAATATATTTTTCATCTTCTTAAAATTCAGTTGGCTTTTCAATTGACATATAAATATTTTTCAAAAATTATTTAAAATTGTTAACCATTATGTCTTCATTCAGATGTCACCTGCAGCCCATTTTTCTCTTCCTTCCTGTCTGAAATCCTGATTCAATATTTCTTATACCTTCTTTCTTCATCTTCTCTCCTCTTAAGTATTATCCACATTTCTATTCTTTCCATGGTTTGCCCTGGAGGACTTCTTTTGGCTGCCTAATTTATTCTAGTTCTATTTAATTGATACTAAATTCTGCTGAAAATTTATTTGTATTTATTTGGGAGAGTTGGGTGGGGAATGGGCACCCCAAGGCCTCCTACCACTGCAAACAAACTCCAGACACATGGTCCACTTTTGTCCATCTGGATTTACATGGACACTGGAGAATCAAGCCTGGGCCATCCGGCTTGGTGAACAAGTGCCTTGATCCACTAATTCATCTCTCCAGCCCCTTTCCTGAAAACTTAAATTGTGGTATTTTATTTTTAATTTCAAGAAGTTCTGTTTGGTCCTTTAAAAAATCTTCTTAGACCTCTTCTTTGATCAAGTCCCAATCTTTAATGAATCTCCTAGTTCTTCGGGAGGGGAGGGAAAAGACTTGGTGGTCTTGGCTGACTTGGTGCTTGTGATCCTCTGTCTTGCCTCCAGATCACCGCTATCCCATGATCTGTGGCCTTCTGTTAATCTTATTTTATTTTTTATTTTTTTGGTTTTTCGAGGTAGGGTCTCACTCTGGTCCAGGCTGACCTGGAATTAACTCTTGTCATCTCAGGGTGGCCTCGAACTCACGGCAATCCTCCTACCTCTGCCTCCCGAGTGCTGGGATTAAAGGCGTGCGCCACCACGCCCGGCAAATCTTAAAGTCTTCAAAACCAAATCTTAATTTTCCAGGGCTAACAGGACAAAGGTCACTCCTGAGGGTCCCAGTTTTCTTCAGCTTTTGTAGTTCTTCACTATCTTATCTATATGTAGATATCTTGAAAGAAGGACTTAAAGACTTCATGTAGAATTTTGGGATTGCTTAGTTTTAGTGATACTGTTGGCTCAAAAACCTATTTTGCCATTATGGGAGAAGGGTCTCGTTTTAAGTGGTATTTCTTTGGTAGGGACTTGACTTGGCCTAGCCTTAATTACATCTCTTGGTTAGACCTTCACAACTGTTTGGTTTTTTTCCCCTCCTGTTCATGACATGTATCTCAATTTGTCATTTTACACTTCCTCTTATGATTAAAGTAACCTGCTTTTACTCCGTAGATGTTGGGGTGAAGACGTGTGCATACTGTCATGTAGCCCAGTGGCTGGTTCATGGGCGGTGTACAGTGAATAGCTAGTCTCTGGAAAGAAAAATGCAGAAAGACGAGGGTCTGTATAGGAGGCAGCTATACGCAGAGGACCATCGCACTGTGATCAGTCACATTACGACACACTGACTCCCTGATTGTCACAGATCAGTAAGTAGGAACTGGATATGATGAACTCAGAACAGCTTTTATTTTATTTTATTTTTTAATTTAATTTAATTTAATTTTTTCTCAATTTTTTAAAACATTTTCCATGGTAACCCCCTTCCTCCCCCCGCTTTTCCCCTTTGAAATTCCATTCTCCATCATATCCCCTCCCCATCTCAATCAGTCTCTCTTTTATTTTGATGTCATGATCATTCCCTCCTCTTATTGATGGTCTTGTGTAGGTAGTGTCAGGCACTGTGAGGTCATGGATATCCAGGCTATTTTGTATCTGGGGAAGCACATTGTAAGGAGTCCTACCCTTCCTTTGGCTCTTAAATTCTTTCTGCCACCTCTTCCACATTAGACCCTGAGCCTTGGAAGGTGTGACCAAGATGTTACTCGGTACTCAAGTCACTTCTTTCCAGCACCATGATACCTTCTGAGTCATCCCAAGGTCACTGCCATCTGAAAAGAGAAGATCCTCTACCCAAAGTGAGAGTAGCATTAATATAAGGGTATGAATATTAAGAGAAATGCTTACTGGGCAGTTTGATGAGCATAGTATATACACTTATCCAGATATCATCAGATGTTACACCCTTAGGGCTCATGACTACCCCTGTTTTAAGTTTTCAGTATCAGGGATGTATTCCCTCCCTTGGAGCGGGCCTCCAGTCCAACTGGAGGGCAGTTGGTTTCTACCATGACAGACATGCCACTATTGCACCCATTGGCTCACTTGGCCTGGCTGGCCAATTATAAGGTATGCAGTGTCCCATTGGACTGCATGTAGAATGGCTTCTTCCAGCTTTCTGTTAGCTGGTCTACGTGGAGGAGGTTATCAGCTCAGTTCCATCAGGATTTCTGAGTGGCCTTGCAGCCCAAGTATGTTGAGTCTTTAGCAATAGGGTCTTACCATTGATTTCTGGTGGGAAACCAACGGCCACGGCGATGGCCTATAATGCAGAACAGCTCTTTTAACGTTTCATGGTGTGCTTGCCCTTAGAGCGTATAGCTGGTATCTTAATACGCCCACCTTCTCCTCTTGTCTATGACAGTGAAGGTAATCCATGCATGAACCATGCTATGCTTTAACTTTTAAATTTATTTTATTTATATGAGAGAGAGAATGGGCATGCCAGGGCCTTCAGTCACTGCAAATGAACTCCAGATGCATGCACCCCCTTGTGCATCTGGCTTACCTGGGTCCTAGGGAATTGAACCGGTGTCCTTTGACTTTGCAGGCAAGCGCCTTAACCGCTAAGCCTCCAGCTCAATGCTGTGCTTTAATTTAGTCTTGTGCACCCTGGAAACTGAAAGATGAAGTAAGTGTTACAATGTAGCTGCGCTCATTTTAAATAGAATGCCTAGGCCTTGTGACTATTTTTATTTTATTACGCTGGGTCACATCATGCCATTTTTATGCAGCTCAATGTGCTTTGAGGGCATTCTTCCCACACTCCGCCACCCTCCCGTTCATTGCTCTCCTTAGTTCCTGCTTTCATGTCATCTGTCCATATATGGTTTTATGTATCTATAAAATCTTGGACCCACACAATGAGAGAAAGCATGAGATATTTGTCTTTCTTTTGTTAAGTTTTTTTTTTTTCTTCTTCTCCAAGATAGGGTCTCGCTGTAGCCCAGGCTGACCTAGAACTCACTCTGTACTCTCAGACTGGCCTCAAACTCACGGCGATCCTCCTACCTCTGCCTCCTGAGTGCTGGGATTAAAGGTGTGCGCCACCACGCTGTGATGTTTGCCTTTCTGAGACTGTCTTCATTTACTTAACAGGATTATCGCCAGTTGCAGCCATTTTTCTTCATTATTAAGACTGAAAAGTTTTTCATTGTGTATATATATAAATCACATTTTCTTTATCCATTCCTCTTGCCAATGGACCTGACTCAGTAACATTGATGTGAAAATAGCTCTGTGACTTAGTCTTTTGGGTAAATACTCAGTATTGGTACAGCTGGGTCATATGGTAGTTCTAATTTTAGGTGCTTGTTTATTTATTTTCAGGTACGGTCTCATTTTAGCCCAGGCTGACCCGGGATTTGCTCTGTAGTCCCAAGATGGCCTTGAACTCAGGAAGATCCTCTTACCTTTGCCTTCCAAGGCCTGAGATTAAAGGCATGTGCTACCACGCCTGTCTCATACTATTATTGTGGGTGTATGCACGTGTTATATGTGCAAACATGTGTCCCTGTGTGTGTTCTTATAGAAGCCAGAAAGTGTTCCTTATCATTATTCTGCTGCCTTCATTCCCTAAGACAAAAATCTCCCAGTGAACTAGGAGCTATTTTTATTGTTACTGTTTTGTTATATTTTCCGACCAGTGAGCCCCCCAAAATCCTTCTGTTTTGGCCCACTGGGATTACAGACATAGGTGACCATGCCTAACCTTCTTTTTTTAAAGCTTTTTATTATTATTTATTTATTTGAGAGTGACAGATAGAGAAAGAGGCAAATAGAGAGGGAGAGAGAGAATGGGCGCGCCAGGGCCTCCAGCCACTGCAGACAAACTCCAGACGCGTGTGCCCCCTTGTGCATCTGGCTAACGTGGGTTCTGGGGAATCGAGCCTCGAACCAGGCTCCTTAGGCTTCACAGGCAAGCGCTTAACCACTAAGCCATCTCTCCAGCCCGCCATGCCTAACCTTTTACATAGGTGCTGGGACTTGAACTCAGTTCCTCATACTTCCACAACAAGTGCTGCTACCCACTGAACACTGAACACCTCACCAACTTCATACCATGATCAAACTACACAGTGCAGATAATTTAAGTACCCAAGTCAAAAAGTTGCCACTGCAATTGCCTTGGTACTTATAGCGCTTTTAGTAGATCCTAAACAAACCTGCATTGATTATGGATAGTCAACTTTTTATTTAGTGCCTACCATGCCCTAACAACTATTCTAACCATGTGACATATATTAATGCATTTGGTGGCTCGGTAGCACCATCATTCCCATTGTTCAGCGAAGAAACTTTCCTTGTGCGTCTGGCTTGCGTGGGATCTAGAGAGTCAAATATGGGTCCTTAGGCTTTGCAGACAAGTGCCTTCACCACTAAGCCATGTCTCCAGCCCTGTCTTTTTTTTTTTTTTTTTTTTGCGCATTTGTTTCCTCGTTCCAGTAAGAGGCAGAGGCATGACTCAAACTCAGCCTTGATCAGGCTCTGATGTCTGTATTTATATTTTTTATTTTATTTATTTGAAAGCAGAGAGATAGGGAGGAGACAGAGAGAGAATGGTTGCACCGGGACCTGTAGCTGCTGCAAATGAATTCCAGATGCATGCACCCCTTGTGTAGCTGGCTTACGTTGGGTACTGGGGAATTGAACCTGGGTCCTTTGGCTTCACAGGCAAATACCGTAATTGCCAAGCCATCTCACCAGTCCCTGATGTCTGTATTTTTTTATTTTTAAATATTTTTGTTATTTTTATTTCTTTTTTATTTTTATTTATTTATTTGACAGAGAAAGAGGGAGAGAGAGAGAGAGGAAGAATGGGTGTGTCAGGCCTTCCAGCCACTGCAAACGAACTCCAGATGCATGCACCCCCTTGTGCATCTAACATGGGTTCTGGGGAATCGAACCTGGCTCCTTTGGCTTTACAGCCAAACAAATGCCTTAATTGCTAAACCATCCCTCCAGCCCTATTTTTGAGGAAGAGAAAGAGGCAGATAGAGAAACCAGGCACACCAGGGCCTCCAGCCTCTGCAAACAAACTTTATATGCATGTTCCACCTTGTGCATCTGGCTTATGTGGGTCCTGGGGAATCAAACCTCGTCCTTGGCTTTGCAGATAAGTGCCTTAACCACGAAGCCACCTTTCCAGCCCTAGAGTTTCTTATTGCTGGATTTTTGCTCTTTTTTTCTTGAATCTTGATTTCTACTGCCTTCTTATGTTCTCAGAGGTTAATACATACCCACCTTGGTCCAGTGGGGCAAGCAAAGTAGGAAATGTACAAACTTCCTACCAGCAGGCTGCAACCTATAGAATGATATCAGGTGTGGTGGGCTGGAACATACTGTGTCTCTGAGTGTTTGAGGGGGTCAAATGAACAACCTCAAATTTCCTGTATCTGCCCACATGGTGTATAGCCCACAGTTAGAAGTTGAGAGCATACTTCATAACATACCATCTGTTCTGGTTTGGTGCATAAGAACCCAAGACTGAGGACGGTGACACCGTGCACAATTCATGGGACCAAGAGTTTTGATTGCCATCACCCTTGGGATTCCTAGCCATGAGTCTCTTCCTGAGTCTGGCAATTCAGCTGCTGGAGAAACTCACAGGTAGCCCAGAGCTTTCCAGGGTGGTCCTCAATCCTACATGGGATGGCGTGTTCTTCAGAGCCAGGGAGAATTCCATAGTGTGGGGCGACAGGGATACCAGGGAGGATTGATGTCACTGATGTTAGGAAGCTTCTCTTCCTTGGGTCTTGTTCCTTCCCAGAGTACTAACGGAGTTGGAGAAGGTCAAAATGTCCCCTGGGGCGGGTGAGCACAGCGTCTCTGGACAGTTTTGCTTCTTTGGTTATGTTTATCTGTACTGAGTCACATCTTCTTCCGTTTGGGTGTGCATGTTAGCCTAGTATACTGTCCACAGTGTGAATATTGGAAGAAGCATAACAGCTGGAGTCAAATTTAAGGTGCATGGCGCCAATATCCTTTGGATGAATAGTGAAGGCTTCTGAGCCTCGGTTTCCCCATCCATGGGGATCAAAGACACCTGGTCACAAGCTGAGTTGGAACCCTCAACAGATCAGAAATCTTAACCTCCTTGTTGTCAGGATTAAGGGTGTGGGTGGGGCACCACACACCCTAAGGGACAGTTAGAGGATCTCCATGTCTGTATTCTTAAGCTAGCAATGCTCTGCTAATGAAGGAAGGGCGTTGACTAATAAGTATTTCCAGAAGCTGCCCAGGGCTGGGTAGCTTAGATGGAAAGTTAAAGCCCAGTGGTGGCTTGAGGACTTCTGATGCCCGAAGCTCTGCCTTGTCATCAAAGCAGCCTTCATGGGGTGGGTCCCTTGCTCTCCACCATGTGACAAGTTGTTTGCACAAAGCTCTGGTGTGCCGTATCACAGCGGCCAGTAGAGAAAGCTGTTACTGTAGAAAGATACAAGTATTAAGTATTAAGGATTGGAATTTAGAGTTGAAATTAACAATTTAGAGTTGTTTCTCACGCTTTCATGATTCGCCTCACGTTTTTCCTTATTTCTTGGTGACATCACCAATGTGTGAGAAGTGGATTCCGAATTTCTAGGTGACGGGTTCATAGCTTCCACAGAGAAGCTTCAAAGCATAGGGTTCAGGTTGTTGCGTGTTTCCATTTTCACGATGTCCTGCAGGATGTTGACCTAAGTCCCGTGCACGTATGACATCCTGGGCTTGGCTTATTGCTGGTCTTTTTGGTCAGCAAGCGTCACCGTGGGGCAACCTGGCATCCTTGCTCAGATATTCCCGTTCACGTAGCAGTCTGAGGCAATCGCTTTGGCCACTGCTTTATTGAATGAGTTTCTGTGGCACCGGATCCCTCAAACTATGGACACTGAAGAGTAACTATGAAGATGTCAGAGACTCAAGTTCAGAGGCCTTAAGGCAAAATGATTTTTGGAAAATCAGCATTGCACAATAAATAGTCTCTGGCTGGCTTTCTCCTCATATATATATATATATTTTTCTCCTTACTTTGCTATTTGGTAGTTCTTGGATCGTTTTCTTATATGGATTCTTCAGGGCAAAAAAAAGGCTTAATTTTGAGATCCTATAAAACGAATGTAGAAGAATGAAACGAAGCCCTTCCTGGCCAGCTGAATCTGGGGCTCCTTTTGCCCCTCTGGGCCTGCACTGAACTTCTTGTGTGTGTGTGTTTTTTTTTTTCAATTTTTTTTGTTTATTTTTATTTATTTATTTGAGAGTGACAGAGAGAAAGAGGCAGAGAGAGAGAGACAGAGTGCGAGCGAGAATGGGCGCACCAGGGCCTCCAGCCACTGCAAACGAACTCCAGACACATGTACCCCTTGTGCCTCTGGCTAACGTGGGTCTTGGGGAACCGAGCCTCAAACCGGGGTCCTTTGGCTTTGCAGGCAGGTGCTTTATCCACCAAGCCGTCTCTCTAGCCCTTCTTGTGTTTTTTCTTTAATGCTCACATGGTACTTCTGAGCCAGCTGGTATCGGGGTAGCTCCCGGTTCTGTGATCGCTCTGGCAGGAACCCGCCTTGCGGAGGCCTGCAGGCTCCATTCACAAGGACTGGGCACAGCATTGGAGGTGGCTGGCCACCGTTCGGGGAAACACGAAGGTCCCTCACATGTTCATCTGGCCAAGCCAGACTCAGGACACACTCCACAGCGATGTGTGGGGATGAGCAGCCACGCCTCAGCTATTTGTCTCTTTGGGCTTCAGTCTAAGGCTAGAAAATGAAAAATTATGATAAAAAAAACTTTATATGTTGAAATTTACATTTTAGCACTTAGCACTTACTTTTCCCCTCAGTCATACCGTGTGGCCACGCGTGTGTACTCACTACATTGCACCCTAGCATCTGGGGACTCCCCTAAACAGATGGCTCATAATAGGGCCAAGTATAGATTTTGATTTTTGTTTTGTTTTGTTGTTTGTTTTTCGAGGTCGGATTTCAATCTAGCCCAGACTGACCTGGAATTCATAGGGTAGTCTCAGGGTGGCCTCGAACTCATGGCGATCTTCCTACCTTTGTCTCCTGAGTGCTGGGATTAAAGACGTGTGCCACCACGCCGGCCTAGATTTTTGTTTTTATTTTTTTTGGTAGAGAGTAACAGATCATTCATTTTGCACTGATTGAAAGCTACAGCAGGGCAGACCAAACTTGAGAGGATTCTGAGGCTCCTGGGGAGGGGACTCTTGGTTGGCTCTGTAGTTTTTGTCATTGACGGTGAGAGTGAGTACCCGGGAAACAGTGGTGCTCTGTCTTCCCTGCAGACAGGCAGCTTAGGAAGGGGTTCCCTCTGTCTGTGCCCTGACCTTTTTTTTTTAAAAAAATTTATTTATTTGAGAGCGACAGATACAGAGAGATAGAGGGAGAGAGAGAATGGGCGCGCCAGGGCTTCCAGCCTCTGCAAACGAACTCCAGACGCGTGCGCCCCCTTGTGCATCTGGCTAACGTGGGACCTGGGGAACCGAGCCTCGAACCGGGGTCCTTAGGCTTCACAGGCAAGCGCTTAACCGCTAAGCCATCTCTCCAGCCCTGTGCCCTGACCTTTTGAGCAGCCAGATGGGAAGAAGGCATGGGGTCACAGCCTAGGCAGAGAGGGTTGGGTGGGAGACACCGGCTCTCCCCAGCCTGGAAGATGCTCAGGCGTGGCTTTGGGTCTGGGAACCTGCCTCCCTTTTTCTAGTGCTTTGTAGAGCTGAAGAAAGTGTGTGTGTGTGTGTGTGTGTACTTTCATAAGCTCAGAACACTTGATGCTGCTTTTGGCCCACTGAGGCACAGAGCAGTATTTTGGCAAATTGTCACAAACCTGTTTTATAAATAGGATATAATATGAATAATTATATAAATTATATGTTTATATTATGTTATGTTTTTACATACAAATATAACTATTATGTAGTCACAAAGACAATTCTGAATATCCGGGTTCCTGAAACCAGTGTTTTGTCAGGTTTCTAAAAGCCGTGGTCTGGTCTTAGAAGCCAGGAGTTGGGATGAGGAGGCTTTGCAAACTCAAGTTCTATCTCTAGTGCTGGGCACGTGTCTTAAGCTCCAAGTTCAGCTTCCTCTTTGCTGGAAGAGATGCTGGTATTGACTCACTTGTTGAGGAGATGTAGGTAATGTCTCCATAAGATATATACATATGTATGTATTATATATATAATTTTTATTTATTTGAGAGTGAATGAGAGAGAAAGAGGCAGAAAGAGAGAGATAATGGGCGCACCAGGGCCTCCAGCCACTGTAAACGAACTCCAGATGTGTGCGCCCCCTTGTGCGTCTGGCTAACATGGGTCCTGGGGGATGGAGCCTTGATCCGGGGTCCTTAGGCTTCACAGGCAAGCGTTTAACTGCTAAGCCATCTCTCCCACTCATGCCTCAATTTTATTTTTATTTTTATTTTTTTGGCTCAATAAACTAAGTTCAGAGGTGACCTGCCCAAGGCTCAACATGTGGAGACAGGATGGTGCATGGGAAGGAAGCCTGGATTGAAGTCCAGGTCCTCCCTTTTCAAGCTCTGTGGTTGTCTGCGGCCTCTGTTTCCACACATGTGAAATGAGAACAGTAACTGTCACAAGAAGGGTTATGTCTTGTCACCTATGACCATGCCACATGACTAACGGGAGGGCAAATATGCCCTATAAACTGTAAGGAATTTTACAATTCCGAAACCTGTCCACCTTTAGTGGGCTCCTAGCCTGTGGGCTCTGGCAGTGGTTTTTTAAAAAATGTTACCACGAGCCAGGCATGGTGGCACACGTCTTTAATCCCAGCACTCGGAAGGCAGAGGTAGGAGGATTGCTATGAGTTCGAGGCCAACCTGGGCTACAGTGGGACCCTACCTTGAAAAACAAAAGCATGTTTTCATGGCCACTTATTCCAGTTGAAAAAGAAATATACAGGGTAAGCAGAGGGTGGCGGGTGAGAAATGTTGCCCCATCAGTTCTCCCCAGAGGTATTTTGTTTACTTCTCGTGTGTCTTTCTAGAAATCGCCCATGTGCCTGGGTACCTACTCATGGACACGTAGCTCAAGATAGAAGCTGCTTCTGACTTATTACCTATGGACCATATATATGTGTGTATATATATATATATATATATATATACACACACACACACATATACATACATGTATAATGTGTGTACACATAGTGTGTGTGTGTGTGTGTATTTTTTGCCAAGAAGACCTTGACAAAGACCCAGAAAGCTAGGAGGATGCTAGTTTCTAGGAACTTTACCACACAAAGACTCTTCCTCACATCTTGGTACCCGTGGATGTAAAACAGAAGTTGAAAGCATCACCTAGTGGCCCAGAGCTTTCAGAATTCTCTCTCGCACTTGGCAGAACGAATCTATCCTCAGAATGATGTTAACACCATGGTTTTCCACTGTTCCACCCATGTGACTTCAAAATAAAATGATGTGGGTGTCTGCAGGAGAGGGACCTGACAAAGCTCCCCCTTTCCCCCACCTTTTTTTTAAAGGTCATTAAGAATACAGCAGAACTCTCTTCAGTAAGCCAGGCTTTCAGAGCTCTCCTGCCTGTGACATTGTGTTTGCCGCTCAACCTCCAGTGTTGGGGAAAGCTGTTGCTATTAATCGGGTCACACAGAGTGGCTGCGTGCATTATGGAAGACGTCTTCCTACACACCAAACTAAGCTGGCTGACTGTATCTTAAAAGAACAACAAGGGCTGGAGAGATCGCTTAGTGACTAAGCACTTGCTTGTGAGGCCTAAGGACCCTGGTTCGAGGCTTGATTCCCCAGGACCCATGTTAGCCAGATGCACCAGGGTGTGCATGCATCTGGAATTTGTTTTCAGTGGCTGGAGGCCCTGGAGCACCCTCTCTCCTTGCCTTTTACTCTCTCTGTCTTTTGCTCTCAAATAAATAAAAATGAAACAACAACAAAAAATTTTAAGAACAACCAAAACAGTTAAAATAATTTTGTGGATCTGTCTCTGTGTGGCCTGCCCAGTTGCTGGATCACCATGTTGACACTTTCTACGCTGACTTCTTGGTCCATTGTTGATGATAAACAGGATTTCATTCTCTAGATAAAGCAGACACTTCAAACCTCACAAAGCAAGTGTTGGGAGTTATAGCAATTCTTATTATTTTGGGTTGTAGTGTGAAATGGCTTTACTTGTGGCTTATAAAAAAAATCCACATGAAAACATTTTTAAGAGTCAATGACAGGTCACCAGTTAGGCTTTGCAAGCAAGCGCAATAATGACAGGGGTTCCAATTTCCCAGGCTCGGTGTAAAGCCAGATGTACGAAGTAGCACATGCATCTGGAGTTTGTTTGCGATGGCTAGAGGCCTTGGTATACCCATATTCTCTCTCTCTCCCTGTAAGGAAATAAAATCCCACACATTTGTATGGTTTGGTGCACTGATTTTATGTTGAAATCATCATGGGTCAGACACTTTAAACAGGTAAATAGTGCTCTGGATGCACCAGCAGAGCCTAGAAGGAAGCCTGTGGAGTTGTGTCCCTTTTCTTTTGTTGTAAAGAACACTCCTTTGGAAATACAGATCTAAGAATTGGGTATGGAAGAAATGCTGGCCCCACTTCTCTGTGGGGCTGGTCCCATTCAGTCTGCCCTGAGGAAGCAGAGAAATAAATACTGCTACTTAGCCAGCTCTTTACCTTCTTATACTTTTTATTTTTAAATTTGAGAGGGAGAGGAGAGAGGGGCATGTCAGGGCTTCCAACCGCTGCAAACAAACTCCAGACACATGCACCACCTTGTGCATCTGGCTTACGTAAGTCCTGGGGAATCGAACCTGTGTCCTTTTGCTTTGCAGGCAAGCGCCTTAACCGCTAAGCCATCTCTGCTTCCTGGCTCTATCCTTTTTATACAATCCGGATCCCAGCCCGTGGAATAGTGCTTTCTCTCTCTCCCTCTCTCCCTCCCTCCCTCTCTCTGTCTCTCATTTTATTTTTCAAGGTAGGATTTCACTCTAGCTCAGGATGACCTAGAATTTACTCTGTAGTTTCAGGGTGGCCTTGGACTCATGGTAATCCTCCTACCTCTGCCTCCCAAGTGCTGGGATTAAAGGCATGTGCCATTATGCCTAGCTTTCATATATATAATTTTTTTTTTTTTTAATTTGAGAGAGAATGGTGGAGGTGGAGGCCTGAGTTCCTTCACAGGCCTCAGTCCTGGTCTGGCTGTTGCTGCTCGCTTCCTGACTGTCGCCTGTGTGTGAGAGGGGGCTGGAGAGGGACACGGTACTGCAAGCAGTGAACAGGCCTGCCATTCTTTTCTGTGTATTAAAAACTGGGGGGGGGGGGGGCTGGAGAGATGGCTTAGCGGCTAAGCGCTTGCCTGTGAAGCCTAAGGACCCCGGTTCGAGGCTCGGTTCCCCAGGTCCCACGTTAGCCAGATGCACAAGGGGGCGCACGCGTCTGGAGTTCGTTTGCAGAGGCTGGAAGCCCTGGCGCGCCCATTCTCTCTCTCTCCCTCTATCTGTCTTCCTCTCTGTGTCTGTCGCTCTCAAATAAATAAATAAAAAATGAGCAAAAAAATATAAAAAAAAAAACTGGGGGAACGATAGCGATGCTCACTTTCAAACAAGAGCAGCACCAAAACCCCAGGGAAGGGAAGTACCTGCCATCTAGTAAAACGCTGTGAAAAGACCTCTGAGGAGAGGGCCGTGATCCTGCAACGCATCTTAACAGTGCTGGTAAAACAGGAGTTTTCTTTTTCTTAAATACATTTTATTTATTTATGAAAGAAAGAGAGAGAGAGAATGGGTGCGTCAGGGCCTCCAGCCACTGCAAACGAACTCCAGACGCATGCGCCCCCTTGTGCATCTGGCTAACGTGGGTCCTGGGGAATCAAACTGGGGTCCTTAGGTACCGCAGGCAAATGCCTTACCCGTTAAGCCACCTCTCCAGCCTGGAGTTTTCTTTTTGAAACCTCTCCGATGAGTGCTTGGCTGTCATGTAAAGGAAACATTGTACTTCGAGTGCCCTGACTTTATGAAGCTCATAAAACTTGGTCTCTAATAGCCAATGTGCTGCGGAGGTATGAGCATTAAAGATTTAGCTGGTGTATTTAAAAAAACATGGAGAAGGGGTTGTTTAATTCCTTATGATTACTGGATGCTAGCAATATTACTAGTAATAAATGTTATCCTTTATAGAATCCTTGATTTTAATTTTATTTATTTTAATTTTTGGCAAATGCCTTCTAGAGTTACTCTCTTCCTGCCTTTCTGTGAAGTAAATCCCACTGCCTCCTTAAAGAAAAGACAGGAACAGACACTCGGCCTTGAACACGGATCGCAATTAAGCTCAGTTGGATATGTTGCTCTTTGTATGTTGCTATCAGGGCATTGATAAGGTTTCTTTTTTTCTTTTTTTAATATTTTTTATTTTTATTTATTTATTTGACAGAGAGAAAGAGGGGGAGAGAGAGGGAGTGGGTGTGCAGGGCCTCTAGCCACTGCAAACGAACTCAAGATAATTGCGTCACCATGTGCACCTGGCTTACATGGGATCTGGAGACTTGAACCTGGATCCTCAAGCTTCACAGACATGTGCCTTAACTGCTGAGCCATCTCTCCAGCCCAAGGTCTCTCTCTCTCTCTCTCTCTCTCTCTCTCTCTCTCTCTTTTTTTTTTCCCCCCCGAGGTAGGATCTTACTCTGGTCCAGGCTGACCTGGAATTAACTATGTAGCCTCAGGGTGGCCTTGAACTCACGGTGATGCGCATACCTCTGTTTCCCAAGTGCTGGGATTAAAGGTGTGCGCCACCACACCCGGCTCTGTCTCTCTCTTTGTGGCACATAAAGTTGTTACTTCCTGAGGAGTTGCAACTTTATTCCTGCTCAGGAGGTAGACCTCTGGGTTTGACCATGACCCAGGATACATCTGTACTTGCAGAAAGTCAAGCTTGGCAGGTTATACCTACAGCTTCTCAGGTCCCAGCCAGCCACGCAGGTGGCTCCTCAAACAAATAGAATATAAACAGCGGTCTGTGTTTGGAATCCTGCAGCCATGAAGGTAGCTTTGAAAAGTCAGACCGTCCTTGCTGGAGCTCAAGTTGAATCAGACTGGGGCTCAGTGCTCAACCTTCACTTTGAGGAAAACGTCATCGTAGAAAACTCAAGAAGGAAGGGACTCACTGTAGAGAGTTAAATGACTGGAGAAATGACTGTGCATTCTGCAGACACAGGTCTTCATTGGGGTGGAGGCTTCAGGACCACGTTTCCAGGCTTAAAAAACTTACAGGCTAGAATTAACCCTGTAAGATGGTTTCCTGATCATGCCATTTGGTAGCCACAGAGCTGCTATCTTAGGCTGGAATGGTGATTAATAACACTGTCATAGGGCTGGAGAGATGGTTTAGCAGTTATGGCACTTGCCTGTGAAGCCTAAGGACCTAGGATCGATTCTCCAGATCCCATGCAAGCCCGATGCACGTGGTGGTGCATGCATCTGGAGTTAATCTGCAGGGGTTAGAGATCCTGACATGCCCATTCTCTGACTTTCCCTCTCTCTCTCTTTCTCTCCCCCCTGTAATAAGTAAATAAAAAATATTAAAGAACAAGAACAAACAAAAGACTCATAGAAAGGCCAGTTGTCCCAGGCTCTGTTTGCTAAGCAGCTAGAAGCCACTTACTGAGGTGTGGTCTCCACCTAAATTAAATTAAATTAAATTTCATAAAAGTGGGTCTGACTGGCTAGACGTAAATGATGTTTGGAAACTTGGATAGGACTTTGGGGGTGGGGTTTTGGGGTTTCTGTTTCCTGCAGGGCCAGTGGGCATAAAGGAGGAGCGGGGCTGGAGAGATGGCTTAGCAGTTAAGCGCTTGCCTGTGAAGCCTAAGGACCCCAGTTCGAGGCTCAATTCCCCAGGTCCCACGTTAGCCAGATGCACAAGGGGGCGCACGCGTCTGGAGTTCGTTTGCAGAGGCTGGAGGCCCTGGCGCACCCATTCTCTCTCTCTGCCTCTTTCTCTGTCACTCTCAAATAAATAAATTAAACAAAAAATAAAAATAATAAAAAAGGAGGGGAGAACCAGCCTTACCCTCCGTGCTCTGTGACCAGTAGAAATAGAACTTGGTTTCCAGAGTAGCTGAAGAGGCCGGAGCACAAAATAGTCATGAATCTTGCTGCCCCCCCGCCCTCCCCTCCCGGCTTGTGTGAACAACCTCAAGAAATGAGACGGCAAAGAGTTAAAATGTAGCAGAGGTTTGCAGACCTGTTCATTGTCTTCCTGTTAACTTCGCTGGGAACTGTTACACTGAATCCCCCCACATCCCGAGGGAAATTCTGAAGAACCCCAGGCTCACTGACCTCCACAAGGAGGAGTAATAGATCCAAAAGCTGTTTGCATTGTGCGTTAGTGTGGGTAGTGCATTTCTAGACGGGAATTGAGCATGAAAGGGTTCCCTCCGGTGTATTAGACCACAGGAAAGCCCTATTGCCCCCCCCCACAAAAAAAATGCAGAAGAGATGTTTCTCCATACACGTGGGAAATTCTGCTTTGAAGAGGAAGTAGCTGATCCTCGGGGAGAACAGCTTCTTACTTGGAGAGAGCCGATCTTTTCCGTGGTCACCACTCCGTTCACTAGAGACGTGATGGGCTTTCCTGAAGCGCGCATGGCCCCTGCCGTCCAGGAGACTCTGACCTGGGAGACGAGCCTGTGTGGTCAGTCTCATCAGAATCCATCCGGCCTGGCAGTCACCCCTAGGGGCCACCCAGGAGGGACCCGTGATCACTATTAGAAGGTCGGAGGATCGCTGCAAGTTCGAGGCCACCCTGAGAGTACATAGGGAATTCCAGGTCAGCCTGGCCAGGAGTGAGACCCTACCTCAAAAAAAAAAAAAAAGAAGGTATAGAAATCGTTCTTGCTGAGGCAGCACATACAGTGAAACTGGACTGACACAGACAAGATGAATTCTGGCCCCGGTTGAAAGGGTGGCATGCAAACTTGGGAAGAAATCCCAGCCATCTCAACCTTGTTGCTACCGGTTTTGCTCAAGAAAAAGAAGGGCAGCGGAGCAGGGAGGTAGCGGTCTCCAGTGAGCGTGGCCCTGACGGAGGGGATATTTGGGGTGTAAATGTGACCGCTGAAACTGAGGGTGGCCTAAGGTGCAAACATGGTGGGAGAAACCCGATCCCACCTTCTAAAGGAGGTGGAGGCCAGGCGATAGAAGCAGAGCACAGGTCGAGAGACAGCGGTCTCCAACAACCCTGCGCAGGAAGGTAAGAGAGGGTTGCAACTTTTCTTTCTCAGCTATGAGTTTGTGGCACGGGTGGTTCTGAAGTTCTTTTCTAAAAAAGATTGAGAGAATGGGTGCGCCAGGGCCTCCAGCCACTGCCTACGAACTCCAGACGCGTGCGCCCCCTTGTGCACCTGGCTCACGGAGGTCCTGGGGAATCGAACCGGGGTCCTTTGGCTTTGCAGGCAGGTGCTTTATCCACCAAGCTGTCTCTCTAGCCCTGAAGTTCTTTTTGAGGTGTCAGTTGAAGCGCTCAGCCAGAGTAGCTGTTGCAGGAAAGCTGAGCTCTGATTTCATCAAGCTAGCTTCCTAATACTGGGTCTTGAGAGGAAGTTGTTAGGCCGTTAGTGGACTTAACCATCTTCTATGTCTCAGAAATAGGGAAGTGGGGGTTAGGGAATTAAACTAGTTTGTAGGAAGGTGGAAGTTGTGTTATCAGTGTTTCTAGTTGTTTAGATCTCTGTGTGTTTCGAAGCTTTGAGGCAGACACCAGCTTCCCACATACACAGAGGTCACCATGAGGGGCAGATGTGGTTAGGACCTGCGTGAATTATGCAATGGATAGATTCACTGCCCTTCCTCCCCCCACCCTCACCCTTTTATGTTTTTTGGATTCAAATCTCTCTGCATTAATTCCTTTATTAGAGTGCTTTTTGTTCCCTGTAAGCACTTTAACAAATGGAGGTTTAGCATTATTACCAAATCCCAACTTTTCCTAATAACACAGAGCCTGATGCTTGCTTATCTGGTCTGCAGCAATTACTTAGCACAGCTGCCCAGAACTTGAAGCCTTCTCACACGGGCGCTGAGATGCCCAGAGACAGTCATTGTGATGTGATTTCAACCTTAGGTTCTTATTGAGGAAGTTTCAGTATCAAAAGTCAAAAAAGGACTGGAGATGGGATAGCAGTTGAGGCGCTTGCCCACAAAGCCTAACAACCCAGGTTCGATTCCCTAGTACCAGTGTAAAGCCAGATAGGTGCACAAAGTGGCACGTGCATCTGGAGTTTGTTTGCAGCAGCTGGAGGTCCTGGCATGCCCATTCTCTATATGTCCTCTCCTCCCTCTCTTTCTGCAAATAACTTAAAAAAAAATAAGTTGGAAAAAAATAGTATGACCCCTACCTACCTATTCCTACATTGATCTACTGTGTTAGTCAGGTTTCTGTTACTGAAACAAATAGCCAAGATAAATGTGCTTATAAAGAGGAAAGGTTGAGCTGGGCATGGTGGCGCACACCTTTAATCCCATCACTTGGGAGGCAGAGGTAGGAGGATCACCATGAGTTCGAGGCCACCCTGAGACTACATAGTGAATTCCAGGTCATCCTGGGCTAGAGTGAGACCCTACCTCAAAAAGCCAAAAAATAAAAATAAAAATAAAAAGAGGAAAGGTTACTTGGCTCAGGGCTTTTGGTAGTTTTAGTCTATGGTTGGTTGATCATTTTGCTTTGGGGCTCTGAGGTAGGCAGAACACCCAAATCCCCTTCACAGGTAAGACCCCAATGGCCTCACTTCTTTTCTCTAGGTCCTGCTTCCTAAATGTGGCACCACTACACGAAACAAGCAAGAGACTAAGCTTTTAACACATGGGCTGTGGGGAGACATTTAAGATCCAAACTAATAGCATTTGCCTGGCCAGTTGCTTCATCTCTACAGTTGCTCCTTGGTTTCTCTGAGATGTTGGCCCAAGACCTCACCAGTGCCCTGATACCAAAATATGTGGCCACTCGAGTCCTTTTAGAAAATAGCTATCATGGGCTAGAGAGATTGCTTAGTGGTTAAGCGCTTGCCTGTGAAGCCTAAGGACCCCGGTTAGAGGCTTGACTCCCCAGGATCCACGTTAGCCAGATGCACAAGGGGGCGCACGTGTCTAGAGTTCGTTTGCAGTGGCTGGAGGCCCTGGCGCGCCCATTCTCTCTCTCTGCCTCTTTATCTGTCGCTCTCAAATAAATAAATTAAAATAAACAAAAAATTTAAAATAGCTATAATGTCTACACATAACCTACAGATTTTTTCCTATATACTTTCTATTATCATTTAGTACCTAACACAAGGTGGTTCTGTGTTTGGAGTAATGACACCCAGTCTGTTCAGTACAGGAATGATTTTTTTTTTTGGGGGGGGGGATAATTTTTATTTGCAACTGATTGTGGATTGTGTATTCCGATCCAAATACTGAAGTCCTTGTAATTTCTCCACTGCATGGGATTAAGGCAAAAATTATCAAAATATATCTGTAGATATTCCTTCCTTTCCTTCTTTCCCTCCCTCCTTCTTTCTTTCTTTGTACTTCTGCTAGATTTTCTAAACATTGGAGCAATTGGAACTCTTGGGGGAACATCAGCTCAGATTTGGCTTGGAAGAAATAAATTCCTACCACCCTAAACATATAGAGTGCCTATCAACACATTGTGTTAGGCACTGGCCCAGGGGTGGGGGAGGTGGGGAATAGTAAGGGCAGGTTTTGTTGGAGGCAAGGAGGTGACAGTATTCAACTTGGAAGGTGTTCAGTCCCCATTCTAACCAGTTAGTCCTTGGAACTGTCACTGCCCAGGTTAGGGGCTTGGGAGGATTTTGGTCTCCACGGCTGCAGATGCTCACAGAGCAAGAGACTCTGTGGTCTGGGTGTTTGGGGAGAGGGATTTAGATTAAAGGCATAAAGAATGGGTTGGGGACTGGAGAGATGGCTTAGTGGTTAAGTGCTTGCCTGTGAAGTCTAAGGACCACAGTTTAAGGCTCAATTTCCCCTAGCGTGCCCATATTCTCTCTCTGTCTCTGAAAAAAAGAATGTGTTGGCTTTGGTATTGTTACCAGTCAGTTATCCACAAGCAAGAAAGGGATTCTGATTGAAGGAACCTTGCTTGGGAGCCTGAGTAACTAAAGAATCACAAGACTTACGGCGTGGCTTGGAGCACCACGTTCTGCCAGGCTGTGGGGAGCTAAGTTTCCTCCTATTGCCATCATCCTGGGACTGATCTTCGCAGCTGGCTTCCGCTTGACGGACTAAATCCTCAAAGCATCCCTATGTCACCTCCCTCAAGCCTTCAAGTCCCAGGGGAACCATCTGGTTGAGGTAGGTTCCCCACCTGAATGACAACTGGCACTCAGGAAAGGTGTACTGGATTCGCTTGGAGCTTCTGCTTGCAGAGCTGGCTTTGATCAAGACCCACAGGGTGAGATCAACCCTGAGAGGGCAAGGGGCTCGATGCCAATCATTGACACAGTGTCCGCTGTCAAGATCCCTCGCACCTCGGGCTGCCCCCTCGCCCCGTATAGTTCGAGGAGCTTTGCATTCCTTGAACGTTCCATTTATTATTATTTTTTTCTCATCAGATCTTTCTATTCCCATGGCAACTGTGAGAGGCAGGTCTTCTCAGTGTCAGGTTCCCATCCTCTACGCAGACTTCCCGCTTCCAGTTGCTCCGAATTCTAGGCCTTTCTTTACAGTGCTGGGGGCTGGTGATGGCTCAAACCTTTGATATCCTCCTGACGTCTGAAAGATTAAAAAGGCTAAGCCCTTAACCTGCCCCTGCCTCCCACAGTTAGCATCTGACCCTCATTCTGAGCTTTTATCTATCGTTCCAGAAATTCTATTTCCCAGCTAAGCAGGAATCCAGATGTCCTCTGTACCTTGCCCACAGTGTTTGGCTCTTTAATAGTTCTGTCATCCCTAATGCCTGCCCGGAGCTTGTGGCATCATAAAACCTGTGCTCCACTCAGACTCTGCTGGCCTCCCCCCCCAGGGGGGGGGGGAGGTGACCACCACCTTTGAGCTCCAATGCCACGTGGGGTTCGGGGCTTCCCAGGCCTGTGTACGTCTGAGGCCTGTTCATTTAGAAGGATGAGCTCACGGGACAGCGTGCTGCCTGACTCGATGTCCCCCTTATGCATCTGCACAGTGCTGGCAACGTGGATCTCACTGGATCGTTGATGCTTTTATCGTGAGATCAGAGGCAAAATTAAACAAAAAACAAAACAAAATAAAACACTGGATAGAAAATGTGCAACGCCGTGTTGGAAATTTGTAAGTAGAATATGAGCAAAGCGGAGTTATAAAGGTTTGGGTATATTGGGGTGATGAAGTGGTTATTTTCTGGTTGCTGGCACATAATACTCAACAAGAAGCAGCTTTTGGAAGCAAAGGGTTTTTTTTTTGGTTTACAGTTTCAAGGGCAAGTTTCACTATGGTGGGAAAAGCATGACAGGCCTGGACAGGAAGCCTGGGTCACATCTTCACATCACCAGGTAGGAAGTGGCCTATGTACTTAGAACTGGGCTGTCACCCCAAACCTTGTCCCTGCCCCCCACCCAGTGGCACATCTCCTCCAGCAAGGCTCCATTTCCCAAAGGCCCCACAAACTTCCCAAGTTGCCACCAGTGAGGGGTAAGCATCTCCCATGGGAGGGGGGAGCATTTCAGTCAAACTACCAAGGGAGGTAAAGTTTCTTTGTGGGTTTTTTTTTTCTTTTTTCTTTTTTTTTTGGTCTGTTAGTGCTATAAAACCAATGGAGACACCCTGGTTATCTGATTCCTGGGTGGACTTTGAATGCCTATGTGGCTTAAAGGGTGTTCTGGAATAGTCTGGGCTTGATGAGCAAGCTTTGAAAGACTGAATCACGTGCCTGTATAAAGAGAGATTGAAGCGGGATGTGCTCAGGTGAAACTGGTTTCGTGATGGTATGTGGATCACCCACACACAAGGATGGCATCAGGATCATCCTTATCACTTGCGGTTGAGCACTTGCCTGTGAAGCCTAAGGACCCCGGTTCAAGGCTCAATTCCCCAGGACCCACGTTAGCCAGATGCAAAAGGGGGCGCACGCGTCTGGAGTTCATTCGCAGTGGCTGGAGGCCCTGGCGTGTCCATTCTCTCTCTTTGACTGTCTATTGCTCTCAAATAAACAAAAATAAACCAAAAAACTTTAAAATATTTATTTGAGAGAGAAAGGAGAGAATGGTATGCTTGAGCCTCTAGCTTCCCAGGCTTGCACCTGGCTTATGTGGGTACTGGGGTATCAAAACTGGGTCCTTAAGCTTCACAGGTAAGCACCTTAACCGCTAAGCCATCTCTCCAGCCCTGTATGTGTATTAATTTGTGCTCGTTGCAAGAAGAATGGCAAGCCTGTGGCAAACAGGAGTGTGCCCCCAGAGTTACTTTTTAAATTTATTTTTATTTTAGAGAGAGAGAGTGAGGGCTAAGAAGAGTCAGATATAATGTTAATGAACTATAAGTTAATGTTATTTTTTTTAAAAAGTGTTCAGTTGAGCTGTTGGGTGGAAATGAAAAGAAGTGGGTCAGTTCCTTGGGAGAGTGTCTAGAGACTTGGGGATACAGAGGAGGGCCCACAAAGAAAAATGTAAGAAGTTCGGTAGAGTCATTGTGAGGGGAGCTCCTGGAGAGAAATGATCCTTCCTAGGTTGTGGCCAAGTGGACAGAGAACGACTATGTCCTGTGTAAGGTCTTCCCCCGGCGCACTTTCTGCCTTGGGCTTCTCTTGTTGAGACACGCCCTTGAGTTGTAAGCTCTGCTCCTTAAGGAATAGCCAGGCTCACCGTTGTCTGGGGGCTGCTTTATTCTTTGTGTGTCCAAGGACCCTTGGCTTGTGGCAAACGTGTGGTGGGTGCGAAGCCACGTATAACGTAGGGCTCTGGAGCACCGGCTAAGCTTGTCTGCTTCCAGCTAAGGGACTCTTAATCTCTCCAAATCTTCGTTTGCCCATTTGTAAAATGGGCGTGAACATGCTCCGGACTCAAGAGCTCATGTGTGTTGCGCTGGGACCTAGCAAGTTTTCAGTAAACCACGCCCTAATCAGAGCACCCTAAATCTTTAGCTCATGTCATCATCACGTGAGGTGGATACAGAATTGATACTGATAAGAAAGGTCTACTGGTCAGTGGGGAGAAGTTGTGACATCAGTTTTTGTAAGTCTCCTTGTAATTTGATTTTTAGCCAGCAAGCACTCAAATAATTGGGATTCCCTGAGGGAGCCTAGAACTTGCCTTACTCTGAGTATGTAGGGAAGCAGATTGTTTGGCAAAGCAGCATTAAAGAAAGAGATGGATTTGCTCAGTAAACAAACACCAGGGAGAGAAGGTTAAGAGTCAAAAAAAAGGAGGGGTGGGGCTAGTGAAATTAAAAAGATAGACTTAAGATAGAGAGGAAAACAGATTGAGTGCTCTAGGAATTCATAGTCCATTAACATCAAATAGTTTTCTTAGGGTCAGGCAGCTTCCTTAAGCAGCTTAAGTGGGGATCCGAGAAGTGAATTTGAAGGAATGGCTCGCCTTGTTGGAATAGCCATTTCCTTAGCTCTGGAGTGGGGGGTCATGATGCCTCAGCTGTATCTAGCATTCTCTCCACTTTGCCCAACGCTAGGACTTCCTTTCCGTTTTCCTTGGAAGTGGCAACAAATACTGCTGTTATGAAACTGAGCTCATTAATACCACCAATGCCTCTGGCTTTTACCCAGATGAATTTAGGAACTTCTGCTGGCCAGTTTCTTGTTGAGGATGGATGGTGTGTGTGTGTGTGTGATATATTTACATATTCATGTGTACACGTTTGCATGGAAGCCAGAGGTTGTCACTGAGTGTCTCTCTCAATCACTGTCCTCCGGAATCTTGGAGGCAAGATATCTTACTGAATCTGGAGTTGACACATTTGTTGGTGGCTAAGCTAGCGGGCAAGTCCCCAAGCATCTTCCTGACTGACCCTCCCCAGTGCTGGGGTTATATAGATGCACACCACCCAACCTGGGCCCTGGATATCTGAACCTAGGTTTTGTTACTTAAAAAAAAATTAATTAATTAGTTTTTTTTTTTTTTTTTGAGAGTGACAAAGAGGCAGATACAGAGAGAATGGATGCACCAGGGCCTCCAGCCGCTGCAAACGAACTCCAGACGCGTGCGCCCACTTGTGCATCTGGCTGACATGGGTCCTGGGGAATCGAGCCTTGAACCGGGGTCCTTAGGCTTTGCAGGCAAGCGCTTAACCGCTAAGCCATCTCTCCAGCCTGAGCCTAGGTCTTTATCTTTATGTCATAGCCACCCTGCCTACTGAGCCATCTCCTCGGCTGAAGGTGTGTGTCATTGAGGGTGATTGTTACAAGAGTTGGGTTCCATGCTGAGGGGAAGGATAGGGCATGTAGCTGTCTCTTGAGAAATAAAGTGAATTTTTTTCCTAAAGCGTGGAGAGGGTGGCGTGTTTGCATTGATTTCTAGGCTGGTGGCTTCTGGTCGGTGGTACTTGCCACTGTCCCTTTAGAATATGTATGGCTAAAACAATGGTGGAATTTGAAGTGGGTGGGGGAGGTGGAGGCGGGAAGGGATTTTTCTCTTCCCAACACAAAAGGCTGTACTATACAGTGACAAGAGGCTTGGCCATCTCTGTGCACCTTAATGTCATCTGGCTGGTCCCAGGATGGTGAGGATAAATCGTGGGCTGACCAGGGCGAGAGAACTGAATGGCAACTTAAAAGAAAAAGTGTAGGACATCAAGAAAATCCTAGTCGATTCTCTGATGGGGGGGGGGGGTCGGAGGGGGGGCGGGAGATGCTTTTCCGAGTTTATGCAAAATGGTCATGTTTTATTCATCACTTGTTAGAAGTCACTCTCGTGGCATGCAGGGTGAATGATGTCACCTTTTCCGTCTCAGCTGCTGCAATTATGCTGTGTTCAGGGCCAGGGAAACCCAGTAGGAGAGGACCTGGCTCCCATCCCAGGACATTGGGAAAGCAGTCTTGTCAGCCAGGCAAGATGCATGCATACGGGCGCAGAGCAAGTGCCGCGGGGCCCACAGGCTGCAGCTAAGGGTCCAACAAGTAGAAAGCTTCCAAGGGAGCTGGAGGGCGATCTTTGGCTTCTAGTTCCAACTCTGTGCCCTCAGGAAGACCACTTGAGTAGGATGCCAGCCCTCTGATGGCTGTCCTGATGTGCCTAAACTGGGGCAGACTTTGGTATTGCCGTGGTACAGAGGGAGGAGAGACGCATCTTGCTTTTGACTGTCCTCTGGCTGTGTGGCCTCAAACAAGTCACACCACTGTATTTTGGGTACACACGAGTCACGCAGCCTAGATAGAGTGGACCTGTACAGGGCCAATGGAGGCCATTTGGAAGTCAAGGACTAGGAGGGAATAAAGGAACTTTTCTACACCATTCTGTCTCCTTAAAACATCATCTGGGACTGGAGAGATGGCTTAGCAGTTAAGCGCTTGCCTGTGAAGACTAAGGACCTTGGTTCAAGGCTCGATTCCCCAGGACCCACGTTAGCATTAGCCAGATGCACAAGGGGGCACATGCGTCTGGAGATCATGTGCAGCAGCTAGAGGCCCTGGCGCGCCCATTCTCTCTCTCTCTCTCTCTCTGTCACTCTCAAATAAATCAATAAAAATGAACAAAAAAATTTTTTAAAAAATCATCTGAATTCCAAAAACTAGCTAAGACCATCTGTATGCTAGCTTGCTTCTTTAGACTCTTATTTTCTTTTTTTAGACTGTTTCTGAGCTCTTGATAATTCATATTTACAAATTAGAATCAAGTAACTGGCTGTTTTGAGCAGATAGCGCAATATATCTATTTCTTTTTATGACAATAGGCAATTATGAGTCATTATACTTACTTTTTAGTGAGGTACACACATATTTTCATTTAAATGGCATGCAGAGAAAATATCTGCAATTGGCAAGTGATCCTGAGTGTGTGTACAATGTGGGTGATCATAAGTGATCAGAGGTGCCTCACATGTGTCCAGTGCATATATGATTAGCATTCAAGGGAAAGACATACAAGGGGAATGCCATGACCATTCAAAACCATATTGAGGGCTGGAGGGATGGCTTAGCAGTTAAGACATTTGTCTGCAAAGCTAAAGGACCCAGGTTCGATTCCCCAGGACCCATGTTAGCCAGATGCACAAGGGGGGGGGGCGCACATGTCTGGAGTTCGTTTGTAGCGGCTGCAGGCTCGGTGCGCCCGTTCTCTCTCTCTTTCCCCTTTCTCTGTCAAATAAATAAAAATAAAATATCTTTTAAAAATCCATATTGAGGGGCTGGAGAGATGGCTTAGTTGTTAAAGCGCTTGCCTGTGAAGCCTAAGGACCCATGTTTGACTCCCCAGGAGCCACATAAGCCAGGTACACGAAGTGACACACACAAGGTGTCACACATGTCTGGAGTTCAGTTGCAATGGCTGGAGGCCCTGATGTGCCAATTCTCTCTCTCTCATATTTTATAAATATATATATATATATATGTATGCACACACATACATATATATATAATATATATTATATATGTATATGTAATACATATATAATATAAATATATATATATAAAACATGAGGCTGACCTGGAACTCACTATGGAGTCTCAGCGTGGCCTCGAACTCACGGTGATCCTCCTACCTCTGTCTCCCGGAGTGCTGGGATTAAAGGCGGGTGCCACCACGCCCAGCTCTCAAAAAATAAAGTTTAAAAAAAAAGTTCTGAAAACATCATAGTGACATCACTATGTGCAATATTAGAAATACCTAACACTGTATGATGCACTGACTCAAACGATCGTAAAGACCATTCCCTAGGAAAGAAGTTTAAAAAGAGGCAGAGGCATCGGAAGCTGTTTCACCGGCGGAGTCCTTAGGCTTCACAGGCAAGCGCTTAACCGCTAAGCCATCTCTCCAGCCCTCACCGGCCTATTGCTCTGTGCCGTCTTGGCTAGGCGGCTCATGGAAAGTGGCCCCCAGACCTTCAGGGTTTTTTTTTTTTTTTTTTTTTTATAGGATGCAGCCAGGGGGTCACTGGGGAGGTGGCATGATTGGTGACTCTGAAATCGGGCCTCCCACCATGTTGGGTATTGATACTTTACATAGGTCAGAGGGATGAATGACCCATTGTTATAGAATTGAATGCAGTTGGGGAGCCTTAGCAGAAACTGGGGTCATTGAGCGAGATAATTGCTGCATGTCTGTCGCGAGGCATGCGAAGGGATTTGCCACACTTTTTCCACCTGGATTTCTCACCCAGAGATTTCCTTCCTCCCTGGACAGTGCCCAGCTGAATGGAAGGAGTCAAGGTCACTTGGGTGGGTGGGTGCTGAATTAAAGGGGATGTTGCAATGAGGTATATGATTTCTGAACAGGGTTTTCTTCTTTTTTTGGTTTTTTGAGGTCGGCTCTAGTCCAGGCTGACTTGGAATTCACTATATAATCTCAGGGTGGGCTCGAACTCATGGCGATCCTCCTGCCTCTACCTCCCGAATGCTGGGATTAAAGGCGTGCGCCGCCATACCTGGCTTCAAACAGGGTTTTCTTAGCCACCAAACTAACTTCTCCTTGGTCTGCCTGAAACTCCAGCGTAAGAGCTGGCTTTGCTAGTAATCACTGGAGGGTATGGTAAGAGGGACCCCCAGACCACCTGCTGATTTATGGTTCGCCCCAGTCTGTCATGTGACATGGGTATGGAGAAGATGCTAGGCAGTTAATTGATTTTAAGTTTCTTCACTATGTTTCTCATATGAAGCAACTGTAAGTATTCTGGAAGGATCTTTGTGCTGTTAACTCATAATGACCTGAATGAGGTAAATTATTTAGTTATTGGTGAACTTTATCTATGCATTATGTAGGAAGCCAAGTGGAATCGGCTCCTAGTCTTCTCAGACCCACTGATGTAAATGGAAACTTGCTGCAGATAAAACATAATTAGCAAAAACCCCAAAGAAAATAAGACATCCACCCCCAAACAGAAACAAAACCCGGCAAATAAAAACAAGTGTTGGCCTGGAGAGATGGATTAGCGGCCAAGCAAAAGCCAAAGGACCCAGGTTTGACTTCCTCAGGACCCACGTAAGCCAGATGCACCAGGTGGCGCACGCGTCTGGAGTTCATTTGCGGTGGCTGGAGGCCCTGGCGTGCGTGTGCACTCTTTCTCCCTCCCTCCTTCTCCCTCTCTCTCTTTAATATATAAGAATAAAAAGAAATTAAAAAAAAAACACGTGTTTACAAAACCGTAGAGAGACTGAACCCTTTGTGCATTGCTAGTGGGCATGTGAAATGCCATTGCTGTTTCCTCAAAAAAAAAAAAAAAAAAAATTACCATTTAAATCAGTAAACTCATTATTGGGTGTATTCTCCCAGGAACTGAGAGCAAGGGTTCAAGCTAATCTTTGTGCAGTGATGTTGATAACAGCATTTATTCTAGATAGCCAAAAGGTAACAACTCACAAGTCCTTCTAGATGAATGGATAAGCAGAATGTTGTGTGTGTAAGTGTGTGTGTGTGTGTGTACACATACGTACATACACCGGAATAGTCAGCCTTTAGAAAGGAAGTCCTGTCATTATCTTACAACATGGGCAGACATTGAGGAAATCATGCTAAGTCAAACAAGCCAGGAACAAGACAACAAATACTGTGTGATTACACTGACCTGAGGTCCTCAAGAAGCTAAGATTGTCAATACAGAAGACCAGGTAGTGGTTTCCAGGCGTGTAGGAGGGTGACAGGAAGATGGAGTTACTATGGTCCAGTGGGAATGAGCTCCAGTTTGGAAAGACGAAAACATGCTCGAGGTAGATAGTGACAGATACATGTTTGTACCTAATGCCACTGAGTTGCGTTAATAAAAATGGTCAGAATTCTAAGCTGTATAAAACTTATAAATTAAGGCTGGAGAGATGACTTAGCGGTTAAGCGCTTGCCTGTGAAGCCTAAGGACCCCGGTTCGAGGCTCGGTTCCCCAGGTCCCACGTTAGCCAGATGCACAAGGGGGCGCACGCGTCTGGAGTTCGTTTGCATAGGCTGGAAGCCCTGGTGCGCCCATTCTCTCTCTCTCCCTCTATCTGTCTTTCTCTCTGTGTCTGTCGCTCTCAAATAAATAAATAAATAATTTTTAAAAAACTTGTAAATTAGACCAATGATTTATTAGTTAGGTCTTGGGCTGGAGGGATGGCTTATTGGTTAAGTCGTTTGCCTGCAAAGCCAAAGGACCCAGGGCCAATGCCCGAGGACCCACGTTAGCCAGATGCACAAGGGGACGCTTGTGTCTGGAGTTCGTTTGCAGTGGCTGGAGGACCTGGCGCACCCATTTTCTCTGTCCTCCTCTTTCTCTATCAAATAAATAAATATAAATAAGTCTTCATCTACTTTTGGGATGCAGCCTTAACCTCAGGAGGCAACCTGAGTGCAGGATCACTTTTCAACTGGGAAGTTCTAGAAGGCCACGAAACATTTATCAAATGAGTAAAGTTATACAGATATCATAAGGATTTGGGGGAAAAAAGTGGGTACCATGCTATGAAAAACAGTGTGGTGGCATGTGATGGGCAGAGTACCTTATCTGGGTTGGCCACGGAAGGACTCTTAATGGATTGACAGGGGAGCCAAGTCCTGAATGAATTGGAATTACTTGACCCACGACACCCTGCTGAATACATGTGAATTGCATTGAGATTTCTGCACAGCAGAAAAATTGCTGCAAAACCTAGAACTTCTTACAAATTGCATTTGCAAAACAATAGTGATTGTCATGAATGTGAAACATTGCCTGGGAATTGCAGCGAGGCCAAGAGAGGCAGTGAACTTTCAGAATGTTCAAATATGTCTTACTGATTACTGGGAGCCCCTCAAACCCAGCGATGATTTCATCCAGAAATGTATTAGCCAGTTAATATGTTTCTCATTTAACTTTTTAAGGGACCAAATTGGATCAAGTTTGCCACAGGCTTTCTTAGAAAGATTTTCATGCATTTCAGAAAATGATGGATCTATAAAAAAATCAGTCGAGTGCTGATAGTTTTGTCATTTACAAAGAGATGAGTCTATTTCGTCTTGGAAACGAAGGCTATTTGATTAAAGCTCTGAATGTGGAATTTGGATATTATTTTGTAATTGACTAAAGCTGGAAGAAATATGCTTCAGGAGACAATGACGTATGGACACAGTTGCTTTGGGAAATGTGTGTAGATATCCTGTTAGGTGTTGTAGACACTTCTAGGTTTTATTTTAAAGTGAGGGAGTCATAGGCTGGAAGATGAGGGCTCCCTAGAGAATTTGTAAATGCAGTTGATTGTTGGAAGTCTGTACTGCACCGGCTTTCATTTGCAATGAGGCTCACAGTACCACGTCTATAAAACCCCAAAGTCAAGCCAGGCACATTCAATAAGACCACAATGACTCCAGAGTCTGAATGGGCCATTTCGTAATGTTCTGTATAAGAATACCTGACTGTCTTTGCCTTAGGATACTGAGGTGGCGTTAGCCAAGATGAATAACTTGAAATCATTTGGATTTCTATGTTATAGATGACATAAGCCTTAGGGTTTTTTTTTTATTTATTTACTTTTATTTGAGACAGAAAGAGAAATATGGGAGCACCAGGGCCTTTAGCCACTGCAAATAAACTCCAAACACATGTGATGTGCCACCTTGTGCATCTGGTTTACGTGGGTCTTGGGGAATTGAACCTGGATCCTTTGGCTTTGCAGGAAAGTGCCTTAACTGGTAGGCCATCTCTCCAGCCCAACCCTTAGGATTATTATTATATTTTTTTTCGAGGTAGGGTCTCACTCTAGCTCAGACCTGGAAGTCACTCAGTACTCTCAGGGTGGCCTCGAACTCATGGTGATCCTCCTACCTCTGCCTCCTGAGTGCTGGGATTAAAGGCGTGCACCACCACGCCCGGCTAGGATTTTTGATTAACAAAGTAGGGAAATTATTTTATCCGCAAGAACGTGTCTAATTCTCTTAGCTCCTTTTCTTCTCGTACTAACTTGGTTGGAGTTGAATTTTTTTTCCAGGGGTGTAACAATTGGTGTGCAATGTTGACATTATGGAAGGCAACTTCATGGTTGGCCTTTAATCTTTTGTGGCACATGAGAAAAGCCAGCCCCAAGGTCTTCTGGAAAACCTATCTGTTGTTGCTGATGCCTGAAATAATTGGTGCACAGGTGCAAGTCCATACATATTTTTTGTCTAGAAACCCTTGACGAAGATCTCCTGGATGTGCCCCCTACCCTGCCCTACAGAGCTATGGCTTAGCTGAAGAGTGTTGTGTTACACAGCGTTAAGCCAACGTGAGGATTCAAAATATGGAGACATGAAGTGATCAGACAATAACAAGAGAGTCAAACCAGGATATTCGGATTAATATCCTGATAGTGTGGGATGTGTGAAAAGGTGCCCTGGCAATACTTGCTAAATGGAAAGCTGGAGAAACAAGGAATAAGAAGGTTGTGTGATGGAGCAGTTAGAAGGTTTCTTGGAAAACATAGGTCTTGAAGGAATGCCATACCTCAGTAAGCCTGCACCTAGGCTTGAGACTAGACTAGGTGGTAGAATGCTCTAGGCAGGGTTTGTCTGTATTAGAAGGAGAGAGGGGAAGCTGGTGGGCTTGATCAGAGAAGTTTAGATGGTTCTAGAACAAGCACCTAAGCTTTTATATTGCCAGACTTCTCAGGCCTGTCTGTGGAAATGTTCACAGTGAATTTTTTTTCTTTTTAACCAGATGGGCATACATGACATGGATTTTTTTTTTTTTTTTTTTTTTTTTGCTTATTCCATCACATGACCATGCCATTTTACAGAAAGGTCCTATAAGAATTGAATTCCAAATAACTGAGTCAAGAAAAACGCTAGCTAAAGGATTTTATTTCAGTGTGCATTTTTCTCAGTGGAAGTCATTCTCGATATTCATGTTTCCAGTGGTCCGAGTGCCCAAGGGAATTGACTGGACTCCATTTAATGAAGCAAGTGAATGAACTGCCCTCTGAGAGATCCCAACCCAAAGGAAAATTCCTCAGGGCCTTTTGAGTTCACAAGTTATTCCTTAAGCCGGGCGTGGTGGCACAGGTCTTTAATCCCAGCACTCGGGAGGCAGAGGTAGGAGAAGTGCCGTGAGTTCGAGGCCACCCTCATAGTGAATTCCAGGTCAGCCTGGGCTAGAGTGAGACCCTAACTCAAAAAGCCAAAAAAAAAATAAAATAAAAATACAAGGTAAGCCAAAGGAAGGATAGGACTCCTTACAGCGTGCTCCTCCAGGCACAAAATGGCCTGAATATCCATGACCTCACAGTGCCTGACACTACCTACACAAGACCCTCATAAGAGGAGGAAAAGACGATGACATAAAAATAAAAGAGACTGACTGAGATGGGGAGGGGATATGATGGAGAATGGAATTTCAAAGGGGAAAGTGGTGGGGAGGGAGGCTATTACCATGGGATATTTTTTTATAATCATGGAAAATGTTAATAAAAAATGAGAAAAAACAATGTACAAGGTAAAATAGCATAGGCCAGTTGAAGTTCTAGAAAGTCCAGAATCTCCTTTTTAAGAGATGGATTAAAAAAATAGAGATGGCCGGGCGTGGTGGCGCACGCCTTTAATCCCAGCACTCGGGAGGCAGAGGTAGGAGGATTGCCATGAGTTCAAGGCCACCCTGAGATGACAGAGTTAATTCCAGGTCAGCCTGGACCAGAGTGAGACCCTACCTCGAAAAACAAAAACAAAAACAAACAAACAAAAAAAAAAGAGATGGATTAAATTATAACAATCTCGGGGCCCCTCCCTACTACCCTCATTTGTTTTTGTCATAGCTCATTCAGTCGTGTTGAGTTTCTGTATAATTTTTAGCCTGGATCATATTCTATATGATTCACAAACAAAACAAAGTAAAGGCAAGAGTCATGGTTTAACCAAAACAGCTTTTCAGTGCTTTGGAGGCTCTTCACAATGCAAAGTCTTGGTTTCATGTTAAAGAGCCACTTTTGTGAACTGTGCGTGAACCCAGAACCCTGGAAAGCAAAGGGCCTTCAAATTCCCACCCTGAGATGACTATCATTTGGATAGCCAGGGCAAATCTTAATGGGGAAGAGACAAGGTTTTTCAACTCTGCTACCCTCTACCTTGGAGTTGATCCCAGAGGACACCCACGCAAAAATCCCATGTCTCTTTGGATTCTGGATGAGGTGAGCCTTTCCAGAAGGGAGAGATGTGTTTAGAGAGGACTCCGCCGTTCCTCCCTTGGAGGTTCTGGTGCTTTCATTCCCAGCCAGATAAGTGAAATGTTTTAGCCCTAGAGTTAGTGAGTTTGGTGAGGATTACTCAGTAGCCTGGACTTTAATCCATCTTTGCTCTGCGCAGAGATCCTATCAGGAGGAGAAAGAATCAACTGACCTCTTTCTAGGAAGGTGCCTTGCTGAAGGGCTGGACAGCCGTCCCCAGCTGAACCCCTTTGTTCGATGACTTACCCCTCTTCTCTTCCAGCCTCGTTTCTTTCCGCCCTGTGTAGGCCATGCTCTTGCCAACAGGAGCTGTGAGGGTCTGGGTAAGGGAGTCGATGAAGAGCCTACAGGCTCCATTGACTATTACATAAACACTGGCTGCTCAAACCCAAGTCACTTGAGCAAGCCAAGGGCAGCTAGGCCTCACTGGCCGGTGCCATTGTTAATTTCACCAATGACACTTGCTTGCTGTATCCTATGGCAACAGCAGCTCCCCACGAATTCAAGGGCAGCGTCACAGCCTGCTTGACACCGGCTGGGACCAACCCTGGATCGTGCAGTCCCGGGAACCTACCCCATCACCCCCCCCCCCGCCTTACTTGTTCCCTAGTGCACACCCCCAGCCCAGTTGTGGGGTCCCGGTAGTAGGAACAGAGGAAAGCTGCAAGAAATGCCTTCCCAGAGGTCAGTGGGCTGAAGGAGTCCATTAGAGTCCACGATCGATAGCCAGCTTCTAAACATCATGTATATTGATGAGCTGATTGCTGGGAGACTTGTGCTGAGGGAATCGCAATCTATTTTCCTGGGGCCAAATTGCTTGTTGATGGCCCATAGTAGTCTGTGGCTTTCATAATAAGCGAAAAACATCCTTCTGTCTAGTTAAACACTGAGAAAACATGCGAGGGCCCGGCATGCTCTCCTGAAAGTGGGGTACAGAGCCCCTGAAGGTGCTGTCTAAGGGGTGGGTAGGCTGATGAGGGCCCCATGGGAAGGCCCTTCCACAGCGGGTGGTGGGGTGAAGGGAGGAAGGTAGGCAGGAAGGCCACATAATGACCCAAAGACAGAAGAGCAGATGGAGGACTTGGTCTTGCCCTTGACAGTCCACAAACATACACAACCTTTGCTGGTTCTGTTCTCAGGACTCCAGACTTATACATTGTAATAAGGTAGGGTTCTCAGGCTGGAGAGATGGCTCAGCAGTTAAAGCGCTTGCCTGTGAAGCCTAAGAACCAAGGTTTGACTCTCCACACCCCGCTTAAGCCAGATGCACATGGTGGTGCATGCGTCTGGGGTTTGTTTGCAGTGGCTGGAGGCCTTGGTGTGCCCATTCTCTCATAAATACATAAAAAAGAATCAGAGATGACAGAGGGTCCTCAGAGTTGGGGGTGTGTCCATGCAGGGTATGACGTGTGTACAAGCCGGGCTGGAGAAGAGGGGGAGACTGTCTCCTCTCGTATGTTCCCAGGAATAAGCATGACTGCGTGTGACCGTGGCAATGCTGAGCGTCCACTGTACGTCCTGATTAGTTGGCCCCACGGCCATCTGTTCTCGGGATTTTTCTTACTCCACTCCCATCACATGTGCCTCAAGCTGGGGTGACGGGGAAATTCTCTCGGTGACAGTTATGGCCAAGTGACAACGTGCAAAAATCCGGCTCACTGGGCACTTCCCAGTCACTTGAACCATTGAGAGGCCTATGGGATGCTGAATATGGGCCGGCCTCCACGCTCACGGGGCACAAGTAGATCTCGGGGCTGGACAAGACATTGCCAAGGGCAGACCTCAGGGTCCTGGAGGGAAGAAATGGTGATTTATTGGGCTAATGAAGTGGCTATAGATTTCCAGATTCAAAGTTGTCCCAGAGACATGCAAGAGATTTAGAACTAGATAAAGCCCAAAGCTTTCCCAGTGAAAAGCATGGGGAGCCATTTCTCTCATTGGCAGTGTGCCAGGCTTGGTGTAATGGGTGGGGCAGGCAGAGGGTACAGGTTTCTTTTTTTAAATTTTTTTTTTTGAGGTAGGGTCTCACTGTAGTCCAGGTTGACCTGGAATTCACTACGGAGTCTCAGGGTGGCCTCGAACTCACAGCGATCCTCCTACTTCTGCCTCCCAAGTGCTGGGATTAAAGGCGTGCGCCATCACGCCCGGCGGGTACAGGTTTCTAGTATTCTCCCTGAGCATCTTTCTCCTGACCTGGAACGTGGACTTGGCTGCTAGTGCCCTAAGGTCACCTCTGGATCTCACCCTCTGCTGAGCTGAGGTGGAGGAGGCTGCCCTCACCTAGCAGAGTACACACTCGTCAACCTTTATGCCCTCTGTAAGGGGCATCTGTGGAGCAAATGCCACCACAGCCTCCATCAGACAGCAGCGCTGGGCATTAGCATCTCAACAGCTTCTCAAGATATCTAGCTATGGGTACGAGCCTGCAGAGGCCCGGACCAAACACAGACACGCCATCCACTGTTTGATACCCAGAACCTCTCTGGAGATTGGTCACACCTATCCATGTGGCTGCAGGTAATATTTTTGTAGGTGTTCTGCTTTTCTCTGTAGGCCCGGAGAAAGTGATGGCTCAGGGGCTGGAGAGAAAGCTTAGCGGTTAAGGCATTTGCCTGCGAAGCCTAAGGACCCAGGTTCAATTCCCAGGACCCACATAAGCCGGATGCACAAGGGGGCACAAGCTTCTGAGGTTCATTGGCAGTGGCTAGAGGCCCTGGTGCACCCATTATCTTTCTCAATCTGCCCCTCTCTCTCCTTTGTCAAACAAATAAAATATTTTAGAAAGTGGTGGGTCAGATTGAGGGAGGACAGGGGTACAGATGTGACTCCTCCTAGTAGCCTGTGCTGGGCAGGGATCCTAATTGGCTACAAGGGAAGGCATTTGGGGGGTCCACAGAAGAAGGCCAGAGGGGCTACCCCCGCACATGGAGTTGTTGAAGAGCAAAGGTAACTGGCATAGAGCACCAACACAATTCCATGAGAGATGGACAGAGCCTGAGCAAAGAGGAAAATGCACCTTACCTACCCTGGAGCTTCTGGCAGAGTAAAAGGGTTTTAAGGAGACTGGCTGTTGGGCAAGGGAGAGACCACCCGGCTCCCTAGTGAGTGGCTTTCAGGAGTCGGAGGCAGGCAAATTGGATTGTGAAGGTGCATTTGAGCGGGCTGTGTTGTGTTTGGAGGTCCTCTGTCATGTCCTCTGAAGAGCTTCTGGTGGCAACACTCTGTGGAATCCAGAGAGAATCGGACTCAACCTACTTTGTTCCTGACAAGGAAGCAACTGGATGGAGCACATTTCTGTGTGGGTTTCGCCAGACACCCTGGTTTCTGTGCAGGGAAGAGGGCACAATGGAGCCCATCTCTGTTGGCACACCCTTGGGTCCAGGGAGAAGTGCAACATATACCTGGTGCTATGCTCTCCCGTCTAAGATCCAGAGGAGCTGTCCCCTCACTGTCTGGGTGACCCTGGGCAAATTCCTTCACCCTCTGGGTTTTTATTTGAGAGAGGGGGGAAAGAGGAAGAGGCAGACAGAGAGGAAAAATGGACAGTCCAGACGCATGTACCCTCTTATGCGTCTGGCTTAAGTGGCTCCTGGGGAATCGAACCTGGGTCCTTTGGCTTTGCAGGCAAGTGCCTGAACTGCTAAACCATCCCTCCAGAATCGACTCGCTGGGTTTTTAATTGCCTGATCGTGAAACAGGCATCGTAGTTACAGCCTCAAACCAATTGAGTGGGCTCACGTTTGAAAAGCGCCGAGACCAGTGCCTGAGGTGCACATTAAAAACAGAGCTTGGGCTGGAGAGATGGCTTAGTGGTTAAGCGCTTGCCTGTGAAGCCTCAGGACCCCAGTTCAAGGCTCCATTCCCCAGGACCCACGTTACCTAGATGTACAAGGGGGCACATGCGTCTGGAGTGCATTTGCAGTGGCTGGAAGCCCTGGCGCGCCCATTTTCTCTCTCTATCTGCCTCTTTCTCTCTCTGCCTGTCGCTCTCAAATAAGATAAAAAAATATTTAAAAACCAGAGCTTTTTGCCCCAAAGTGTTCTCTTCTGTCTGCCCAGTTTTCTTTTCCCATAATTCTGTCTTCGCCCCACCCCCAAAGCTTGGAAAGAAGGAATTAACAGTGCATTTTGAGATCAGAAACACAGGAACCACATTTTTCCAGGTGCAGGCTGGTCCAGAGGATGGTCCAGAGGTGAAGATCCCTGAGTGCTTAACTGCGCCACAGCTGAGTCCTGTGGCCCCTATTTGTCTGTCCATTTTCCCCTCTTACTCAATTCTGCGTTCTTTTCTTTTTAAATTTTTTTGTTTTATTATTTGAAAGTAACAGAGAGAGAGAGAGAGAAAATGGGCACACCAGGACCTCCAGCCACTTGCAAATGAATTCCAGACGCATGCGCCCCCTTGTGCATCTGGCTAACATGGGTCCTGGGGAATCGAGCCTCGAACCAGGGTCTTTAGGCTTGACAGGCAAGCGCTTAACCGCTGAGCCATCTCTCCAGCCCTCAGTTCTACATTCTTATCCTTACCCCAGTAGGCCTGTTTTCCAGGCATAGGGTGAAGAGAAAGATAACTTGCAGGTACTGAGAGGGAACAGGGCCCTGTGGAGGAGGTAGACTTTGCATAGCCCTGTAGGAAACAATGACAGGACTCGAAGGGGCCTCACCTGCTCCAGTGTGTTAAGGAAGCAGTGCACGAGCCACCAGTCCATCCTCTCCCCCTTTGGACAGCCTTCCCCCAATCCAACATCTTCCATACAACCAACGGGCTGAGCCTGCTCTAGCCTCGCAAAGTCTTGCTGAAAACAAATGCGCCTAAGAGAACTCTATCCTAAGCGAGCTGGATGCAGGGTCCCAGCAGGACCACCAGCTCTTTTGCTGTCCCCCAAACAACGATTTGTACCCAAGTGACCGGCCAAGGTGACATATAAGAGCAGCTTCCGAGTCAGCGGGGTGAGTGTAAACCGTTATAGCCAGCTTCTAGTCTGTCTAATGTTGCCGTTTAGGGACGTGATCAAGTTATCCGGCGATCGGCGGACGCATTGGATGGCCAGTGTGCCTTTTCTCTCCAGCGTCCCCACTCCTGTGAAATGTTTGTTTTCTTTTTTTCATGGTCACAAGTTTCGCTGTCCCAGCCAGCAGGGAGAGAGAAGACTGAGGTTAATAAGGTCCCGATGGGGCAGTGCGGGGAGTCTTGTTCCGTTTTGCGCATGTGGGTGTGGGGAGCGTTAACTTCCAAGGTGGGCACACACAGGGGGGGAAGAAACATCAGGCTGGGTGGCAGGCAGAGTCGTGCCTGTCGCCTCCTTGCTCCGAGCCTGCAATCTGTCCAGGCAGCTTTCTACTTAGCACTCTTGATTCCTGTGTCCAATCGATTGGTCACTCCTTGTGCCACGTAAAAATGCGTGACGGAGCCTTGACCTTGAAGCAAGTCATCCACGGAAATTTCTGTCTTTTTGAACTGAGGAAGAGATTGGCAGCCCTCCCCACACCCCCTGCAAAAAATCAACTAATTTGCTTAAGTAATGCCGTCATTAGTGATACTATTTCTTTGCATTAAATCCTACATTTATCTGCTAATTACAATGGGACCACTGGTCCCTCCTTGTGGGTTTTATTGTTTGCAAAGCACTTTTGCGTGGTCGGTAGTTATTTGATATTCAAAAGGCTGTTAGGAGATGAGAGATGATTGTCCTTAGGAAACTGAGGCTCATATTGGCTTGTGTGCTTGTCAGAAATCACAAGACAGTGGGCAAATGCTCTTTTGCGTACTTGAGTAAATGTTGACCGTTCAGTAGACTTGTTGACAATGTTGCAATTTGCCCTGCTCCAGAATCCATTAAGCTTTCACAATAAACAAGGCTCTTCAGGTTGTGGCCAGCCTGTAGCTGAGTATTAGGACCATTATAATTTTTACAATAGCCCTGCCGTGGAAGTACCCCGGGTGAAAATGTTCCAAAGTTTAGAAAGATGTTAAAATAGCAAACAAAGCTACCAAACATCAGTATGAGAACAGCCGGGTGTGGTGGTGCACACCTTTCATCCCCGGACTTGGGAGGCAGAGGTAGAAGGATCGCCGTGAGTTCGAGGCCACCCTGAGACAACACAGTGAATTCCAGGTCAGCCTGGGCTAGAGTGAGACCCTACCTCGAAAAACAAACAAACAAACAAAAAAAAAAAATCGGGGAGAACAAACTTAGAGAAATAAACTAGAAAGTGTTTTACTCCATCTCAACCTTCCTTTCTCTCTTTCCCTCCCTTAGTTTTCCCCGGGATGGTCACATGGTGAGACAGGCCATCCAGGGAGAGGGGCATGGGCCAGGGCTTGCTGAATTTGCTCCTAAAATGTCACCTCCAGGTCACCTTACCTGTGTCCTCCCAGAGGCTTTCCAAGCCACTGCCCACGACGAGGTGCTACGGACATGTAGTCAACTACAACTTAATTTTCCCCAAACCTGATTCCACATGCTGCCTGGGGTTGCCATGGAGACGGTCTGCTGCTCTCTCTCTCTCCCCTAAATAGAAACGGAATCACACCTCTGCCTATGTGCAAGGTTGAGGGGACAGAGTGGCATTTCTGTAAAAGGGCCCTTTCCAGTAAACTTTGCCTCAACCGAGTAGCCAGACATCCATGACCAAGGTACTGAGCCTCCCAGTATAAGGCTCTTCAAGCGAGAGCACAAATAAAATACCTAACTTGTGTCTTTTGCGTTCATGATTCTAGGAATGTCGTTATTGCTTATTGAGAAAGATTGGCCTGTACAGCTAGGGCCTCACCATAAAAAATGTCTTCGAGGGCTGGAGAGATGGCTTGGTGGTTAAGCGCTTGCCTGTGAAGCCTAAGGACCCCGGTTCGAGGCTCGGTTCCCCAGGTCCCACGTTAGCCAGATGCACAAGGGGGCGCACGCGTCTGGAGTTCGTTTGCAGAGGCTGGAGGCCCTGGCGCGCCCATTCTCTTTCTCTCCCTCTGTCTGTCTTTCTCTCTGTGTCTGTCGCTGTCAAATAAATAAATAAAAATTTTTAAAAAAAATGTCTTCGAGGACACTGTGAACCAGTTGGTCTTGAGTCCCACTGGCTGTGGGCAGAGTTCGAGGCTACAAGTGATCAGAATATGAGGTCAGGTTGTGGTATAGAATCCGGAAGGCATTAAGTCAGAAGCTCTACCCCCAAAGATGTGCCAGCCATTAGGGAGACACACGTATATACAGATAGGCTAGAGAAAGAGATGAGGAAATGTCTTTTAAAAAGGCTTTTTCATTATTTATTTATTTATTTATTTGAGAGCGACAGACACAGAGAGAAAGACAGATAGAGGGAGAGAGAGAGAATGGGCGCTCCAGGGCTTCCAGCCTCTGCAAACGAACTCCAGACGCGTGCGCCCCCTTGTGCATCTGGCTAACGTGGGACCTGGGGAACCGAGCCTCGAACCGGGGTCCTTAGGCTTCACAGGCAAGCGCTTAACCGCTAAGCCATCTCTCCAGCCCTTAAAAAGGCTTTTTCTTTCAGCCTGGCATGGTGGTGCACGCCTTTAATCCCAGCACTGGGGAGATGCAGGTAGAGGGGTTGCCATGAGTTCGAGGCCACCCTTTGACTGCAAAGTGAATTCCAGCTCAGCCCGGGCTAGAGTGAAACCCTACCTCAACAAACAAACAAACAAACAAACAAACAAACAAACAAACAAACAAACAGTCTTTTTCATATCAGCACCACCCCTAATCTCAGGACCTTATCCACCATCCCTCTCGGGGGAAAGGAAGACTCGTTCAGAACATGAACCAAGGAGCACAGAGGGCCTGCGTAATGCCAGCCGAGCATCCGACCTGCTCAGAAGCCCTGCGTGATGCCTGCGGAGCAGCGCAGAGCCTCCTGGGAAAGTGGGTCAAGAGATCTCAAGTGTGGCTTGAAGCAGTTGTGACTGTAGTCCCTGGAGGCCATGCCCCTGAGGCGGCACATGGTCCCTGCTCACTGACCCTGGAGGCTAGATGAGAATACTTTGTAAAGAGTTTTCATAGCCCTGTGTGGCATGATTACACAATCCACTCTGGGTCTCCATTGGTCCCACTTTCAGATCTTCTGATCCTAGGGATAACGGGGCCGCTGATATTTCTTGGTTTCAGGAATGAGGGGGAGGCATGAAGGTACAGGCAGGCGGTCTGAGTGGCCTTGTGTTGAGACCTGCTGCTGCCCTCTGGTAGCGCCCTCCTTTTAAGTCCTCCAACATCGAAGCTCTTCACTTGGTAAATGCAAATAGCAAGAATGGAGCTGGGGTGTGGCTCAGTAGTAGAGCCCTTGCCTTGGCATATGCGACTCTCTGTTCGGTGACCAGCGTGATGCACCATTATTTCTGAATGTACAATATTAGGATGCTGCTAAAGATTAATGGCAGTCGTGTGTGCCCTCGGCTGTGGTAAATCAGAACAGATGTTGATGTATTGGCTGCCGTTGCCAACTTCTGCTTTTGTAACTTAGGATGGACAAGAGACAAGAGGACTTTGAGTTTTCTGGGTGCTAAGGAGAATATTTTCATGTTTTTTAAACACGATCACTGGGGCTTAAGGCAGTGGATATGCTTCAAGGGCATTCTCTTTCCTCCTGGCCTACTCTTGAGCCACAGTTGTTATGGTAGTAAGAATAATGTCAGTCAGGGGCTGGAAGCATGGCTCAGAGGTTAAGATGCTTGCCCACAAAGCCTAACAACCTGGGCTCAATACTCCAGTACTCATGTAAAGCCAGATGCACAGTGGCGTGTGCATCTGGAGTTTGTTTTCAATGTTTGAGGCCCTGGAGTGTCCATTCTCCTCTCTCTCTCTCCCTCTACTTAGAAACAAATAAATAAATAAATATTATATATACGTATATATACATACATAAATACACACATACATATATATTTAAGAATATTCCGGGGGCTGGAGAGATGGCTTAGCAGTTAAGCGCTTGCCTATGAAGCCTAAGGACCCCGGTTCGAGGCTCGGTTCCCCAGGTCCCACGTTAGCCAGATGCACAAGGGGGCGCACGCGTCTGGAGTTCGTTTGCAGAGGCTGGAAGCCCTGGCGCGCCCACTCCCTCTCTCTCCCTCTATCTGTCTTTCTCTCTGTCTGTCGCTCTCAAATAAATAAATACATAATTAAAAAAATTATTTTTTAAAAAAAGAATATTCCTAGTTGGGCTGAAGAAATAGCTCAGTTGTTAAATGCACTTCCTGAGCAAGTATGGGGTCCCGAGGAGGCCAGAAACTGCCCAAGTTTGAATCCTTAGGACCCACATAAACAGACCTGTAGGGGAACAGAGACTTTTTTTTTCCATGCTGGAACTCAGCAATGACAAGCTGTGGGATCAGTAAAAGACTCTGGATCAAACAAGAACTGGCAGATGAGAGATGGAGCAGACACTTGGCCTTCTGTTCTGGTCACCACAGGCTTGCCCGTGGGGCACCATAGGGGCACGTATACATGCATACACCACACACAGTCACACACAATGCCAGTAATAATGGTGAGCATTTTCAAAGTACTCTCATAGTCTAATTCTTTACAATAATGTAAAAGATAAGCAAAGAGGGGTATGAATTTGGGGGGGGCGGTTTGCTCTGGCTGAAGCTGTGTAGCTCATCAGTAATAGACAGTGACCCCATGACTGCCCCTCTGCAGCAGTGAGCTTCAGGTGAGTCAGGTAAGAGACAAAACAAAATGAGAAGAAGAAAATTATATGTAACTACCCACAGGGTATTCGATGCTTGCAATTGTGTGGATGAAGGGCTTGTTCTGCCAAGGGAGGTGGGATTCCGCCACATGATAAAGGGTCCTGAGGATCATGGGTTGAAAAGAAAAAGGCTTCTGATTGTTCCTGGCAGTAGAGATAATTCAGGAGGCGGAAAGGAGCCACCCTGGGGATAATGAGAGAGAGGCTCTGCAGGTAGTAGGAAACAGCAGGGTACGGGAAGTGAACCCCAATGGCGTATCCTACCTGAAATCTCCACAGAAACCGAGGGGGTAGCTCCTAGCTCGTGGCTCTAGTTGGGTGGCATCTTGGAGCTTCGGTGCTGGAGAGATGGCTTAGCGGCTAAGGCGCTTGCCTGCGAAGCCTAAAGACCCATGTTCGACTCTCCAGATCCCACATAAGCCAGACACACAAAGGTGAGGCAAACGCAAGGTCGCACATGCCCACTAGGTGGCGTAAGCGTCTCAAGTTCGATTGCAGCGGCTGAGGCCCTGGTGTGCCCATTCTCTCTATCTCTCTCTCTCTCAAAAATAAGAAAATTAAAAGAAGAATGTAGGAGCTTCTGACATAGCAGGTTTTAATACAAAGCTTGGAAGAGAGATGGCCTGCAAGATGAGAAGTCTGGAAATGGCCAACTAGGCTGTGGAGTCTGGCTAGGGGCCATGTGTGCATTTGCCATCCGCTGCCTGGAAGCCTCCTGGCACCCAATACCAACACCCAGGAGGAGAAGCCAGGCAAGGCTCAAGCCCACATTTTACTGGGCCATTCTGGGGATACAGACTGGCGTGACAGTGGAGCAAAGTTTGGAACGAGCATTCAAGGACCACTTACTTTACAAATGCCACCGTCAAATAGGACTTCTGGCTTCCAGATCTACAGGGAAGCGCAGTGGTATCTTGAACACCGGTTAGGGCATGGATGCTGTCTGAGGAGATGCTCCTGAGAGCGCTTGGCTCCCCCCACCCCCGACACACACACTCTGTTCTGCCGTCTTTGCTTCGTGGAGCCCCAGGTTCTGGCTTCCTTCAGTCTCACTGCGGATCTGCTTGCTGTATAGCTGATCTTTCCAGCCCCGATTAGAACTGCCAGCAAAGACCCATGGTAGCAATAGTAAGGACTAATAAGCCTTTTGCTGGATATCTGTGGCCAATGTTTGCCTAACTCACTCTTTCTGTATCTCAATTGCTTGTTTACTTCTCTTACGTTGAAATAACAAAACTTGGGCTGGAGAGATAGCTTAGCGGTTAAGCACTTGCCTGTGAAGCCTGAGGACCCCCGGCTCGAGGCTTGATTCCCCAGGACCCACGTTAGCCAGAGGTACAAGGGGGCGCATGCGTCTGGAGTTCGTTTGCAGTGGCTGGAGGCCCTGATGTGCCCATTCTCCCTCTCTCTCTCTCTCTCTCTCTCTGTCTGTCTTTCTCTCTCTCTGCCTCTTTATCTCTCTGTTGCTCTCAAATCAATAAAAATCAACAAAAACTTCATATAAAAAAGCTTCTATCTAGTAGTCTGTTATTCATGAACTCACTCAACGAGGAATACATTGACCACAGTCCAAGATGTTGGGGATAAGGCTAGCAGACATTGTCACTCCCTGCTGTACAGGTGTTTATATACACTCAGGGAGATGAGCTAGGTCTGTAAAGGGATGTGTCATATAGCACAAGGCAGCGTTGACCTTTCTTCAACGATCATTCTAGGGCTTCCCTGACATAGCCAGCCAGCACAAAGCTTCAGTGTCTATTCCCCGAATCCCAGAAAAACAAAACTCTCTCCTGCTTTTTTCCCCTGCTTTCTTCCTGCGGAGTGTACTGAATTTAATTTGTGGTCTGCGTACTTAATGGAGCCCAGTACTTTGCTTCCTGGGTAGAGAGACCATTAACAATGCCAGGAGCTGGTGGTGGAAGCAGTTTCCCTTACGCGTGTAGCTGAGCATAACTCCTGTTCTAGTCCTGAAATAACTTGTTGGTGATTTAAGTTACTTGTCTACAGGCATTATGTTAGGTGCTATGAGAGCATGAGTGAGTTTTCTGTATAATTAGGGAGATAATAAATTATCTGTAAATTCATAAAAAAATGATGTAGGCCAGCTTGAGGGTCGATGCCAGGACACATAGAATGGATATATATACACATACATACATATAGTGGATCCTGTGACTGAGCCTGGGCAAACCGGAAGAAGTGGAAGGTTCTGTTGAACATGTGGAGTTGGGAGGGTGTGGAGGGCATGTTTTGTAGAGGGTTGGTGGCTCCCTGGGTCTGGCCTTCCGGAGTCCTGTTCTGTGCTGTAAGTGTGAATTCGGGGGTTGTTGGCATATGGATAATCCAGACTTCATAATGCTCAGTCTTCATCGTCAACTTGACTGGGTTTAGAATCCCCAAGGAGGGGCTGGAGAGATGGCTTAGCGGTTAAGCGCTTGCCTGTGAAGCCTAAGGATCCCGGTTCAAGGCTCTATTCCCCAGGACCCACGTTAGCCAGATGCACAGGGGGGCACATGCGTCTGGAGTTCGTTTGCAGTGGCTGGAAGCCCTGGCGTGCCCATTCATTCTCTCTCTATCTCTATCTGCCTCTTTCTCTCTGTCCCTCTCAAATAAATAAAAATAAACAAACAAACAAAAACAAGAATCCCCAAGGATGCACGTCTGCCAGGTCTGTGAGTGTGTTTCCAGAGAGGGTTGTTGGTTCTTTTTTTGTTTGTTTGTTTTTGCTTTTTCAGGGTAGGGTCTCACTGTAGCCCAGGCTGACCTGGAATTCACTCTGTGGTCTCAGGGTGGCCTCGAACTCACAGCAATGCTCCTTACCTCTGCCTCCCGAGGGCTGGGATTAAAGGCGTGTGCCACCACGCCCGGCCTCCAGAGAGGTTTTTGAAGAGGGAAAATCCACATTGAATATGGGTTATACCATACCACGGGCTGGATCCGTGGGCTGATTAATTTGAAGAAGAAAAACAAAAAGAGAGAGAGAAAGAGAGAAAGCATGCACAACGCCATTCATGAGCTTCCTGACTGCAGACGAAAGGGGACTGCCATCATTTCACATCACGAGGGATGGGTGTCCTGAAACCATAACCCAGAATAAGCTCTTCTCCCAGTTGCTTTTATCGCGAATGTTGTCACACAATGAGAAAATGAACTGATACGGTGGTCTAGGCAGCGTGTGTAGAAAGGCTGTATGTACCAAGAAAGCCCAGCTGAAGCCTGGAGAAGCTCACGTCTGCGGGAGGACGAGCAGGACCAGGAGAACCCGTTGAAGCCGATGGAGGAGGGTTGGCAGGAGGAGTCCACAGGGAACTCCAGGGATGGGGGCTTGTCCTCAGACCCAAGAGCTTCATCAGGGTCTTGTGGTCAACAGGCATCGGAAGGGAGAATGAGTTGTGCTGTGGCTAGACCCTGTGCCCTGAGCAGGAGCAAGGTCAGGGAAAGTCACCGGACACTGCATGAATTGAGGTGGTTGGAGGGACGGGAGAATATAGGGAGAAAGAAAACAACAAGACTGTGCAAGGGAACTAGAGGGCACAGGGCATGTCTGTGTCCTAGAAATTGAACAACCCACCTTCATTTGCTTTGCAAGCAGTCTGCCACTGAGCTATATCCCTAGCTCCAAAGCTTTCAGTACACGTGAGCCCAAAGATGGGTGGGGGGGGTGGTTTTCTGTTTTCCGAAGAGACAGATTTCAGAGAACTAAAATGACTTGCCCTTTCCTAAGCTTTTTTTTTTTTTAAGATTTTATTTTTATTTTGTTTATTAGAGATGGAAAAAGAGAATAAAAGAGCGAGAATGGGCATGCCAGGGCCTCTAGCCACTGCCAGCGAGCTCCAGACACATGTGCCGCCATGTGCATCTGGCTTACGTGGGACCTGGAGAATCAAACCTGGGTCCTTAGGCCTTGCAGGCATGCGTCTTCACCGCTAAGCCATCTCTCCAGCCCTTTAATTTTTTCTAAGCTTTTTTTATTTTTAAGATTTTAGACTTGCCCTTTTCTATACACCTGTTGCAAGCAACCCTTCCCTCTATCTGATAGAAGTTATTACATATGTTTTGCCCAAAGGCATTGCAAGAAGAAAGAGAGCGAATAAGGTTTCAAATCCCAATATATACTTGCCTCCAAAGTCCAGGTGGTCACTGAGAGAGTGATCTGGTGACCAGGCAGGTGGGTGACACTTGGGGCCTGAGTTAGTGCAGACGCTTTGGCCCCATCGTAGACTTACGAATCTGAATCTGCAAGGCAGGATGATGGCAGCCCGTGTTACAGCGCGGAAAACCCGCTTTGTGCCTACCCTCGAAGTAAGGAGGACCCGAGATTTGACAGAGAAACGTGAGAGCAATGTGCATCTTCCCTTTTTGCTCACGCTTCCCTGAGATGCCTTGATGTCCTTGGCTGCCGTTGACCAAGTTCACCTTGGTGGACAAGAACAGCCACTGGGCGCTGTCCCCAAGCCTTTCCACTGGAGCCCCGTGTCTCTTTCACCATATGATATCGGAACGCACTGAGCTCTGGGCAAATTTTGCTCCATGTTTAAGTAACAGCCATTTTTCTTCAAATAATAACGCAGATGCAAAGGAAGAAAACGCCCTTTCGATTGCCAGCGCAATTAGGCTTCAGAGATCAGCCCAGTCTTCCCTGCCTTGTCAGAGCTCTCCAAGGGAAGATAACTCCTGGGCGTGGGGATTTTCTAGGATGCTTTGTCACTAACTGCCTACTCAGGTCTTTATTTTATTTTATTTTTTTTATGAGAGCGAGCGAGTGAGCGAGCAAGAGAGAATTGGTGTGCCCGGACCTCTAGTACTATCAAACTCCACATGCATGTGCTACCCCGTGCATATGTATGACTTGTACCCACATATCACCTTGCGCGTCTGGCTGACGTGGATTCTGGGGACTAGAACCTTGGTCCTTAGGCTTTGCAAGCAAAGGCCTTCACCACTAAGCTATCTCTCCAACCCTGTTTGTTTGTTTTTAAATTATGGCTACCAGCCCTCTGAATCCTTTTTTGTAAGAACTTGCTCCCTTCAAGGTTCCTGGGGGTCCCTTCTCATTAGTAGTCTGTGAACTGCATTTAGTGGGCTCCAGTGAATTTTATTTTCGGTTTTTCGAAGTAGGGTCTCACTCTAGCTCAGGCTGACCTGGAATTCAAGTCTCAGGGTGGCCTCGAACTCTCGGCCATCCTCCTATTTCTGCCTCCTGAGTGCTGGAATTAAAGGCATGGGCTGCCATGCCGGGCTCCATTGAACTTTCTTAAAACACATGAAGGGGGCTGGAGAGATGCTTCAGTGGTTAAGGCACGGGCCTGAAAAGCCTAAGGATCTGGATTTGATTCTGAAGTGCCCCCCCCCAAAGCCAGGTGCACAGAATAGTGCATGAATCTGGAGTTCATTTGCCTTGGCTGGAGGCCCTGGCATGCCCATCCTAGCTCTCTTTGTCTCCCCCCACCCCAGCCGGTCAAATAAATGAAAATATTTTATAAAAACATCTGAAGAAGCCAAGCATGGTGGCACACATCTTTAATCCCAGAACTCTGGAGATAGAGGTAGGAGAATTGCTGTGAGTTCGAGTCCACCCTGAGAGTACATAGTGAATTCCAGGTCAGCCTGGGCTACAGTGAGACCCTACCTCCAAAACCCCCCCAAAAAAAAAAGAAAACATGAATATGTGTGTGTGTGTGTGTGTGTGTGTGTGTGTGTGTGTATATACATGAATGATTATTTTTCAAATGCATCATGCATTAGGTACAGCTGCTATACAAAAGTATTTTCAGTAATGTAAATACATGTACTCCCTCTGTTTCCATGTGAGATGTATTGTGCTGTGACGCCTTTAATCCCAGCACTCGGGAGGCAGAGGTAGGAGGATCGCTGTGAGTTCGAGACCACCCTGAGACTCCATAGTGAATTCCAGGTCAGCCTGAGCCAGAGTGAGACCCTACCTTGGAAAACAATCAAACAAAAAAAGAACGACAGCCACTGATCCTTTTCAGTGATTCCCTATTTTTCTGGCCATTGAGGGGGAAGCATGTAAGAGTGCCTTTTTGTTCAAGTATCTATTTCCAAGTGAGTTTCCATCTATGCACATCAGATGTATAGCTCTAAAAAGCATTCGGGGAAATCCCATCCACCATGTTTCAGATCTGCTGCTGGTCTCATCAAACTGCCCCCCAAAAGAGAAGCGCTGTTAGGCCCTTCCCAGTAGTGGATGAAACTTCGGGTGTCAGCATCCTCTGGCTATTCACACCGCGGTGGTCGGTATGTCTAAAGAACCTGGTTTATAAAAGCCACCCCCCCCCCCCAAGAGCTTCATGCAGCCCGCCGTGCCTTTAGAGCAATGTGTGATCTTATTAGAAACTTCTGCAAGCAGCTCCAACGCCTGCTCACCTGGAGTTCTCACCCTTGAAGGCTTTTGCCAATCCCCTGAAGCTCTACAAATAAATCCATCATGTCCTCCACTTTGACAGCCCTTCAGAAAATAAAAACGTAGCTACTCTCTCTCTCTCTTTTTTTTTTTCTTTCCCTAAAGCTCTGCCTTGCTGCATACGGCTAGGCCTCTCTGGCATCCTAAACTGCCCTCGTTGGTTAAGGTGACAATGCCCTTTCTTGTCCTACTTTAGGATCTTTGACTTAGGGCTGGAGCGATGGCTTAGTGGTTAAGAAACTTGCCTGCGAAGCCTAAGGACTCATGTTCGATTCCCACCGCCCCCCAGATCCCATGTAAGCCACTACAAGGTCGTGCGTGTGCACAAGGTGGCACATATGTTTGGAGTTCCACTGCAGTGGCTGGAGGCCCTGGTGCACCAATTCTCTCTCTCTCTCCCTCTCCCTCCCCCCATCTTTGACTTGCTTTTGGGTCAAAGAGAGAATATGGTATGCCCGTGCTGAGTGGCATTTTTGAGCAGGGCGTTTTGCGTGACTGCCTCCTGTGATACAGTCCTGAGCCTCCGCTTCCTTGTTTGAGCCTGACGGACGAGGCATTTTTAAGAGTCCATAGGGTCTTTCAAAGCTGGCTAATCATATGAAGTAATGGGAACACCCTGGGACCACTCAGTACTATGGAATTACACGTGCATGCAGACCAACAGGTACTGTTTCTTGTTCTTCCCTTCTCAAAATACATACATAAATATATGTGTATATATAATACATAAATATATGTGTGTATATATATACATAACATATATATATATATATATATAAATGATTATTTTTTAAATGCATCCTATTTTCTTTATGTATTAATGACTAAAGGAGGGTTTTTGTTTGTTTGTTTTTGGCTAGGACTCAGCCCAGTATATTTTAGACTGAAGAGACTTTTGTTCTTAAACCTGAATTTCTGTGCAAAATAATATCAAATAATGGAGGAGCAGGGCATGCTGTTCTTGCAGCTCAGTGAGTTATTGTTTTGTTTTTTGGGAGGTAGAATAAATAGGCTTTTATTTCTATTTTTTTAAAGTGTTTGGCCAGCACCTCTGCTATTAGCTTCCAAGCGCATCTTAAGATCCATAGCGTGAATTTGCAAGAAGAAAAGGTTTAAATATTAATAAGATTGGGAACCAGCTGTTTGGTGTGAGCATTATAGAATTTACTAATGCTCCACCGAGTCCCTCGTCATTACATTTAGGGTCCCTCAGGCCTTCCAGGAGCAAGTCACTTCTACCGGAAGAGCCAACTAAGGGCAAACGAAAGGCACTCACGCCCCTAGAGGTGCAAGTAGCGTTTCAAGTCTCCCAGAGTTTTAGCAAAAAATCGCACCCTCCTTACAATGGCCGTCCAGCCCCGCAGAGGGGTGCTGGGGAAGGCAAGCCATGGCCCGGTTCTGAGCCTGGTTCAGTTACGCCTGCCCTCCTTAGCCCCAAGAAGGCAAGTGGCCGGGCTGGAGAGATGGCTTAGCGGTTAAGCGCTTGCCTGTGAAGCCTGAGGACCCCAGTTCGAGGTTCGCATTCCCCAGGACCCACGTCAGCCAAGATGCACAAGGGGGCGCACGCGTCTGGAGTTCGTTTGCAGTGGCTGGAGGCCCTGATGCGCCCATTCTCTCTCTCTCTTTCTCTGTCTGTTGCCCTCAAATAAATAAAAATAAACCAAAAAAGAAGAAGGAGGAGGAGGAGGCAGTGGCCAAGAGAGACAAGTGCACCAAAGAAACAAGAAAACCTGGGGTGGGGGAGATGTTCTGCTACGGTGATACTGGGGTGCCTATACTCAGAACAGAAGAGCATCTGCAATAGTGGGGTTGGGGTTTTACTGCTTATTTTTTCCCTTAAAGATGTTGATGGTGTAATGATCTTAAGACAGGGAAGTGTTTGGTAGGTGTGCATTGAGGAAAAATGCCTTACTGAGTAATGTCTACAGTAAAAAATGTGTTATCTAGACAATTTCTTCTACTTCTCAATCTGAGTACTTCTTCAGCCAAATTGAGAATTTTGTATGGGCTGAACTCTCTTGGATATGCTTTTTTTTTTTTTTTTTTTTGAGGTAGAGTCTTACTCTAGCTCAGGCTGACCTGCAATTCACTCTGTAGTCCCAGGGTGGCCTTGAACTCATGATGATCCTCCTACCTCTGCCTCCTGAGTACTGCGATTAAAGGCGTGTGCCACCAGGCCCAGCTAGGCTATGCTTTTTTTTTTTTTCACTTTTTAAGTTTTATTTATTTATTTGAGAGAGTCATCAGAGGGAGAAACAGACAGAGAGAATGGGCACGCCAGGGCCTCCAGCCACTGCAAATGAACTCCAGATGCATGCGCCCCCTTGTGCATCTGGCTTACGTGGGTCCTGGGGAATCGAACCAGGATCCTTTGGTTTTGCAGGCAAAGGCCTTAACTGCTAAACCATCCCTCCAGCCCTAGGCTATGCTTTCAAGAGTGTGCTAGCCATGTAAAGGACCAGCACCAAGCACTTCATTATTCATACACATACTCAGTATTTCAGGTAGAATCCTATGTGGCCCTGGAGAACCATGGCAGGGGATGGAACATGGCACGTTTTTCCTTCGCCAACGCAAGGGGAGTTTATGCACCGTGGTTTCAGTTTTATCTCTTGTCCTTTGTTCTTCTGTTGCCGAACTGCAACACAGTCTCTTATTTTCTGTTCAAACCCCAGTGACTGTACCTCACAGCGTTACCGACAATATATGTTTGCCATTCAGTCTCTGAGCTTGCAGGGGGTCTGGAAATGCCCTTGTGGCTGGTCTGAATCCTGCAGAGACCCCCCAGCCAGAGGTCCTGTGTTCTCTAGAATATGGCAGAAGTTGGAAGGTCTCAGCTGTTACCACAGCCTTCCAGTTGCCACCCCCTCTGCCCCCCGTTTCTTGTCCACTGGTTCCCATCCTTGGAGAGCTGCCTTTCAATAGGAACATAGGAGGTCAGGACTGAAAAAGTGAAGGCTGTGTCGTCTATGGTATAATACACAGCCCTGAGCGGAAAGAACTCAAAACGCTAACAGTGTTAAGGTGGTAAAGACTTTCAAATGTTTCATCCACACTTGATTAACTTGCCCGATACTCTTTAGTGAATTTGTAAATAGTGCTTCAGGGGGCAGAGTAGGGTTCTCAGCATGGCACTACCAGGGTGGCCCAAGAGGGATGGCCAGTCCCACAGAGAGGACGTCGGGCAGTGAGGTTGGAGGCCAGCCCATGTGGGCTTAATAAGATTTATGTAAATCTAAGTGTTTTGTGGAGACATTGGTTTCATTTTAGCTAAATTGAAGACAAGACCTCAAGAATGGAGTGATAAACCTAGAGAGGTGGCTTAGCGGGCAAGCCTGCAAAGCCAAAAGACCCAGGTTTGATTCCCCAGGACCCACGTAAGCCAGATGCACAACGGGGTGCACGCGTCTGGAGTTCATTTGCAGTGGCTGGAGGCCCTAGTGTGCCCATTCTCTATCTCTCTGACTCTTTCTCTCTCTCAAGTAAATAAAATATATTTTTTAAAAAAGATTGGAAATGTGATGGGTGGTGGTCTCCTTAGGATCTGTGTCCAGCTGAAAAATTGAAGCAAATTTGCCAATGGAAAGTGAAGCTAGCACCAGATAAATAGGATAACCATTTTTTTCGTTGTTGTTGTTGTTTGGTTTTGTTTTTAGAGAGAATACATGTTGGCCCACAATTGGTGGGATCTTAATAATGGAGACCGGGCTCACTTTTGGATATGGTTCTGACTTGTTTCCCAGCTCAAAAGGGCCCCAGCTGAAACTAAGAGTAATCGGGGAAATGAACAAGAGTGCTGCTTTCTTGGTGAACCTGGTCCCAGCACAAGGGTGAAGGAGACAGACACAGAGAACACTCAACTCCTACCAAACCAGAGATCCAGAGACACAGAAGCTACCAAGACCTCATCACTTGAAGCAGACCTGAAACAAACCCAACGTGGCTCAGGGAAATTTGCGGAAAAGGGCTGGCTTGTAAAAGCAGTATTCCTATTGCATGCAGTCAGCTAGCTTTGTTTGGATTTTTTGTCTTATCGATGGGTCTTGGTTCTCTTCCATTTTCGGTGTCATTGCCAAACAAAACATTCTCCCACCAAAAGTGAGGGCAGCTCTCTCACTCTCTCTCTCTCTGAAGTCTGGGTTTCCTGACCATGGGATTGTGACTTGGTTTCCAGTACCAGATAGGAGTTTTCTCCCACTGAGTGGGCCTTGTAGCCAATCAGAGAACAGCTGATTGCCAGTGGGGTCTGTGGGCCACTGTGGCACAAGTGTGTACTTCTTGTCTAGATGGTTGATTGCTCGTCTGCGGGGGTCCCCCAGCTTATTTGCGCTATGAGTCACCATCATCTTCCAGCAGTTCCCCTGGGGCTCTCCAGCACTTGGGGGGCTAGCCAGGAGGGGAGCTGGTTTCCTTTTTGGTTCTAGTGTGGCATTCCAAGGTCCTGCGACCACAGCTTGTGGTATCTTCAGCACCAGGGTCTTCTTACCTTTCAGCTTTGGCAGAGGAACTCAGGTGTTGGCAGCCATGGCCTGCATTATTTTGCCAACCTCGCGTGTGCCTCTGGCCAACCGCTCCCTGTGGGAGGCAACCCAATTCTGAGCCTGGGACTTACCAGCCAAAGTCCATGGTTTTTAGGTTAAGCTGTTCTGCCTTCTGATTGGACTGGCTCCCTGCCTTCCCCTTTATTGGTGGATATATTTTATATAATGCTAACCAGAAGAGGGTTCCAGGCTGACTTGGAATTCACTATGTAGTCTCAGGGTAGCCTTGAACTCACGGCAATCCTCCTACCTGTGCCTCCCGAGTGCTGGGATTAAAGGCGTGCACCGCCCCGCCTGGCTCATTATTTCATTTTTCTCTCTCACCGAGTAGAATTGCATTGTGTGTCTGTACCGTATCTTCATTATCCACTCATCAGCTGATGGGCTGATTCCAGTTCCTAGCTGTTATGAATAGAAACTTACACATGTTATCTTTCGTGTAATTACCTTTGTAGCCTCTCTATCCCCTAGTCCCTCCAGGGCCCTCCACGCCCTATATTCTGCTGTCTCTCCCCTACATTGTCTGGTAACTCCTCTTCTGCACTCTTTCTCTTTCTCCCCTCTCCTGGTCTCATTCTGGTCTCTTGCCTGTATTGCTGATGCTTGCTGCCATTTCAATTCGTCTCCAGTGGATCCCAGTTAGGAACCTCAAATGAGAGAGTATGTAACAGGGTGCTTAGAGGTTCGGGAAAGTCCTTGAACCCCCCCCACCCCAAGTCCTAGGTTCATGTCCAATTTTAATCATAGAATTGAATGAAATAAGACTGAGGAGGAGAATTATTAAATTATTACATTAGGAAAGTATGGCACCCAAGGAAAGACACCCACGTGGCTTGAGAGCCCACATGGTGGATCTGGAAAATCACGGAGAGGACAGAAAAGAAAGTTCAGAGAGCCGGGCGTGGTGGCGCACATCTTTAATCCCAGCACTTGGGAGGCAGAGGTAGGAGGATTGCTGTGAGTTCGAGGCCGCCCTGAGACTACATAGTGAATTCCAGGTCAGCCTGAGCTAGAGAGAGAGCCTACTGCAAAAAAACAAAAAAAGAAAGAAAGAAAGTTCAAAGAGCTCCTGCCATGTGGGGAACAAGAGGAGATAAAGTACCCATGTGGAAAGTAAGGGCTGGGGGCGTTCTCCCATGGGCTCAGGCCAGAGAAACTCAGAAGCTGGAGATTCACAGCCGCCGGGCATGGTGGCACACACTTTTCATCCCAGTGCTCAGGAGGCAGAGATAGGAGGTTTGCCATGAGTTCAAGGCCACCCTGAGAGGACAGAGTGAATTCCAGGTCAGCCTGGGCTAGAGGTAGGAGACCCTACCTCGAAAAACAAAAAACTAAAATAACTTTTTAGAAAGCTGGAGGCTCAGGAGAAGTCAGGCAGTACAGAGACCCTGCTTTCCCCTCACGAACATATTTATAACCTGTGGTGGGGAGCCTTACCTTCCTGCTTAGGTGAGCCAGAGGGACAGCTGATTGATTGGTTTGGGCTAGGGGGCTGTCTCTGGAAGAGATCAGCCAAGTTCTGAGGTCTCAGCTCCACCAACCTCCCCCCCCCCACACAATGTTAGGATTAGATTTAAATCCTAGGAGATTCCTCTCTCCCAGGAGGGACCCAGGTTGTCTGTGGAAAAACAGATCTGGGCAAGAGATAAGAAGTCAGATCATCCTTTGATCTCTGGCAAAGTGGAGATAGCAAGGATAGGCCCAAAGATATTATTCCTGCTTCTTATTTTCAGGGTTTAGTCACCCTGACTGCCTAAAAGAGCTCCGTGACTCCCTCTCAAGCACATAAAGTGCTTGTCTTTCTATGCCTGCATGACCTCGCTTAGAATGCTATTTTCCAACTCCAGGTATTTACCTGTAAATCTCATTATTTCTTTTTTTTTTTGGTTTTCTTTTTTTTAAACTTATTTTTATTTATTTGAGAGTGACAGACAGAGAGAGAAACAGGCAGAGAGAGAGAGAATGGGCGCGCCAGGGCCTCCAGCCACTGGAAACGAACTCCAGACACCTGCGCCCCCTTGTGCATCTGGCTAATGTGGGTCCTGGGGAATGGAGCCTCGAACCGGGGTCCTTAGACTTCACAGGCAAGCGCTTATCGGCTAAGCCATCTCTCCAGCCCTTTTTTTTTTTTTTTTTTGGTTTTCCAAGGTAGGGTCTCACTCTAGCCCAGGCTGACTTGGAATTCACTATGTAGTCTCAGGGTAGCCTTGAACTCACGGCAATCCTCCTACCTGTGCCTCCCGAGTGCTGGGATTAAAGGCGTGCACCGCCCCGCCTGGCTCATTATTTCATTTTTCTCTCTCACCGAGTAGAATTGCATTGTGTGTCTGTACCGTATCTTCATTATCCACTCATCAGCTGATGGGCTGATTCCAGTTCCTAGCTGTTATGAATAGAAAAGCAACAAACATGGTGGACCACTTATCTCTGTAGTAAAGAGTAGAGCCTGCAGGATGTATGCTCAGCTGTGGTTATAGCTGGATAAAATGGTAGCTCTATTTACATGAGTCTCCATACTGATTGCCTTAGTGGTCATATAAATTTGCATTCCCAGCATCAGTGGGTGAAAGAATTCTGTTCTCACAGCCTTTCCAGCATTTGTCATTTGATTTTTTTTGATGAATACCATCCTGACTTCAGGTTTGATTTGTATTTCTCTGAGCATCTCTATTGGCCATTTGTATTTCTTCCTTTGAGAATTCTCTGTTAATTCTCTACCTCATTTTTTGATTGGGTTGCTTGATCCCCCGCCCCCAAGGTAGGGTCCCATTCTTGTCCAGGCTGACCTGGCATTCACTCTGTAGTCTCAGGGTGGCCTTGAACTCACGGCAATCCTCCTACCTCTGCCTCCTGAGTGCTGGGATTAAAGATGTGCACCAATACACCCAGCTTGCTTGATTTATTTTTAGTGTTTTATTTATTTGAGAGAGACACAGAGAGGCAGAGAGAATGGGTGAATTCCAGGTCGGCCTGTCAAATAAATAAAATAATAATAATAAAAAATAGTGGTTTCAGGGCTGGAGAGCTGGCTTAGCAGTTTAGGACTAGAGGCGCCAGACTTCTTTGGTTCAGCCATTCCTCACTATTCATGAGAGACTGGCTTTCATGATCCTGGTGAATACCAAAATCTGCATGCTCAAGCACGTGGGTGCATAAATATGTGTGGATAACATGGTGTGATACTCACATAATAACCGACACACCATTCCATGTACTTCACATGATCTGTAGACTGCTTATAATGCCTAATGCAGAGCTGGTGAGGGGAGGGGGTGGCTGAATGGTTAAAGGTGCTCACTGGCACAGCTTGCTACCCCAGAGTTGAATTCTCCAGTACCCATGTACCCATGGAGTGGGCACACTGCTGGAATTGCTTTATTACAAGAGGTGTCATTCTCCTCCCTCTCTCTCTCCCTCCCCCTCCCTCTCTCTCTCTCTCCCTCTCTCTCTCTCTCTGCATATATAAATAAATACCTAACACAATGCAAAATCTATGAAGTACTCGTGATAGCATATTGTTTTAAGGAGTAATGACAAAACTGTATATTCAGTATAGACGGAATTTAAGAAAATGCTGACTTGCGATTGGCTAAATCTGTGGGGTGTGGATGGACCTTATAGCTACAGAAGAGAGCCATCTGCCCTGGCAGAGCAGCTAAGAAACTACGTGATGGGTCTAAAGCCTAGGGGGCCAGTGCAAAGAAGAGAGGGCAAAGGGTTCCCCGAGTCCACCTTTTGAATCCCTGCTACCACCTCCTCACTGAGCCCTGCCTCTTGAACTGCTGCCAGCCTGAGCTGGCAGCCCAGACCATGTCTGGAATTGGCTCCCAGGGTGCCTGGCTCAAGCGGAAGCTTACCAGGAGGCAGGAGCCAATCTCTAATAGAGACATGCATGCTGATCCTCCAGCTGGGGTTGCTAAGCAGCTGGCTTTCGGTTGCCTGGAGATGATCATGGAGTTGAGTCTGCATGCTGCTTTGTGGATCTCTCATCTATGCTGGGCTGGGCTCAGATTTGAGCACCCCCAGACCTTTCTCTTGCAGCTCCAATGGTCTGCTAAACCCCTCTAACTTAAGGGGACATCCTTTTATGCATTAGCCATTGGAAATGACACATGCACAAAAGATCATGTCCAACACTTCCCCCACTCCAGGTTTACAGGACTGTGTGAATCTTTGTTCAGAGGAGATGAGGGAAGAAAAATGTCACAGCCCTTTAGAAAAGCGGGATGAAGAAAAGAAACAGAAATTGAGCCACTGCGTTTACAGTGAAGGGAGGGAAAGGGTGCTTTTGAATGTTCTCGAAGTGAATATTTGTGCAGGGCAAATAGAGAAGTGTATTTCCCTCAGCGGAGAATGCGGTAGAAAATACCTGTGGGGGCTGGAGTTATGGCTCAGCAGTTAAGGCACTTGCCTGCAAAGCCTAAGGACCTGGGCTTGACTCCCCAGGACCCACATCAAGCCAGATGCACAAGGTGACGCATATATCTGCAGCTTATTTGTAGTGTCTAGAAGCCCTGGAACACCCATATATATATATTTTTTTTCTCTCTCTCTCTCTAAATAAATAAATAAAATATTTTTTTAAAAAGAAAAATCCTACCCCCACCTTATTTTGGTTTTTCGAGGTAGGGTTTCACCCTAGCTCAGGCTGACCAGGAATTTACTATGTAATCTCAAGGTGGCCCTGAACTCATTGCGATCCTCTTACCTCTACCTCCCGAGTGCTGGGATTAAAGGCGTGCGCCACCACGCCCAGCGAAAAATCCCTTTAATTCCAGCCCTCGCGAGGCAGAGGTAGGAGGATCGCCGAGAGTTCGAGGCCACCCTGAGACAACAGAGTGAATTCCAGGCCAGCCTGAACCAGAGGGAGACCCTACCTCGAAAAGCAGAGAACAAAAATTCCCGTGGGAGAGACCATGGCTCCGAAAGCCCTGTACACAATATAGAAGCTAGGCTGAAGAGAGAGCGGAGTGGGCAATGTGTACGAGAGTGAGAGCCTAAGTCTGGATGCCCAGAACCCAAGCGCTGGCCTACCCATCATCCCAGTATACTTACAGTGAGTCAGGAGGCAGAAACTGGAAAATCTGGAAGCTCACGGGCCGGCTGGCTTGGCAAAGGTAGCAGTGTACGATGGGAAACGGCGTCTAACCACGTGGAAAGGAAGGACCGCCGCTCAAGGCTATCCTTCTTCCACACACATGTGCCTGTGCGTGTGTGTGTGTGTGTGTGTGTGTGTGCGTGTGCAAGACATACATGGACAACATCTGATTTTTCTCTTTTGTTTTTGTTTTCAACTTATTTATTTATTTATTTGTTTGCAAGCACAGAGAGAGAGAGGTAGAGAGAGGAGATAGAGAATGGGCACGCCAGGGCTTCCAGCCACTATAAACAAACTCCAGACACTTGCGCCCCCTTGTGCTTCTGGAGTACATGGGTCCTGGGGAATCGAACCTGGGTCCTTTAGGCTTTACACGCAAGCACCTTAACCTCTAAGCCATCTCTTCAGTGCCTTTTTTTTTTTTTTTTTTTTTTTTTGAGGTAGGGTCTCAGTCTAGTCCAGGCTGACCTGGAATTCACTGTGTAGTCTCAGGGTGGCCTCGAACTCATGGCGATCCTCCTACCTCTGCCTCCCGAGTGTTGGTATTAAAAGTGTGTGTCATTACACCTGGCCCAGTGAAAAAAAAGGAAAAGAAAAAGAAAAAGAAAAAGAAATTTACAAAAACTGTAAAAGCTCAGTGGGTGAAGTGTTAGCTATGCAAGTAGGAGGTCCCGAGTTTGGGTCCCCAACACCCATGTAAAGTTGGATGCAGTTGTGCGTGTGTAAACCCAGGACTCCCACAAAAAGCTGGAAAACAGCAAACAACCGAAAGACCTTCTTTCTAGAGAGTTCAATGCATAAGTTCCGAGACTGAGGTACCGAAGAGCCCTGCTTTCAAAGAAAAACACGTCCACATCTGGTGAAGAATGTTCTCTAACCCAATGCAACAGTCACCACTTTCTTTGTTTTATTTATTTATTTTTTTTGAGAGAGAGAGAGAGGGAGAGAGAGAGAGAGAGAACGTGCGCCAGGACCTCCAGTCACTGCAGACAAACTCCAGACGCGTGCGCCCCCTTGTGCATCTGGCTAACGTGGGTCCTGGGGAATCAAACCTGGGTCTTTTAGCTTTGCGATGCAAGCCCCTTAGCCACTGAGCCATCTCTCCAGCCCAATGGTCGCTACTTTCTTTCTTTTTTTTAATTATTTTATTTATTAGAGAGAAAGAATGGACGTCTCAAACAAGGTGGGAGGGTTGAGAACCAACATGTGAGGCTGTTCTCTAACTTCCACACATACATCATGGTATATTTCTACACTTGGGGGGAGGTATAGGTACCTGTACCTGATACCCTTGTTACACCTTTAGCCCTTCTTGAGGTTTCAAGGCTTTCCGAGCTGGTCAGAAGAGTTCTGAAAAAGATGGAGGGTGGAACCAGTCCTATTGTAGACAAGTGTGCTTGCTCCCTGAAGCTCAGAGAGTCTGGCTTGGGTCAGGGGAAGGACTGTGAATTCTTTCTGCAGGGAAGCTATGCCAACTGAGGGCGGTAAGGTACATGAGTCTGGCTTGTCAGGTCAAGAGAGACTTTTTTTTTTAATTTTTTTTAAAAATAATTAATTTATTTATTTGAGAGTGACAGACACAGAGAGAAAGACAGGTAGAGGGAGCGAGAGAGAATGGGCGTGCCAGGGCTTCCAGCCTCTGCAAACGAACTCCAGACGCGTGCGCCCCCTTGTGCATCTGGCTAACGTGGGACCTGGGGAACCGAGCCTCGAACCGGGGTCCTTAGGCTTCACAGGCAAGCACTTAACCACTAAGCCATCTCTCCAGCCCCAAGAGAGACTTTTTGACCGACCAACCAAGTGCGTTTGTCACCTTGCTGGTTCTCAAGGTGGTTTGAGGTGCTCCGGTGGATTTGGACATCTAAGGCGTGTGAATTCTATTCCCAAAGAATGAAGCTGTCCCTTGTGGCAGGGTGTGTGAAAGTGGGTAGCCAAGCGCTGCCTTTTGGGGCTCAGGCTTTGTGATGTGTGAGGGCCGAGGACGGAGCATGCCCACAGGTTTCAAGGGCTGGGAAGTCTCCGTGGGGAAGTGGACTTGGGCCTGAATTCCTATGGGCCCAGGGGAGGATTCCATCAGGGGAACCTGGAAAGTAGAGGTGAACCGGTCAGAGGAGCTTGGAATGAAGTGTGACTGTGGGAACCCTGCTGACCAGAGTGGGCTGCCCTTGAGCATTAACAGGCCAGGGGATGAGAGGTGGCGATTGGAAGCTTTGAAAAGGAAGGCGTGAATAAATGCACATTTAAACTCGGTTGAAATGAGGCATTCTAAACTGCTCAGAGAAGACAGAAAGAGAACGCAAATATGAACTGATGAGTTTCCTTTCAAGGGCCGTGGTCGTGGTCTGCAATAAACGAATGGACCCATCTCAGAGACTCCCACCCCCAAGGACTCTCTGTGGCAGGCGGATGGGTGATGAAGTTGCCTGCCCATTCCTCACTTAGCCGTTTTTCTTGCTAAAAATCATTTGTTTCTTGATCTTTGCAACAAAGGGAAAGTGATGCTTTTGTTTGGAGAGTCATGAAACTCATTTCCCTGCCAGAGGAAAGACTCTTCATGCCAAATGGGAAGGTTGCTCTGCCAGGCCTGTTGTTTTTGAGTAGGACGATGAAGGACACAAGGCAAAGAAGGCATTAAGAAAGTAGTGACCATGGGGCCGGAGGGACGGTTTAGCGGTTAAGGCATTTGCCTGCAAAGCCAAAGGACCCAGGTTCGAGTCCCCAGGACCCACGTAAGCTGGATGTGCAAGGTGCCGCATGCACCTGGGGTTTGTTTGCAGTGGCTGGAGGCCCTGGTGCACCCATTCATATTTTCTCTCTCTCTCTCTCAGATTAATAAAATAATTTTTAAAAAAGAAAGTAATGACTATTGGGCTGGAGAGATAGCCCGGTGGTTAAGGCACTTGCCTGCAAAGCCAAAGGACCCACATAAGCCAGATACACAAGGTGACACATGCATCTAGAGATTGTTTACAATGGCTAGAGGCCCTAGCATGCCCATTCTTTCTCTCTGCCTCTTTCTCTCTCTCAAAAAAAAAAATAAAAATAAGGGGCTGGAGGGATGGATTAATGGTTAAGGCATCTGCCTGTAAAGCCAAAGGACCCAGGTTTGATTCCCCAGGACCCACGTTAACCAGATGCACAAGGGGGCGCACGCATCTGGAGTCCGTTGGCAGTGGCTGGAGGCCCTGGCGCACCTGTTCTCTTTCTCTCTCTGTCAAATAAATAAATAAAATATGAATAAATAAAAATAAGAGTTCCTCTGAAATGGATTCATGGGAGAAATGAGGCTGAGGCAGAACTTGGACGAGGACAGGCAAGCACCTTAACCACTAAGCCATGTCTCCATCCCATTGTTTTTTTGTTACTGTCGTTGTTGTTGTTGTTAGACTGGCTGATCAGCACACCCCAACAATTCCCCTGTGTCTAATCCCTCTCAGCACTGGGGTTACAGGCATCAGGCATGCACAGCCATGTCTGGCTTTTTTTTTTTTTTAATTTTTTTGTTCATTTTTTATTTATTTATTTGAGAGCGACAGACACAGGGAGAAAGACAGATAGAGGGAGAGAGAGAGAATGGGCGCGCCAGGGCTTCCAGCCTCTGCAAACGAACTCCAGGCGCGTGCGCCCCCTTGTGCATCTGGCTAACGTGGGACCTGGGGAACTGAGCCTCGAACCGGGGTCCTTAGGCTTCATAGGCGAGCGCTTAACCGCTAAGCCATCTCTCTAGCCCCATGTCTGGCTTTTTATGTGGGTGCTATAAACAAGCTCAAGCCACAAGCTTGGGCAGCAAGCACTGTTAAGGTGCGTCATCTCCCCAGCCCCTAAGTCTGTGGTTTAAATGCAATCTGCACAGGTTCCCAGCAGTGGATAGGATTTAAAAATGTTGGCCTAGACAGACAGACAGGAGGCTGGGATAAGGGATTGCTGGCCCTCATGCAGGAATACCCTGTTCTGAGGGAAGGCAAAGCTAATCGAGGTAGGCAGAATCAGGTTGGGAGAGCTCAGTAATAAAGACTTAGAAGCCTCAGCACCGTTCACTTTGGGCTGGGAGTTTCTAGAAGAGTACTGTGGGGCTGGAGAGATGGCTTAGCAGTGAAGGCGCTTGCCTGTGAAGCCTAAGACCCATGTTCGACTCTCCAGATCCCACGTTAGCCAGACGCACCAAGGTGAGACAAATGCAAGGTTGCAAGTGTCCGCTAGGTGGCGCAGCGTCTGGGGTTCCATGGCGTGCTGAGTCTCTCGCTCACTCTCTCTAAAACGCTAAAAAAAAAAAAAGAGTCTATGCCACTTTCTTTTCCATCTGAAGAAACTGGGGACTTGCATCTCACAGACTTGTGTGATGTAAATAGCCTAAATTTTGAAAAAAAAAACAAAAAAACAATTGACAAGGTTGGCAGGCATGAATTTTCAGTCTGCTCCTCAGTAGCTGATTGCTGGGACTTGGTGGTTGGGTCAGGAAGGTGAGAATGAATCTACAATGATTGAGGACAGCTGTTAAACATCACTGTCCTTTTTAAGGGGGGGGGTACCACTATTTTTTTTCTTTTGGTTTTTCAAGGTAGGGTCTCACTGTAGCCCAGGCTGACCTGGAATTCACTATGGAGTCTCAGGGTGGCCTCGAACTCACGGCGATCCTCCTACCTCTTTAATCCTCTGGGATTAAAGGCGTGCGCCACCACGCCCGGCCCCTCCATGTTTTCATTACACAGCAAGTCATGAAGACGCTGGTAAAGTCAACGAGTTAGGTGTGTGCCCACATGTTAAGGGTCTTCCTTAGGACAGTGGATGGTGACAATAGTCCTGATTGGATGGTAGCTGTCAGGGTGGTGAATGTTGATTGGCGGCAGTGGTCGTTGTCATGACAGTGGCAGTCTTTGTGATTCCGGGGTGGGGGCAGCAGTCACTGTTGGTCCTACCGACCTTGGTGCTAATGACATCCCTGTCCTACTGGTGACAATGGCCGCCATCCCTGCAGAAACATTGCTTGTGGTGGGAATCATAACGATGGTCTTTGGGCTGATGGTGAGAAAGAGGAAGCAGTCTTGAGCTAGCACAACTCAGGAAAATTCCATAGCTCCCATTTATAGACCATTATATTTGATCCTAAAGGAAAACCATCAATTAAAACAATTGTGGAAAAACAGTTCTAGGGAGCTAGGCAAACTTTCTTGCGCGTTTCACCTTTAGTGGTTCAGTCACGTTAACTGTACTGTCTCACAGCCACCTCAGAAGGCCTATCTATCTGTCTATCCATCCATCCATCCATCCACACACACTCATATACATTCACAGACATACACACATACATTTTATATCTTTTACATATATATTACAAGTATTTTACATATATATTTTACATATATATTTACATATATTATACGTATATATGTATACCTTCATGAAGCCACAGCTTTGGCAAAGACCTTCTGAGCTAATAGCCAACTAAAGCAGTCCCCTTCTATACCATCTATCAGCAGATAGCAATTATGTGCTATTTAATAAGATGATCAGCATTCAAGAGCACTGCAGGAGAGAGAAGGTGTTCTCCACGAGAGATCTGCCTTCCTGCGGGTTCCCAGTTCGGAAGATGAAATCCCTTCCCCAGCACCCTGCGAGCCGGAGCTGAAGTGGCGCGTCAGGTGGCATCCCTTTGCATTAGCAGTTATGGGTGTGGTTCACACATACATTTCTGGTTCAGCACAGGATTTTTAAAAACATTGGCAGTCCCATGTGCCACACAGACCTGGATTTGTGCACTCTTGAGAGACGTAGTCATCCTGCTTATACATCAGTTTTTGACCATATCAAATGGACATAATATCTGCTGTCCAAGGAGGTTGCGAGAATTCAGTCGGATGATGTATAGAGATGTCGGTTAGCATGGACCAATGATGGGGGTCAATAAATACTAGTTCTTGGTATGATTTAGACATGAAATGGGGCTGGAGAGATGGCTTAGCGGCAAGGCTCCCTAGACCTATTTTTCCACAATCAGTACCCATCCTGGGAGGGAGATCTTTCATAGGATTTAAACATTCTGGTTAGTCAAGTTTAGTCCCCAGAGGATGGTGCCAGGGCTAGCCTCTTCCTGAGAAAGCCCCCAGTCCTAACCCACCGGCTGTCCCTCTGGTTTACCCGAGCCGGAAGACAGCCCACCGCCACCATAAGGTTATAAATGCCTTTTCAGGGGAGGGCAGGCTCCCTGACCACTTGGGAACGTCCAGCTACGGTTCAGTGTTTCCCTTGGCTGGGGCTAGGTTCGCTCAGCCCATCCAGGAGGCCCCCTAGCCCTTCCTCTCCACATGGGTTCTTGATCCCCTTCAGCTCCCCACATGGCAGGAGCTCCCCGAACTTCCTTTTCTTTCTTTTCATGCCTTTTCTTTCCCCTAGGCCCTCCACGTGGGATCTCTAGCTACGTGGGCGCCTTTCCTTGGCTCTATACGTCCCTCAATAAATATAATTTAATAATTATCCTTCTCAGTCTTACATGTCCAACTCTTTGATGAAAACTAAAAATGAACCTAGGGTTTGGGGTTCAAGGACTTCCTCTAGCACCCCGTCATAGCTGGTGCTCATTATAAAACCTTCATGGGTTTGATTGGGAGAGCAGAGACGGTGGAGGTCTGACGGGTGCTGATATTGCTTCCAGTGTGTGGAGATTGGTTTCCTGTGGGCCCAGGACCCAGGAAATGGTAGGTGGGTTCTGGGTGTCCTTTGGGCCTATACAGTAACACCCTGAACACTCAATTCCCTGCCCTCCAATGCCACCATCTCTCACCTCTCTACAAGCCTTTCTAGGTCACGGCTCTTATAGGTAGCTCATTCTAGAGGGACTGGGTCAAAGGTGTAACCTTTGGAAGGAGGTACCCTAGACCTACTGACCTCTGCCAACTGAACTTGGGGTGTGCGCTCATTACCACGGTTCAGGTTTATAGCAGTAGTGCTTTACATTGGAATATAACTCAATATTTTTTTCTGGGCACACTGGTCTTTCTAGCCCCTCCCAAGCCCTGTATAGCAGTGATGGTATCAGCTTTGAACACAAGCTGTTGACCCTAAGACAAGTGTTTTCTTCCCTGGAAGGACAAGGGTTGAGCACAGACTGGAGTTAAAGCCAAGTTTTTTCCATGTTCCTTCATGCATTTTGCTGCCTTCCACCAATCATGCCAAGGGTCATTTTGTTTTATTTTTATTTATGTAAGAGAGAGAGACAGACACACCCAGAAATAGGCAGGTAGAGAGAGAGCAAGAGCGAGAGCGAGAGCGAGAGCGAGAGCGAGAGCGAGAGCGAGAGAGAGAGAGAGAGAGAGAGAGAATGGGTGCGCCAGGGCCTCTAGCCATTGTAAACAGATTCCAGATGTGTGCGTCCCCTTGTGTACCTGGCTTACGTGGGTCCTGGTGAGTCGAACCTGGGTCCTTTGGCTTTGCAGGCAAGCGCCTTAACTGCTAAGCCATCTCTCCAGCCGCCCAACGGTCTTCTCTCTCTCTCTCTCTTTTTTTTTTTATTAATTAGTTTTGTATTCAGCAAATACAGTCAGTTCTTTCTTTCTAAGTAGAGTCTCTCTCTAGCCCAGGCTGACCTGGAATTTACTATGTATCCTCAGGGTGGCCTTCAAACTTGCAGTGATCCTCCTCTCTCTGCCTCCAGAGTGGTGAGATTAAAGGCTTGCACCTCCATGCCTGTCTCAAAGGGTCATTAAAAAAAAAATCCTAGAAAAGCCCATACATCTGAATATAGCAGAATCAAACTGTTCTCCGGCAGACAGAGGACTTTGGGACATTTTGCACCTGATACAGCCACTTTGGTGACGGTCTGGGGGGTTCTCGAGACATCAGCACCTGAGCTGGTGGTGCGCGGAGCTCATTGCGGGCGGAGCAGCCTGTTCCAAGTGTGCTGCCCTTGGATTTGGAATTGTGCGTTGTTCTTGCAGCTTTCCCCTTTTAGAAGGGATGGATTTAGCCCCGGCCTGCCAAACACAAACCCTCTCTTCATCTCCAGAGTACTTTCTGTCCACCCCTTCCCGGGCAGGCTATTTACAGACTTGTCATGATCCGCTTGTCATCCTACCACGCGGGTCAATCCACCAGTGACATGAAAGGGAAGAAAGGCCCCGAGCCAACAAATTTGGGCAGATGAGCCTTATATAACACGCGCTAAAAATATGCAGCTAATTGGACTGGAAAAGCGAAAAAATGAGTCGCGCTTTAGTCTTAGTCTGAAACACTAAAGAGAGAGAAACAATCGCTCCCAGTAAAGATGCCCACACATAAATAATTTTACTCATGTGCGTATTTGCCATCTTGTGGCTTTTAACTATGCCCAGTGCCCACTCCATACCCATCCGCACAGCCCCCCCTCACCCCCCAAATACACACCCCACCAACCGAATTTGGTCAGCAGGAAACAAGACTTCGGAATCATCAAAGAAATGATGCTGAGAGCTGTCGCACCCTCAGGGCAGAAGGAAAAATGTCTAGGTGGGTGGCCAGGTGGGGAGGATGCTAACTAAAGCTTCCACTCCAAACCTTTGGAAAACTCAAATTATCAAAGGCGTCTTTCGGCCCTGGAAATGAGTAACCATGAGGGACTTGTCTGAGGCTGGCAGGGAACGCTATCTTGCAGCTCTATTTCCCCATCTGCCTCCAAACCCCAGACCTCACTGAACCAACTATCTGTTCTCCTTCATCTTATTTATTTATTTGACAGAGAGAGAGAGAGAGACAGGGAGAATGGGCATGCCAGGGTCTCCAGCAAACGAACTCCAGACACGTGCGCCCCCTTGTGCGTGTGACTTATTTTCCTTCATCCTTTAGCTGTTTCACCTGACTTCTTCCTTGCCGCCTTGGACGTGCTCTCTCTAACTTGTCCTGTGCGTAACTAGCGCCTGCAGGTCCTATAGAGCGTGCAGATCCTGAGAGCAGACCCTCTGTGTCTCCGGAATGCCTGCCGTATTATATACTATGGTACTGTTCAATGATATGAATCAAAGAATGGGTAAGCCAAAGGAGGCATGCCATCGTTTCTGAAAAATAAGACGCGTGGAAGTGTCACAGCGACAGCAGACAGATGTCTCTTCCAATCCAGCTCATTAGGCACCTTTGCACCGTGTAAACTTCTGCGTGCGAGGCCAAGGGGTTCTGAAGTTAGCAGAATGAGGTGCCGTGAGGTGAACTAGGAGGGTTGACTTTGATTTTTGAAAAACACGTAGCCCTGTGTTGATAAGCTGCCTGCAATGACCTGCTCCCCACTAGTGAGCTTATAAATGAAGATATGGGGCTGGAGAGATGGCTTAGCGGTTAAGCGCTTGCCCGTGAAGCCTAAGGACCCTGGTTCGAGGCTCGATGCCCCAGGACCCGTGTAAGCCAGATGCACAAGGGGACACATGTGTCTGGAGTTTGATTGCAGTGGCTGGAGGCCCTGGCATGCCCATTCTCTCTCTCTCTATATATATATCTGCCTCTTTTTCTCTCTGTCACTCTCAAATAAATAAATAATTTTTAAAAAATGAAGAACTGAAGGCCTAAGGTGTTGAGAAAATGTTACATGGTTAATTAGTGGCAGATCCAGAATAGTTCCCGTTGACTCGTGTTGGGACCAATTAGTCTTGCACATGTAGGGTTGTTACTCTAAAACCCCCGCCCTGCCCATTGTGGGTAAGAGAGGGGTCACCCATTGATTCCCGAAGCAGGGTTGCTGTTTCCCACCCAGCCAGCTCCAAGAAAGGCTTCTGCTGCCCACATGGCAGTTTGGATGCCTGTATAGGATCTGAGGAGGGCTCCCACCGTTGGCATAACTAGTGAGGAGCTCTGTCACCTCATGGGTGGGAGGACATTGCCATCCCTAGGTGATTTATGGCACCCTGAACCCATCCACTTAATGCATCTGTTGTTTGGTTACTTTTGTGTAACTCGACAATTTGTGGCTGCAAGCGATTCTCGGTGACAGATCAGGAGGGTTGGATGTTCAGTTCTTCCAGGAGCTGGCTGTAAGGGGACTCGAGAACCTAATGCAAGAAGTGGTGGGCTGGAGGGATGGCTCATCTGTCTGCAAAGCCAAAGGACCCAGGTTTGATTCCCCAGGACCCACGTAAGGCAGATGCACAAGGGGGGGGGCGCACGTGTCTGGAGTTCGTTTACAGTGGCAGGAGCCCTGGCGTGCCCATTCTCTCTCTCTCTCCCCTTCTCTTTCTCCGTCAAATAAATAAAAATAAAATATTTTTAAAAAGAAGTGGTATTCAGGACTAGAGAGATTGCACAATGGTTAGCTGCTTGCCTGCAAAGCCTAAGGACCCATGTTCAACTCTCCCAATCCCACCATAGCCAGAAGCGTGAACATGAGGCAAGCGCAAGGTTGCACACGCCCACTAGGTGGCGCAAGCGCCTGGAGTTCAATTTCAGTGGCTGAGGCCCTGGTGTGCCAATCCTCTCTCTCTGCCTCCCTCTCTGTGTGTGTGTATCTCTCTAAAAAAAATTAAATTAAATTAAAACAAACAATAAAACAATGGTATTCAGATGTTTCTTGCCCACTCCTGGGTTCTGGGTCATGTTGTCCATTGGGGTTGAGTAGAAAAGTATCCATCTTGCTGCTGTTCACATAATTAAAAAATTGTATCCCTGATTCCCCCATGTTATTATCTGTACCTCATAACTTTTTGGACATTCACACCAACCTTATGAGGCCCCCATTGTTCCCACTCTGAGGTTTCACAGCAAAGGCTAACAACATTATACAGCTTGCCAAGATCTTGCAGGGGGCACCGTCTTTGAGCCCTATCCGCGTCTGCTTTGAAACGTGCTCTGAAGTTCAGTCTGTAGGCAAAATCACATAGCCCCTGATGTAACTCATCTTTGTCTGTCTGAATTGCCATCTCATCTGTTGTCCAGGCTGCCTTCAAACTCTTGGGATCCTCCTGCCTCAGCCTCCAGAGTAGCTGGGATTACAGGTGCCTGCCACTGTGGCTGATAAATTGATATTTCAAAAGTCCCTGCATGGGCTGGAGAGATGACTTAGTGGTTAAGCGCTTGCCTGTGAAACCTAAGGACCCTGGTTGGAGGCCCGACTCCTCAGGACCCACTTTAGCTTGATGCACAAGGGGGCGCACACTCTGGAGATCGTTTGCAGTGGCTGGAGGCCCTGGCGCGCCCATTCTCTCTCTCTCTCTCTCTGTCTCTTTCTCTCTCTCTGTCACTCTCAAATAAATAAATAAAAATGAACAAAAAAATTAAAAAGTCCCTGCATTTACTAAAAACAAATTCATTATATCAGCATTATTATATAGCTCTGTTATTATAGTGTACTGGTATAAGGCAAATAGTATGTATACACACACACACATATACATGTGTGTACATATATATACACACATATATATACAAATATATACATATATATATGTTTGGTTTTTCAAAGTAGGGTCTCTAGTGTAGGCTGACCTGGAATTCACTATGTATTCTCAGGGTGGCCTCGAACTCATGGTGATCCTGCTACCTCTGCCTCCCAAGTGCTGAGATGCGCCACCATGCCCGGCTTAGTTTTGATATTTCTGACATACTGGGCTCTGTGCTATGATTTGTACTAAAGGAATTACCGCAGGGTTTCTGCCTTCAGGGGGCCTTAGAGTTAAGATAAATGAATACATATTAGATGTTCAGCACATGATTAGGTGCGGGGATGAATGAGACCAGGTAAGAGCTCTAATAACACCTTCTAGTGGCAGCAGCTCATTAACCCAAATTCTCTCCCCCATTTTTTAAATTATTATTGGAGGCAGAGAGGGAGAGAGAGAGAATCGATGTGTCAGGGCCTCCTGCCACTGCAAACGAACTCCAGACGCATGCCATGCGCCATCTGGCTCACATGGGACCCGGAGACTCAAACCTGGGTCCTTAGGCTTTGCAAGCAAGTGCCTTACCTGCTAAGCTATCTCTCCAGCCCAATTCTCCCCCTCCTAAGTAGCTCCCACACTCTATTGGAGTCCCGTGCAATGCTTTGCTTCATCAGTGGGTTCCGTTGGGGAACTCACATGCCCTAAATGGTCAGGAACGTAGTGCTTTGGTCTATGCAGTGCAGTAGATGATCAACTTGGTGACGTTTTGCATTCAGGTCACTTACAGAAAAACACACAGCTCCCGAGTGTGCAGATTGCCGAGTTTTTCACAGAGCAAAGACTCCGTGTGCCCAGCGTGCACACAAAGCAGAACAGGCCCTTCCCCGAGACGCTGCCTTACTGCTGCGTACCTCCTCCTGCCTGTTTGGCTTCTGAGAATGGAACCGTTTTACTTGCTTTTGAACTTGAAACAAATGGACCCATGTGGAAACATGCTACTTTGTATCTTTCCTCTCTCCCCACTCTCATCCAACATTGTGTTCCTGAGATTTATGCATGGTATGCACAGCTTGCTCATTTTCCATTGTTGGAGAGTAGCCTATCGTAAGGATCTATCCCAGGGCTGGAGAGATGGGCTCAGCAGTTAAGGCGCTTGCCTGCAGAGCCTAACGACCTGAGTTCGATTCCCCAGTACCCATGTAAAGCCAGATGCACAAAGTGTGGCGTCATGCCTCTGGAGTCTGCAGCAGCTGGAGGCCCTGGCACTCCCATTCTCTGCCTCTCTTCTCTCTCTCTTTCTGCTTGCAAATAAATAAAAAATTGGAAGAAAGAATCTATCCATTCATTTGATTACTGATGGAGATATGGTGTCTTTTGGTTGAGGAGCAGGGTCCGTAATGCTGCAATGAATATTCTAGTTTGTGTATCTGGTATGCAAGTGCGTTGCTATTAAGTGTCACACTGGTTGCTTTTGTCCTTGTTGTGATCAAATACCTGACAAGACGTATCTTCAGGGAGGGAAGGGTTTGTTCCGGCTTACAGTTGGAGGGGATGCAGCCCTTCCCAGGGGCAAAGGCAGGCTGCAGGAATAGGTGGCAACTGGTCACATGCCACCTGGAGTCAGGGTACAGAGAGTAAGCCGGAAATGGGGCTGGGCTATAAAACCTCAAGGGCCCCCCTCCCCAGTGACTCACTTCCTCTAGCAAGGCTTCAAGTCTTAAAGAGCCCAGGTCTTTCCCCAAACAATGTCACGGGTGTTCAAACACATGAGCCTATGGGGGGGGGGTGGCATTTCACATTCAAACCACAAATGTGTGCCGGGAAACAGGGTTGCCAGGTCTCAAGGCTGCAGCTGCGTGGCATCAGTAAGGACTCTGTTGGGAGTAACTGCGCTGGTTTCCACTCCTACCAATGGGGCCTGAGGAGGGCGGCTGCCCCGCGGCTCTGCCGACACTGGGTATTGCTCATCTTTCCCGTCTTGAGCCATTCTGGTGCATAGATTTCACAGTGCATTTTACTTATTGTGGTGAAATCGAGGTAACATTAAATTTACCACTTTTTAGAAATATTTTATTTTTCTTTGTTTATTTGAGAGTGACAGAGAGAGAAAGAGGTAGTTAAAGAGAGAGAGAGAGAGAATGGGCGTGCCAGGGTCTCCAGCCACTGCCAACGAACTCCAGACGCATGTGCCCCCTTGTGCATCTGGCTAACGTGGGTCCTGGGGAACTGAGCCTCGAACCAGGGTCCTTAGGCTTCACAGGCAAGCGCTTAACCGCTAAGCCATCTCTCCAGCCCAGATTTACCATTTTTAAGTGTAGGTAGCATGGCATTTATACACTACTGTTTTGGAGCAGCCAACACCATCAGCTATCTACAGCACTTGTTTTGTTTTGTTGTGTTTTTCCAACCTGAAACACCAGAGCTATTAAACACCAACTCTTTTTCTCCCCCGCCCCTCGTCCTTTTTCAACCCTGCCCAACATCTTTCTTCTGGTGCTTGCAGCTGGCTCTTGTCTTTATGAATTTGACAATAGCAGGTGAGTCATACGGCATTGATCTTTTTGGGACTGGCTCATTTCACATAGCACAGTGTCTTAGGACTCATCTATATTCTAACATTTCAGAATTTCCCTTTTTTTTTTTTTAAGGTAGGGTTTCCCTCTAGCCCAGGCTGACCTGGAATTTACTATGTAGTCTCAGGATGGCTTCGAACTCACGGTACAGTGATCCTCCTACCTCTGCCTCCCGAGAGCTGTGATTAAAGGCGTGCGCCACCACGCCTGTCCCCCTTTCTTCTAGTCTCAATAATACTGTTCACATAGACCACATTTAAAATTTTTTGTTTATTTTTATTTATTTATATGAGAGCGACAGAGAGAGAGAATGGGTGTGCCAGGGCTTCCAGCCACTGTAAATGAACTCCAGATGCGTGCGCCCCCTTGTGCATCTGGCTAACGTGGGTCCTGGGGAATCGAGCCTTGAACCAGGGTCCTTAGGCTTCACAGACAAGTGCTTAACCACTAAGCCATCTCTCCAGCCCCACAGACCACATTTTAATCCATTAATCTACTGATGGATATTTGCGGTGTTCCCATCTTTTGGCTCTTGTGAGTAATGCCACGGTGAATATTGTTGTACACATGTTTGAGCGCCTGTTTTTAGTTCCTACGCTGTATATATTAATAGTACATTCCGTTTTTTTCTTTTGTTTGTTGGGTTGGGTTTGGTGTTTTGAGAGAGGGTCACACTCTGTAGCCTAGGCTGAGCTTGAACTCACTATGTAGCCCAGGCTGGCTGGGAACTCATGATCCCCCCTCAGCATCCCGAGTGCTAGGTTAGGCTCATGCGTGTCTTTCTGAAGAGTTGTATGCCCAGCTGTATATGTTGATGCAGTGTGAATTGTGTCTGGCCTTTCAGACATCTCTAGGACCATTTAGGAGCGCTGTCTTAAGCAGCCTCCATTTTAACTTGCTGAGTCAGCTCTGCCTCCCATTTCCTCTGAATGCTGCTCAGGAATATTGGCTTGCACTCTGTCCTATCATTTTAGGTGGCTGTTTATCAAAAGTCATTGTTTGCTGGTCTGGACAGATGGCTTAGTAGCTAAGGCACTTGCCTGCAAAGACAAAGGACTCGGGTCCGATCCCCCACGACCCATGTAAGCCAGGTGCACAAGATGGTGCATGCATCTGGAGTTTGTATGCAGTGGCTGAAGACCCTGGTACACCCATTCATTCTCTCTCTATCTGCCTCTTTCTCTCTCTTGTTTTTTAAACATTTTTTGTTATTTTTATGTATTTGAGAGCGACAGAAAGAGAAAGAGGCAGATAGAGAGAGAGAGAGAGAATGGGCGCGCCAGGGCCTCCAGCCACTGCAAACGAACTCCAGACGCGTGCGTCCCCTTGTGCATCTGGCTGACGTGGGTCCTGGGGAATCGAGCCTCGAACCAGGGTCCTTAGGCTTCACAGGCAAGCGCTTAACGGCTCAGCCATCTCTCCAGCCCTTCTTTCTCTCTTAAATAAATAAAAATAAATAAAATTTCTCCTCAGTGTTATGAGCCTGAGTGTATGTCGTCAGTTAAAATACTTCAAGGACCTATCTTGTTTTTGCACAATTCTCTCATTTCATTAGCCAAGTATCACTCCGTGCATTGGCACTGAGAAGGGTAGAGAAGAGGGGGCATACCTTTCCCTTGAGAGCTGGTCGTGACTGGCAAGCACTGTTTCTTTTAAAGAGAAAACAAAACATGTTTACACCTAAAAAAAAAATTACAGTCTATTCCAAGCTTAAAAAGAAAAAAAAATATATATATTTCTTTGCTAAAATCTTTCAATGAAATGAGGACTTCTTGACTGAGCCCTCCTGCAGTAGACATGGTCGTTGAAAATGCCCGTCAGTGTCGTGTCTGTATCCTGAGCTTTAAGGTGGGCTGGTCTCCCCTGGGCCTTTGAGGTACCTGGTGATGTGTTGGGTCTTAGATCTATTTGTTCCCAGGGGTTCGTTCTGTCTCATGTGCTGCAGAGGAGCCCGATCTGTGGAAGTGGGACAGCCCCTCTTGGTAAGCTTTCTTGGCCCTAGTTGAAAGCCAGCCCACATCCCTGCTTATGCGTTTGGTTCTTACCTGAGAAGGCAGGTGCCAAGGATCTGCATGCCATTCCTGTCAAGGACACCATAGTTACTACTGAAAAATTGAGTTATTTATTTGACAGAAAGAGGAAGAGAGAGAATGGGTGCTCCAGGGCCTCCAGACGCATGCGCCCCCTGGTGCATCTGGCTAACGTGGGTCCTGGGGAATCGAACTGGGATCCTTTGGCTTTGAAGGCAAATGTGTTAGTTGATAAGCCATTCCTCCAGCCCAAGAATTGAGTTATTGACCTGTCCCCAGCTGCCTGCCCTCCACACCCTCTCCTTCAGGCTTCTTCATTTGCCCTGCTTGTGTCAGGTTAGGAAGTTATTTAATTTGGAAATCATATTTGTTTATTCTACCCAGGGCCCGCCATATGATAGCAGCTCGGTAACCTATGCTCCAGGGCAGCCGGAGTGCACTTAGAAAGCAAGGGGAATCCTTTGGGCCAGCAGTCACACGGTTTCTAAAACACCCAAGGATGATCTGCCTGAGTCACTGCCTTGGTGGCAGTGAGCCAAGCAACAACTCATCCAGTAGTGCCTTTTGCCTTCATTGTCCTTGTCCTCCTCCAACACGTCTCTGGACAGAGGAAGCCAGAGGGAGCCCCAGATCCAATGCATTGACTCGCGTGCCCTCATGTGGCCAGTTCAGAAAATTCAGCTAGATGCCCAACCTACAACAGCAAGGCTAAAGAATCATAGTTAACCATTTCTTCCAGTTACCTTTGAAAATAGGAAAAATAAAGTATTATAGAGAACAATTCCCCGAAAGGCTGCAGCCTCTTTTTTTTTTTTTTAACAATCTTTGATTTTTTTCCCCCTCCTTTTTGGGGGGAGTCAGGATTTCATTTAATATGTAGGCAAGGTCTTCCCAGCTCAGCCTCCCAAGTGCTGGGATTATAGGCATATATCACCATGTATGCCTTGTCATTACCTAACAGTTAAGCATCCCAAAGGCATATTTAACCTGAGCCATGGCTTGGGGAGGGCTATGAATTTTCTATTGGGATTCACAGTGTCCTCTCCTCATTCTTAAGAGACTTCCTCCAGACCACAGCCAGTTAGCAGTATGTGTTCTTTTTTTTTTTAAATTTTTTATTTATTTATTTGAGAGTGACAGACACAGAGAGAAAGACAGATAGAGGGAGAGAGAGAGAATGGGCGCGCCAGGGCTTCCAGCCTCTGCAAACGAACTCCAGACGCGTGCGCCCCCTTGTGCATCTGGCTAACGTGGGACCTGGGGAACTGAGCCTCGAACCGGGGTCCTTAGGCTTCACAGGCAAGCGCTTAACCGCTAAGCCATCTCTCCAGCCCAGTATGTGTTCTTATTAAATGGGGCAGTGTAAAAGTACAATTCTTCCACCCTTCTCTCCCTGTCAGGCCAAACAGGCATTTACCAAGTACCTGTGAAACTGCAGCAGAGAATCTCTACATGAAACCTCAGTCAGATACAGGCAGCAGGCTTCCAGTGGTAGCATTTTGGACTCTGGATTCTTTTTTTTTTTTTTAAGATTTTTATTTATTTATTTGATTATTCGAGAGTGACAGAGAGAGAAAGAGGCAGTAGAGAGTAAGAGAGAGAATGGGCGCGCCAGGGCTTCCAGCCACTGCAAACGAACTCCAGACGCGAGCGCCCCCTTGTGCATTTGGCTAACGTGGGACCTGGGGAACCGAGCCTCGAACCGGGGTCCTTAGGCTTCACAGGTGAGCGCTTAACCGCTAAGCTATCTCTCCAGCCCTGAACTCTGGATTCTTACAGGAGCATCTCTGGCAATTGCCATTTCAGAACAGTCTCAGGGATAGATAAAGATATCCATTTGGGTTGGGAAGAAAAGATTGAATTGCATGCCTATCTTCTGCCTTCAAACATTTTTCCCTTTGAATACAGGGGTGTGTGTGTGTGTGTTGGAGACAAGGTCTCATTTTGCAGTTGATGCTGGCCTGGAACTCTCTTGCAGGCAGGCAGGCAGCTAGCTTTCAGGACAAAAGGACTTGCACGTGCAAAGTTGATTAGGTTGAGAATGTTTACACTTGGTTGTGCCAGCTTTCTCTCTCTCGCTGGTTTACAAGTGCGGAAAACATTGGCCCCATTCCTGGTGTACTGGATTGTGAAGCCCTGAGGGCAGGGGCCCAGTCGGCTCATGCAGCTGGGCCTGGCAACACCTAAGCCCATCTCTCATTGAGCTCTCCACTCTCCTGGATGTGAGCGGCTGAGTCAGGAATCCACCACAATCGTCTCCTCCTGCAAAGCTCCCCATCTCATCCAACCCACTGTGGGGTACCCAGCCGACAGGAGGAAGGGCCCAACTAAAATTCTCCCTCTGTTGTTTCTTCTGGATAATGCAAATGAAGCCACACACAAAAAAAATCAGACCTTGATGCATTAACCCCTCGGGCTCTCCCTCCCAGGGAGATAACGTAGGTTTTTAAAGGGTTTGTTTTGGTGGCTTCCCAGTAGTGACCGACAGGAAACAGGCCTGTCTTCCCCTGGCTGTGCTTCATTCTCTCAGAAGCCATGCTGTCTAGCAGGCAGACTTGGTGCTAATCTTAGGTCACCCGAAGCTTGTTCAACATTTTATGCGCTGTTTGTTCTCCTGGATGGTGGCCTCTGGGCACCTGTCTTGGACCAGATTTCCAAGACATTCATGTTCAAGTCCACGTCATGAAAAGAAAATGCAGGGCTGGAGGGATGGCTTAGCCGTTAAGGCGTTTGCCTGTGAAGCCTAAAGACCCAGGTTTGATCTCCCCAAGACCCCCACATAAGCCAGAAGCACAAGGGGGTGCATGCATCTGGAGTTTGTCTGCAGTGACTGGAGTCCCTGTGTGCCCATATTTCTCTCTCTGCTTCTTTCTGTCACATAACAGTATTTTTTTAAAAAAAAGGAGAAAAATGCAATGAAGTAAAATAAGGTTTTGCTTAAGTGGCTGCAGTCAACTCATGCTTTTTTTAAAAAAATTATTTATTTATTTATTTGAGAGCGACAGACACAGAGAGAAAGACAGACAGAGGGAGAGAGAGAGAATGGGCGCGCCAGGGCTTCCAGCCTCTGCAAACGAACTCCAGACGCGGGCGCCCCCTTGTGCATCTGGCTAACGTGGGACCTGGGGAACCGAGCCTCGAACCGGGGTCCTTAGGCTTCACAGGCAAGTGCTTAACCACTAAGCCATCTCTCCAGCCCAACTCATGCTTTTTAAGGCATGCTTGCTGTACGTTGCTGTGGGACCTGCTGTCAATTCCTGAGATGGGGCCATAGCCCAGCCCTTCACCACGTGCGGTTGGAAGTGACTTGCCACCAAGTACGGACAGAAAACAAACGCTCTCCGTGGCCCCAAGTCTAGCTTCCTGGAGTCTTCTTGTTCGGTTGACTCAATATTTTAGATCTCATTTCCTCCTCCTTCTCCTTTCATCCTTTCATTCCTCATTTTCCTGGCTTCAAGAAATTGGCAGCAGCATCACAAATTGTGGGTTTCTGTGTCTTGCAGTCCTTTCTTCCAGGACTTAGCCTGACATTTGCTTTGCATAACCCCACACTACCCTCCAGCGGGACTTGCGTCCTTATGTCTACCAGTTAGGGGAGAGACGAGATTAGGGGCAGATTTGGTTTAAAGGGAGTAGACTTCACGGTGGAATTGACATACAGTGCATGATGAATAAGCTCTGCTCCTGGGATTCAGGAAACAAAATAGACTTTCTGCCTGTACTCATTTTCTTACCTAAGAAACAAGAAGATGACTTGGCATTAAAATAAATGTATGAACTTCCAGGAGTACATGCTTATAGTTTAGAAGAAAAAAATGTAAAATGGCTTAGTGGTATTTGAAATAAAAAAAAAAAATTGAAGGGCTGGAGAGATGGCTTCGCGGTTAAGGCGCTTGCGCATGAATTCTGGATTTGGTTCGCAGTGGCTGGAGGCCGTGATGCACCCATTCTTTCTCTCTGCCTCTTCCTCTCTCTCCCTCCCTCCCTATCTCTCAAATAACTAAATATTTCTAAAAAATCCGGGCGTGCTGGTACACACCTTTAATCCCAGCACTCGGGAGGGAGGCAGAGGTAGGAGGATCGCCATGAGTTCAAGGCCACCCTGAGACTCCATAGTGAATTCCAGGTCAGCCCGGACTAGAGTGAGACCCTACCTTGAATAACCAAAAATAAATAAATAAATAGAATAGAATAAAATAAAATAAAATAAAATAAATCAGGAGATCCCTTGCTTAGCAAATCCAAGTCGGAACAACAAAAAAATTGGAAAATTGGACAATGTGCCTGTTAGAGGAAGAGCAATGTTGTTTTATGGCTGGGGCACTCTCTGCATACTTGTGTATTTTCACTTATGCACTCACTCTTACACGCTACACAGGAGGCTCTTTGGAATACTCACGGGTACTCATACAGGCGCTTACAGGTGCACATACCCCAAATTCACATGCCATGTGAATATCACACGCCTCATAAATCCGGACACACTTCTCTCCCACAACGCACAGTATGCCTCCTCTGAATAAGCTACTGTCATTGACACCTTAGCAGGCCACCTGAACAAATGAATTTCCCAAAGCACGGACGCCTGCTCCTTGCAAAGGGAAGGCGATATAGCATATAGTCAGTCCCCTGATGAAGCTTCATGGAGCCTCCTCTCCCCTTCCTTCCTGCGCACCCCCCCCCCCCCGGGCTGGGATCAGACTGGAACCTTGAGAATCCAATACACTGTGTAATAATAACCGAGACCTCTGTTTCTCTTTGTAACGATCACCTACTATTGGGTGGATGCCATCGAAAATTCTGTCGGTGATATGAAGCAGAGATGACAAGGAAGGACGCGCTGTGCAGCCCTGGGAATCGAACGCTTAAATCGGAGGTGACGAAGGGTACATCAAATGTGTCAGAAGCGCTGGATTGTGAAGCGCAGAGGATGAAGGGCCCCAAGGGGCTTTGAGGAGGGCACGGGTCTTCCAAAGGATGGACAGCCAAATTAAAATCGAGAGGGAAAAGGGGGTTTTCCTAGCACAGTTCCATCTGTTAAGGGACCGAGGGCGCGCAGAGCTCAAGTCGCTTACCTGATGTGAGAGGTGCCTTGCTTACTGGGACATTCCAGAATATACCAAAGGGTCCATGGAGGAACTCCAAGTGGTGGAAGGTTATTGGCTTGACAACTTGGAAGACCCGCTTGAGCCTTGCAGTTTTATGATGGCTGGACAGCCTGCCCTGGCTGGCTTTTGCTGGGAGGCAGTAAATTGACCAATTGTGGGCAGCTTTGTTGATGGGCTAAAAGACTCTAGCTGAGCCTGGCTCGGTGGCACATACCTTATAATCCCAGCATTTGGGAGGATCGCCGTGGGTTCAAGGTCACCCTGAGACTCCATAGTGAATTCCAGGTCAGCCTGGGCTAGAGAGAGACCCTACCTGGAAAAAACAAAAACAAACCAATAAGTAAATAAATAAACTTTTGCCGCTGGAGAGTTTACTCGTCTCCTGAACAACAGTAGACCTCAATAAGAGGCGGCTGCAAGCAGCTGAAGTTAAGACTGGGTTGGTACCCTCTTTACAGAGAGCCACAAAAGCAGAATCTTGGAGACCAAACTTAAGTGCTGCTCTGATTTGTTACATTCTTTAAAAGATACAATACCGGGGCTAGGGAGATGGCTTAGCAGTTAAGATGTTTGTCTTTGAAGCCTAAGGCTCCAGGTTCGATTCCCCAGTACCCATCGTTAGCCAGATGCACAAGGTGGCACATGTGTCTGGAGTTCATTGGCAGTGGCTGGAGGCCCTGGCATGCCATTTCTCTCTCTCTCTCTTATAAATAAGATATTAGGGCTGGAGAGATGGCTTAGCGGTTAAGTGCTTGCCTGTGAAGCCTAAGAACCCTGGTTTGAGGCTTGGTTCCCCAGGACCCACGTTAACCAGATGCACAAGGGGGCGCACGCATCTGGAGTTCATTTGCAGCGGCTGGAGGCCCTGGCGCGCCCATTCTCTCTCTCTCTCTCTATCTGCCTCTTTCTCTCTCTGTCTGTTGCTGCCAAATAAATAAATAAAAATAAACAACAACAAAAAAAAGATATTAAAGAAAGACATGATACCTTGCCAAGTCCATAGAATGTAAGCATTCTTATTGGGGCGGGGGGGTGCAGGCATTCAAAACAAATACTTTGAATTTTTCACACTCAGTCCAAGGCAGTTCCTAGAAGATACTCATTCTAGATCTCCCTGTTCAGTGTGCTCCAAATGGATCACTGTGCTAGGTGAGTTCAAAACTCACTGAAGCCCCATCTTTGACCAAAGGCTTTTGTTACCTGAGTGTACCAGGGCACACATCCCTGGAAAGTGGAGTAAGATGTCCGCATCGTATTGGCCTTTATTTTGACTTCCAAACTGTACATGGGAGAAACAAAAAAATGCAAGCTAGAGTAAAACGTTTCTCTGTACTCAGAATCCACTTAGGTGACTGCAAATCAGGCAGTTTTCTAGTATATTTTATTATAATGAATAATATTGATGTATTACTGTGTCATGTGTGAGGAACATAAGGCCATTGTGATGTCATATGTCTCAAGGTGGGACCTAGGCTGGCCCAGGACATGCACTTAATAAATTACTGATGGGCTTAACCCACGTAAGCCAGATGCACAAGGGGACGCACGCGTCTGGAATTTGTTTGCAGCAGCTGGAGGCCCTGGTGTGCCCATTCTCTCTTTCTCAAATAAATAAATAAACAAAAAAATATTTTTAAAAAAAGTTCCTATAGGGAGGGTTCCAACTTCAAGGGAAAAAAAAATCCACTCTTCCCTATACCTCACTGAGTAACATACTCTCTTTGATTCTGCAATTACTCTCCTTGAGAGTCATTTTTTTTTTTTGCAACAGTGAAATGCATTATGACACATTAAGTATATATATTACGGTGTATACATAAATAAGTTGCATGTATAAACCTGTAAACCTCACTGTTAAACATTACTTAATATAATAAAAGTCATATGCTTCCAGTAAGAGTCTAACAGGGTGTGAGAGCTTTCGGGTCAAGCATAAAATAACCTGCCATGCCCACTCCCTGGCAGTGAGCTTCAGCAGCAATGTCTCATGTGCTTGAGAGTCCCACACAAATACAGAGGATGCCACATTGTCACAGCTTCGCATTGCTGGTAGAAATCACCCAACCAAGAGCAGCTTTTGGGGAAAAAAAAAAAAAAAGGATTTATTTTGGCTTACAGGCTCGAAGGGAAGCTCCACCATGGCAGGGAAAATGATGGCATGAGCAGAGGGTGGACATCACCCCCTGGCCAACACAAGGTGGACAATAGCAACAGGAGAGTGTGCCCAACACTGGCAAGGGGAAACGGCTATAACACCCATAAGCCCGCCCCCACCAATACACTCCCTCTAGGAGGTGTAAATTTCCAATTGCCGTCAGCTGGGGAACCTAACGCCCAGAACACCTAAGTTTATGGGGGACACCGGAATCAAACCACCACAGACTTATAGCTTACTTCAGATAATATTTCAACTTTTTTATGGCATTTTGTAGATTGGAAAGTCAGTGTAGCCAAAGAGAATGGTTGTATCTTGGAGCGTGGACCCTGCCGTCAAGCTCTGGGTGGCTTTCAGAGTTTAAGATCTTTCTACTTTCAGCTCTTGGGAGGAGGTAAATTTCCTTGGTGAATGGGAATACTTGGATTTTTTTTTTCCCTAAACCATGCTGGCCTAGTACACATGAGGCCCTAGCTTCCATTCCTTACATTGCCAGAAACAAGCAAACAGACGCTAACTACACTAACATTCATTCATTCATCCTTTCACGAAAACCAAACCAAAACAACAACAACAAAAAAAAATGCATTTCCCATGTATATAAAGTCCTCGCCTTGCCCGGGAGAGATGCCAAAGGTCCACGCATCTCAGCCTTGCGGCAAGAGCTGCATGCAGATAGATGCCCAGGGTCCGTGTGCCAAGAGAAGGCCACAGGAATTCTCCATGAGCCTGTCTAGCCAAGGGCTTAGAGAGGCTTTGAGGGGCATTGCCGCTTGAACTGGGGCTTTGCCAGTTCCTTAGAACTTGGACACACAAGATGAAAACTGTATTTCCTTAGAGAGCTCCAAATTATTAACATTGCCCCAGACCAGGATTTCTTCTTTCCAAACCCCCTTTTTTTTTCTCTCCCCCTGAAATATTTTTCCGTTCTAATATCCCAGATTCCTCTAGGGAAGATACAGGAATATAAAGTTTCTCCCAAGATGTCAGGATTTGAACAAATGTGTTGCCAAGCCTACAGAATCTTAGGGTAAACCAAGGCCTCCTTCTTTGCCTTCCTGGGTCCTCCTCATCTATCAGGAAAGCTCCCGGTTTGCAGAACACCCTGGACAGTGCTCAGGAGGAGGCTGCCTGTGCTAAGTAAACAGGACAGGGCTCTGGAGCCACCACGCAGGGAACCTGTCCCGGCTAGATTTACACAGGATCGGAGCTGCCAGAGCCGGATGATACAAAGACACATTTCTGTCTGCTCAAAGACAAAGAGGAGAAGTGCTGGCTGAGTCAGGTGTAGAAAGAATTTAAGGGTTCTGGGTCCGTTCCAATGCGCACACAGCCATGACACCCCAATGGGGCCATTGCATGCTTATTCGTGCCTGGATTCGTTGACCGCAAGACTTTTTAGGACTGAATCACTTGGCGGATGACTCAGGCTTACTTTGCTTAAGTACTGTAGATGTGTTTACTGCGTTTAGACTGTTTAGAAGCTGGCCTCAACCCACAATGCTTGTGTCAACCTTCTGAGGGCTAAGATTATAGTGGTGTACCCCCCAACCTGGCTAACAGAATTGTGCTTTTTTTTTTTTTAAAGATGTAGATTTTATTATGGATAGAACTTCAAGTGCTTAAGAGAAGGCAGAAGGTGGATAAAGCCTCCTTGGGGACCCAAATTGGAGTCATTTACATGTTTTGGGTGGGAGCTGAGCTGACCAGCGCCATCATCTGGTTTCTACATTGCAACCAGAGCTTCTTTATTTCTTTTTCTTTTTTAAATTTTGTTTATTTGAGAAGACAGATGCAGAGAGAGAGAGAATGAGAGAATGGGTGCACCAGGGCCTTCAGCTGCTGTACGCGAACTCCAGGGTCCTTGAGCTTTGCAGGTAAATGCCTTAACTGCTAAGCCATCTCTCCAGCCCTCAGCTATTATCTTTCAATAGAATGAAGACTTAAGACAAAGGAAAAACAAAAAGGGCTGGAGAGATGGCTTAGCGGTTAAGCCCTTGCCTGTGAAGCCTAAGGACCCCGGTTCGAGGCTCAGTTCCCCAGGTCCCACGTTAGCCAGATGCACAAGGGGGCGCACGCATCTGGAGTTCGTTTGCAGAGGCTGGAAGCCCTGGCGCGCCCATTCTCTCTCTCTCCCTCTATCTGTCTTTCTCCCTGTGTCTGTCGCTCTCAAATAAATAAATAATTGAACAAAGGAAAAAAAAAAGAGGGAATGAACAGTTTCTTCTTGGGGGAACATAAGAAAAAATACAAATTAAAACAATGAGCTGTCAAGTTATGCTAATTGGTGGGCCCCCAAAATGAAAAGCTGGCCTTACTGTATGCTGGTAAGAATTTAAGCTCATTTTTACTTACTGCTGGTAGAGGTGTGATGCTTTCCTAACCACATGGGAGAGCAATGTGGCAATAATTGGCTAAGCTGCCATCATGCATCACCTACAAATGAATAGTCACTTTCTAGGTAGATAACCAGGAGGAAGTGGTACGTGCATATGTAAAGATATTCACTTGAGGGCTGGAGAGATGGCTTAGTGGTTAAGGCACTGCCTGTGAAGCCTAGGGACCCAGGTTTAATTCTCCAGATCCCACGTAATCCAGATGCACATGGTGACACATGCATCTGGAGTTTGTTTGCAATGGCCGGAGGCCCTGGCGTGGCATTTTCTCTCTCCCCACCCCGTCTCTAATAAATAAATAAAAATAAAATATTTTAAAAAAGAAGACTTTTTTTTAAAAAAGATGTTCACTTGAACTCTGTTTATGGTAGTAAAAAGCTTGAAACAAATGCCTTCCGGCATTCCCATAGGGGGACTATCACACAACAATGAACATGAATGAACCAAGTCACTATAATACCCAAATAATGTTCCCTTGACAAAGCAAGTTCCAAATGAATACATGCAATATACCATTTATGTGAGCCAAATTCACTCACAGCACACACATCTACACAGTCATCTGTTCTTTGAGATGGCTTTGTGGTTAAGCGCTTGCCTGTGAAGCCTAAGGACCCTGGTTCGAGCCTCGGTTCCCCAGGTCCCACGTTAGCCAGATGCACAAGGGGGCGCACGTGTCTGGAGTTCGTTTGCAGAGGCTGGAAGCCCTGGCGCGCCCATTCTCTCTCTCTCCCCCTATCTGTCTTTCTCTCTGTGTCTGTCGTTCTCAAATAAATAAATAAATAAATATTAAAAGAAAAAAAAGCACACACTTAATGAGTGAGCAAACCACCAGCTTGAGCCCAGTGGCCACCTCTAGGAGGGAGAACAGAAGTCCCTCCACACCCACTCCCCCCGACCCAGGGGACTTCAACTGGATCGTTCACCTCTGTAACAAAGCAAGTGAAAAAGATCCAAGGCAAATACCGAACGTCTTACATTTGCTAACTATGAATCATGGGTAATTGGCTTGGCACTCAATTATTCTTTTTCGACTGTGCTTGAACTAGTTACTCTGTGTCCGTGTGCTGAAAAGCATTTTTCGGCGCTGTGCCACTGCATGGGATAGAAAATAGGTAACCAATGTCCTATGAGTCTGAAGATATAATAACACTGACAGTTTTATACTGTACCCCTTTAAAAACAGATGTAATTTAAAGATAAGCTTCTTGTTGCTCAGAGCTATAGCTGTAAGGCCATACCTGGCATTTACACGTATGTGAGCAATGTCTGAACATGTATGTAATGCTGAGGTAAGGGGGGACTTTTATCTCCTTACTACGAGGGAAGACATTGCTACCTTTACACCTCCATTGTCTTCTAACTTCCTCTTGAATCTCGTTCACTTTTACGCCCCCAAGCTATATTGAGAGAAACAGGCTAGAAAATAAGTACTCATTCCACATCATGAAAATTGGAATTGATAGTCTCACTCCTTTTTTTGTTTGCTTGCTTTTATTTATTTATTAACAGACAGAAAGAGACAGAGAGAATGGGTGCACCAGGGCCTCCAGCCTCTTTAAACGAACTCCAGACGCGTGTGCCCCCTTGTGCATCTGGCTAACGTGGGACCTGGGGAATCGAGCCTCAAACCGGGTCCTTAGGCTTCACAGGCAAGCGCTTAGCCGCTAAGCCATCTCTCCAGCCTTCTTTTTAAAAAATATATTTTATTCTTACTTATTTGGGTGGGAGGGTGGAGGGAATGAGCACACCAGGGCCTCTAGCCACTGCAAATGATCTCCAGATGAATGCGCTACCATGTGCATCTGGCTTATGTCAGTTCTGGGGAATCAAACCTGGGTCCTTAGGTTTCATAGGCAAGAGCCTTAACCGCTAAGCCATTTCTCCAGCCCAGTCTCACTCTTAAGAGACAATCTTAAGTAATTTTTGTTTTCAGTTCTGTAGCAATGCTGCCCAGAGTAATGACTACCACCTCAATGTGCTGAAAACCTCAGTGCCTACTGCTTGGGAAAGAATGAGGCAAAACAGCAAACTGATAGATAACCAAAAGCAAAGATAAAGACCATGTGTCAAAATGAACACGTTTGCTAAAAAAAAATATATATATATTTTTGAAAAGGACACTAACTATAACACATTAAAACGTAGGGAAGATTAAATGATATGTAAAAACTAAAATAGGGATGGGGGGTAGCTCAGTTGGCAAAGAACATTTGTCACAAGGACCCACGTAAATAAGCTAAGCATGATGGCATGTGTTTATAACCCTGGCACTGGGGAAGCAGAACTAGGTGGATCCTTGGCGTTTTATTGGTCAGCCAGTCTAGCCAACTTGGTGAGTTCCTGGCTAGTGAGGAGACGCTGTCTCCGAAAAGGTAGAGGCAGAGCCAGGCGTAGTGGCGCACGCCTTTAATCCCATCACTCAGGAGGCAGAGGTAGGAGGATTGCCATGAGTTCGAGGCCACCCTGAGACTACAGAGTGAATTCCAGGTCAGCCTGGGCTAGAGCGAGACCCTACCTTGAAAAACCAAAACAGAAAAAGATCCTGGCATACCCATTCACACACACACACACACACATACAGACACACACTAAAATAGTTGCATTAGTATTACAGTAAACGTGTATAAGTTTGTATAATTTACTTAGTATCTTTGGGTGTAGAAGTGTATTAAGATAATTAACGTACCATACATTCATGCATTGGAAGTGTGCCATTGATAGAGTTGTGCAGTTATCCCAATGAACACATGTAGAATATTTTCGTCACCCCCAGGAAATACAATACCTGCTGCAGAAATCCACCACTCACCCAGAACCACCCCCAACAGCAATGACAATTACTAATCTACTTTCTTGTTTTTCTTTTTTTTTTTTAATTATTTTTTACTTATTTATTAGAGTGAGAGAAAGAGAATGAATATGGTAGCACCAGGGCCTCCAGCCACTGAAACAAACTCCAGATGCATGCGCCCCCTTGTGCATCTGGCTTACGTGGGTCCTGGGGAATCGAACCTGGGTCCTTTGGCTTTGCAGGCAAGCACCCTAACCACTGAACCATCTCTCCCGCCCCCTAATCTTCTTTCTTTATGGCACATGTCATGTAAATGGAATCCTATGCTATATATATAGTCTGGTGTGACTGGCTTCCTTCACTTGGCACAATGTATTTTTAAGGTTCATCCATGTTGGCAGCATGAATCAACATTTCTTCTTACTGCTAATGCCATCCCATTACATGCATAGATCACACTTTACAGGGTAGTGTTTAACAACAAAAATAAATACAGTAGGTGATGGAGAAAGATTCAGAGTTTCTCGTCTACTCTATCGTTGACATGGGTCACTTTTTTTTTTTTTTTTTTCATGGCTAAAAGATGCTGAAGGGAGCTTAGCATCTCCAAGTCTGGATCCTCCGGAGTTGCTAAGGTTCTCTGCCTCAGATGTGTTCTTGCAGTTTCTGGTCGATACAAGCCATCCGGCAGCAGACCTTGTAACCACAGCATGTAAGAGTTGAGCCTCCTGTGATCGTTAAGGCCATGCTCGTGCTAGATCCTGAACTGTTCTGGAATAAGAGCGCACTCAAAGTTTTTAAAAAATATTTTTGTTTATTTTAGAGAGAGCAAGAGAGAGAGAGAGAATTGGTGCGCCATGGCCTCAGCCACTGCAGTCAAACTCCAGACGCTTGCGCCACCTTGTGGGCATGTGCAGCCTTGCGCTTGCCTCACCTTTTGTGCATCTGGCATACGTGGGATCTGGAGAGTCAAACATGGGTCCTTAGGCTTTGCAAGCAAGTGCCCAAACCGCCAAGTCATCTCTCCAGTCCCACACTCATTTTTATTCATTCTTTCTTCCCATAGAAATCCAGGTGTGAGAGGCATTGACCAGCACATCATGTTGGCATCTTTACCACCATCTGGTGACACTGACCTTTAATTCACGTCCTCCTTTATGGAAATCCACCAAGAATCTCTTTACAACTGCTGTTTCCTAGGATCCAACATGGGTCTCACTGAGATTGAGGCACTTCTTTGAAGCAGAGCTGGAGGACTGATGTCTTTGGGATTAGACCGTCCTGTCTCCAGCCCTTCCCTGCCCCCACTGCACGGACAGATGTCTCAGCTCCACCAGCTTTACTAACCGACTCAAAGAACTGCCGAGCCAGCACCTCCCAAGGTTTTTGCCTTGGGTCATTTAAAGCCCATAGCGTTTCCATAAAACTTAAATGGATTCAAGCGAAGTGAGCCAGAAAACAAATAGAAAAGCAAATGGGCCAAATGGTCTTTCTTGCACAGTCAGTTGCAGTTGACAGAGTATGACTCAGAACCACCAAGATCTTAGCAGAGGTCATGCGGCGGTCCCAGAGCCTGGTGATGGCAGGGATTGGAAGTGTCAAGGTCTCTTACAGAGCTGCTTCCTTTACAGAGCCGCAAACTCTGGTCACCTTGCCTGTTGTTTAGTCAACATTTTATACCTTGAGAAGGCCTCTTTGGCGTTCATAATCACTCCTGTCCCGGCAGAAAATTAATGGCATTAATAAGCCCAAAATAATGTGCCTGCAGAGGAGAGTCTGGTATGGTTTTTGGCCCACTGTCACTAATTCTAGCCTCACATAAAATTGGCCATTCAGGGCTGGAGAGATGGCTTAGTGGTTAAGCGCTTGCCTGTGAAGCCTAAGGACCCAGGTTTGAGTCTTAACTCCCCAGAACCCATGTTAGAGAGATTCACAAGGGCGGGGGTCGCGCACACATCTGGAGTTCGTTTGTGGTGGCTGGAGTCCCTGGTGCACCCATTTTCCCACTCTCTATCTGCCTCTTTCTCTCTCTGTCACTCTCAAATAAATAAAAATGAACAAAAAATAAAAATAAAAAAACAATTGGCCATTCATGTTGTCTCATTTAAGGAGATACGGGAGTCCTTCACCAAAATGCTCTTCCTCTATCAAGGCCTGAAAATTTAGCCTTAAAAATCATTTTGTTGTTGTTGTTCCTAAGAGACTATAAAAATGATGACCCAAGAGCCCTGGCTTTGGGGTCGAATGTGAGAGTTGTAATTCTGGCTTTAATTACGGGACAGAGTTACATGATCTCTCTGGGAGGAATGGGTGAGAACATAGCACCTAGCTCATGTGACAGAGAGGAGAGGTTATGACAATTCCCAGAAAGGACATAGCGTAGTGTCCAGCACATAGGCGGAGCTCCACTAGTGACATCAACAGCTGTTACTGTGGAATGTCACCTGCCCCAGGTCCCACTATAAGACTGACAGTCTCCTGGAATACCGCCTAGTCCAGTGCCCTGGGTTTGCAGTCACTCCCTTACCTAACAGTCAGAGCCAGTTTCTACAGATTCCTACGGATGGGGGAGACTGGAAGAGGAGCCAGAAGTGAACGAAGAAGGAAAGCATTCTAGAAAGGCAGGCTGTAGCAGACAGCTTCAGGTTCACTGAGATGAACTCCCAGACCAGGCACGCTTATGGAGGAAGGGGTTTATTGAAGCTTACAGATCCAGGGGAAGTTCTATAAATGGCAGAAGAAGCTGGCCTGCCTTCACAGGACCAAGCAGAGAGAGAGAGAGAGAGAGGGAGGGAGAGAGAGAGAGATGCACAAGCCAAAAGCCACACAGCACAGCACACTTCAGGAACTCCAGCTAGGCACAATTTGCATATCTTTAGACTGAAATATGAACCCACCACCACACCTTAAGATCCGCCCAGTGATACATTCCAAGACATCTCATACAAATGTCAAGTGTCAAGGACATCAGCTGAGGAGACGCAACAGACCCTTACGTCCTGGCACTCGAAGACCATATACAAGATGAAGAACAAAAGTATCATCAAAACCTCCAATAGTTAGGGCTGGAGAGATGGCTTAGCCATTAAGGTATTTGCCTGTAAGGCCAAAGGACCCAGGTTTGATTCCCCAGGACCCACGTAAGCCAGATACACAAGGGGGTGCATGCGTCTGGAGGTCATTTGTAGTGACTGGAGGTCCTGACTTGCCCATTCTTGTTCTCTCTCTCTCTTGAATAAGTAAAGGATATCTGACTACCACATGTTAATCTACTGCAAACATCTTCCCTTGGTGTACATGGCTTCCATTGTAATTCATTCATGGTGTCTTCTGTGGAAACTAGATTTTGATTTTGATGTGATCATACCTGACTTACATTGTTTTCACTCTGTTTAAGACTTTCTAGATAATTCCAGTGGTTTCTTTTTCTTTTCCTTCCTTCCTTCCTTCCTTCCTTCCTTCCTTCCTTCCTTCCTTCCTTCCTTCCTTTCTTTCTTTCTTTCTTTCTTTCTTTCTTTTTTTTTTTCAGTGCTGGCAATCAAACCCAGCCCTTGTACATACTGGGCAGATCAGGTAATTTATTGCCCACAGTGGACATCGGCCAGCGTCTGCTCTTTGGACAACTGTGTTTGACTTTTCTTGCTTTATTATGAAGAACTGTATCTTGAGATTTTCCTGGCAGACTTTCAGTGGCACTCAGTGTGAGCTAATTTATTTCGGCTTCTTACATTCTAATTTTGAGGATCGCTGATAAAGATGTCACAGCGCATTTGCATGAGCCGTGGTTGGGTGAGAAGAAAATAGCTGTCAAGGTCATTGCCAGAGTTGATTTTTGACTCTGCTCCAATTTCCCTGGGGAATTACCAGGGCACGTGTCTAACTCACGATGGGAGAGAGGAGGAGGAGGAGGGCGAGAGGGGGCTGCAATTCAGCTCTGAATCTACCCAGGGTCTCTTGCTGGTTTCTCTTGCCTCGGGATAAGATGTATTTGGTGACTAGAATCAGTGACTAGTGGAGAAGGGTGATTGATATGTCTCAAAGACTTATAAAAACCCAGTCTTCTCACTAAATATTCCGAAACTACCAGATTCATTTCTTTGGCCTTTTCTTTCAAAAAAAAAAGTTTTTTTTTAAATTTTTTGGTCCATGTTGGGACTGCCGTGGTTTTCTGCCTGGGACCATTTTCTCTCTTGGCCATTGGTATCGTTTAAGTATAAAATGTCCCCCCCAACCCCCAACTCCCTCTGCAAGCTCATGTGTTTGGACACTTTTTAAAAAAATTATTTGCAAGCAGAGAGAGAGAGAGAGAGAGAGAGAGAAAGGCAGAGAGAGAGGCAGAGAGAGAATGGGTGATTCAAGATGTGCGCCACCACACCTGGCTTCTCTACTATTCTTTTTTTTGAAAATTTTTTGTTTATTTTTATTTATTTATTTGAGAGCAACAGACAGAGAGAGAAAGGGAAGAGGGGGAGAGAGAGAGAGATAGAGAGCGCCAGGGCCTCCAGCCACTGCAAACGAACTCCAAACGCATGCACCCCCATGTGCATCTGGCTAACATTGGTCCTGGGGAATCAAGCCACGAACAGGGGTCCTTAGTTTTCACAGGCAAGCACTTAACCACTAAGCCATCTCTCCAGCCCCCCCCCCTTTTTTTTTAAGTTTTGTGTTTATTTTTATTTGAGAGCGACAGAGAGATAGATAGAGAGACTGGACATATCAGGGCCTCCAGCCACTGCAAACAAACTCCACAGGCACATGCCAATTTATGCATCTAGTTTATGTGGGTCCTGGGGAATTGAGCCTTGAACCGGGGTCCTTAGACTGCACAGGCAAGCGCTTAACCGCTAAGCCATCTCTCCAGCCCTTCTTGTGCTATTCTTGTTCTTCCTCTCCCTATCTTCTATTGGCTTCACCTGAGAAGACCCCTAATGTTCAAACGGCTGAAGCACCCCTTGTTTGGATGCAAGTATATGTTTTAAGGGAGCATGAACTACAAATGTAATGTGTTAGAAAACACCCAGTCCTCCCTTGGTAAGTGTTCAAATCAAAGGAGCATAAAAGAACCTCTATTTTACACGGAAATTGCTATGTTAAAGCTCGGGCTTACCAAATAGTTGAATTAAGGCATCATTATTAGCATCACTAAAACACTGAGTCACTGCAAAAGCATTCTCTCCTGTAGCATTTAATGTACGTTGCAAGAGAGGCTGCATGGAGGGAACATGACTTCGGTAGAAAACAAAAAAAGCCTGAAGGTGCTTTGGCTAAGACCTATTTTGCCCACAACACCAAGATCCCATTAGACAACAAATTCCTCCTTTTGAGAAACTCTCGGAGCCAAGAAGCCCAGGACAGACGAAGGGGGGGCAAAACACAGTGATTCCAATGAGACTCGGTTGCAGAAGGAGACCCTCTGCTGCATGGGAGACTCATTCCAGAGAACGAAGCTCATTGCATGGTCGGGAAGGCCAAGCCAGTTGCCTTTCTTTTTTTTTTTTTTTTTTAAATTATTTATTTGAGAGCGACAGGCACAGAGAGAAAGACAGATAGAGGGAGAGAGAGAGAATGGGCGCGCCAGGGCTTCCAGCCACTGCAAACGAACTCCAGACGCATGCGCCCCCTTGTGCATCTGGCTAACGTGGGGAACCGAGCCTCGAACCGGGGTCCTTAGGCTTCACAGGCAAGCGTTTAACCGCTAAGCCATCTCTCCAGCCCCCAGTTGCCTTTCTTGACTGGAGAGTGCTTGAGGTATAGTTCTCAGACGGTGGTAACTCTGCACTGAGCTCCGGCCACTTGCTCTCCACCTTCGACAGTGGAGTTAGGTGCTTGGCCCTTAAAGCCCCCTTTTCCATCCTCTTAAGGTCTAGCAAATGCACCATGAACACCCTGGAGATTTTTAAAATATTTTACTTTTTATTTATTTGAGGGGGTGGAGAGAAGAGAACGGGCACACCAGGGCATCCAGCCACTAGAAACGAACTCCAGATGCATGCATCACCTTGTGCCTCTGGCTTACGTGGTCCTGGGGAATCGAACCGGGGTCTGTCCTATGACTTTGGAGGTAAGCACCTTGTTGCAGTCAGATTCGCATTGCTGGTAGAAATCACCCGACCAAGAGCAGCTTGTGGGAAAAAGAGGTTTTATTTTGGCTTACAGACTCAAGGGGAAGCTCCATGATGGCAGGGGAAAATGATGGCATGAGCAGAGAGTGGACATCACCCCCTGGCCAACATAAGGTGGACAATAGCAACAGGAGAGTGTGCCAAACACTGGCATGGGGAAACTGGGTGTAACACCCATGAGCCCACCCCCAACAATACACTCCCTCAAGGAGGCGTTAATTCCCAAATCTCTATTAGCTGGGAACCTAGCATTCAGAACACCTGAGTTTATGGGGGACACCTGAATCAAACCATCACATGGCTTAACTGCTAAGCCATCTCTCCAGCCCTGGAGATGTTTTTTTTTTTTTATTTTGTTTGTTTATTTATTTATTTGAGAGTGACAGACAGAGGGAGAAAGAGGCGGAGAGAGAGAGACAGAGAGAATGGGCACATCAGAGCCTCCAGCCACTGCAAACGAACTCCAGACGCGTGCGCCCCCTTGTGCATCTGGCTAATGTGGGACCTGGGGAATTGAGCCTCAAACCAGGATCCTTAGGCTTCACAGGCAAGCGCTTAACTGCTAAGCCATCTCTCCAGTCCCAGCCCTGGAGATTTTTATAGAACACACTCTGAGAACCACGAGGACTTGGAAGTACAAAGCCACCTCATGGTATTTCACATGAGGGAGCATAGGCCAAGGCAAGAGCAATGACCTTCCCAGGGGTCACCTGTCAGACGAGAGTCATAGCCAGGTTCAAGCCTTCTCCTCGGCCATTTGAATAGAACATACTCTCATTTTCCTCCCCACTTTCCTTCTCTGTTTCTCTGTCTCTGAATATCTAATTCATCTCTCCCACTACTCTCTCTTTTTTTAAAGATTCATTATTTATTTGAGACAGAAAGCAGGAGAGAGAGATAGAGAAAGAGTGAGAATGGGCACGCCAGGGCCTCTAGCCACTGCAAACAAACTCCAGATGCATGCCCGCCATGTGCATCTGGCTTACATGGGACCTGGAGAACTGGACCAGGGTCCTTAGGCTCTGCAGGTATGCACCTTAACCGCGAAGCCATCTCTCCAGCCTTCCCGCTACTCTTAATACTGCCTGGAATCTCTAACTGAGCCATACTCCCAAGCTCTGAAAATAACAGGAAAAAGAAGGTATTGGAGGTATTTTAAAAAAGTATTACACATTCTTGTATACCTGCCGAACCTCATGTGCTAGCTGATGTGGGCAGAGTTCACAGGGGTTGGGGTTTGCAGAGAGGGCGGTGGAAGCTGCCTCACCTCCCCCTGGCCATTTCACCCAGTGCCTCTGCCTCTTGAAGCAAACATATTTAGGGCTTGAAGGGAATGGCGCCTGCCTGAGAAGCCAAAGGACCCAGGTTCGATTCCCCAGGACCCACATTAGCCAGATGCACGATGTGGTGCACGCGTCTGGAGTTCGTTTGCAGTGGCTGGAGGCCCTGGGGTGCCCAATCTCACTCTGTCTCTCTCTTCCTCTCCCCTCTCTCTCCTTGTCAAATAAATAAAATAAAATTATTTTTAAAAAAGAAAAGATATTTAAACACCACTTCCTAGAACTCCTTTGGCTTTTGTTTATTTATTTGTTGTTTTTGTTTTTTCGAGGTAGGGTTTCACTCTAGCCAAGACTGACCTGGAATTCACTATGGAGTCTCAGGGTGGCCTCAAACTCACGGCAATCCTCCTGCCTCTGCCTCCCAAGTGCTGGGATTGAAGGCGTGCACCACCACGGCTGGCTTTTTCCTTTGGCTTTTGGAATGCAATAAATGCTATTGCTATGAAGACCACCTTCGTAGGTGAAGGTCAGGGGATATAAGAGCTAACGACATGGATGCTCTTGGACCCAAGAAGCTCCAAAGCCCTCTGGGGCTCCTCCTCCGTTTCGTCCTTGCATCAAGTCAGATGCAAGCTTTCTGAAGTATTTGCACACCACTGAAGGGGTGATCTCTGAAGGTGGGGGTCAGGGCAGGCATGTATTGTGGCCGCTGTTTTATGGGCAGAAAGGCTCCAGGGTGCCTCACTGCAACCAATGCCTGGCCTCAGTTTACAAGGTTGGAAAGACGGATTTCCAGCAGTGTAGGAATTATCTATGACCACGATGATAAAGGAGATTGTGTACTAACAAGAGCTTCAGGTCTAAGCAAGGAGGAAGCAAAAGTGGGCGTTAGAAGTTCATAGCATCTTGGGCTGGAGAGATGGCTTAGTGGTTAAGCGCTCACCTGTGAAGCTTAAGGACCCCAGTTCGAGGCTTGATTCCCCAGGTCCCACGTTAGCCAGATGCACAAGGGGGCGCACGGGTCTGGAGTTCGTTTGCAGAGGCTGGAAGCCCTGGCGCGCCCATTCTCTCTCTCTCCCTCTATCTGTCTTTCTCTGTGTGTCTGACGCTCTCAAATAAAAATAAATAAATAAATAAATAAATAAATAAATAAATAGAAGTTCATAGCATCTTGATCAAACTGTCATGTGGTCTGCCGTTGTCTCTGATCTGGTTCTGTGAGGTCTTCGCTGGCTGCGGAGAAGTCCTGGCCACTGTAGGAGACATTTTTGGTTCCCACCATAGATTCTTGCTCCTGTTTTCGAAGCCAGCTAGCTCTCTGTGCCATCTTGGGATAATCTCTCCTATTCCGGGAGGAGGGGTAGTTTTCATCATCTAGTGACCTGCCTGAAAGGTTCACCACTTCAGTCCTTAAAGAAGACGAGAGAGGGCTGGAGAGATGGCTTAGTGGTTAAGCACTTGCCTGTGAAGCCTAAGGACCCCGATTCGAGGCTCAGTTCCCCAGGTCCCACGTTAGCCAGATGCACAAGGGGGCGCACGTGTCTGGAGTTCGTTTGCAGAGGCTGGAAGCCCTGGCGCGCCCATTCTCTCTCTCTCCCTCTCTGTCTTTCTCTCTATGTCTGTCGCTCTCAAATAAATAAATAAATAATGGACAAAAAAATATTTAAAATAGAAGACAAGGTGACACGCCTATAGGGCTGAGAAACCTTATATCCCCTGCTTTCAGATGCTCCTCCTCCAATGACTACCATGCCTGTATGCAGAGCTGAAGTGCCCCAGAGTTGAAGGCAATAAGGGAGACGGATGCCAAACGGAGGCAGAGATGCCAGGCTTTCTCCTGGTTCTAGTCACCTGTGGCCAGCTGCAGGCCCCTGGGCAAAGAGTCAGTGCGAGGCTGCATTCTTGGAGTATGGCAGATGCTCTGGGGGTGGATGGAGATGCTGGGTGTTCTCTTCAGTGGCCCTGGTTTCCCTTCTGTGTGTATGTCCTTCACCCATTTGCTCTGCTCCTATTGGTCCCCTGGCCCCCCAGTAGCTCAGCTCCACAGATGCTGCAGGAGGCTGACTGCGGGGACCCCTTTTTAATTTACTTATTTGAGAGTGACAGACAGAGAAATAGGCAGAGAGAGAGAGAGAGAGAGAGAGAGAGAGAAAATGGGCACGCCAGGGCCTCCAGCCACTGCAAACGAATTCCAGACGCGTGCGCCCCCTGGTGCATCTGGCTAACGTGGATCCTGGGGAATAGAGCCTTGAACCGGGGCCCTTAAGCTTCATAGGCAAGTGCTTAACTGCTAAGCCATCTCTCCAGCCCAGGGACTCCTTCTTCACCCACCTAGAGACGTCTTACTCTGGAGTTTTCTCCTTGCAGCTGCCTCTTCACTGCAGGGGCCTGGGGCTATTTTCCATCTCCCAGCATGGAAATCTCTAGTAGTTCTGGTGATCCAGGGGACCAGAGGCAAGCCAGAGCAGAAGCTCTTCAAGCGCGCTCAAAGTTCTGGGTTCATCCCCACCCATTTCCTAGGGGTTTGTTGAAAAACTGTGGATTCTCAGACCCAAACCTGCTAAGAAGAAACTCTGAGGGTGGGACCCAGCCACCTCCTTTAACGAGGCCTCCAGGACTCAAGTTGGAGAGCCACGGGCTTGGGTTTTTGTGTGTCTCACACTTACCGCTATAGTTGCGTTTTCCTGTGTGTCATACTTTCTCTACGTACTGAAACGCATCCATTTAACTATAACTAGACAGACGTGGCCTTGGGTGAAATAATGTGTTTGGACAATGATCTTAACCTTCAAGTTCTTTTCTTTTCTTTTTTTCTTTTTGGTTTTTCAAGGTAGGGTCTCACTCTAGCCCAGGCTGACCTGGAATTCATTATGGAGTCTCAGGGTGGCCTCGAACTCACGGCGATCCTCCTACCTCTGCCTCCAGGTGCTGGGATTAAAAGTGTGCGCCACCACACCTGGCTTTTCTTTTCTTTTTAAATTTATTTATTTTGAGAGGGAGGGACGGAGGGAGGGGGAGAGAGAGAGAGAGAGAGAAATGCAGATAGAGGATGGGCAAGCCCGGGCCTCCAGCCATTTTGCAAACAAACTCCAGACGCACGTGCTGCCTTGTGCATCTGGCCTATGTGGGTCCTGGGGAATCGAACGTCGATCCTTAGACTTTGCAGGGAAGCGCCTTAGCTGCTAGGCCATCTCTCCAGCCCCTTCCAGGTCTTTTCAATGTCGAGTGTACAGGGTCTAGATTGTGTCCTCAGTGGTTCCCAGCAGAGAAGCAGCTCATTTGCTGGCAAGGCTCCATGATCTTCTTGAAGGGGATCTGCGTATACACAAACTGGATGGGGACAGTGCTCTCCTTAACTTTGAAAACTCAACACCGAGGGAAAAAAGCCTTTCTAGGCCACTTAGGAAATTTCTGAAGAAAAGACAATTTCCTTGCATCCAAATCATTCTTGGTCCGTGTTGAACCCCCCCCCCCCATTTAGCCTTTACTGTCCCGTTAACCAAAGAGCCTTTAGTGAAATAAAACATGAGGCTCCAAATACGATAGCATTAGCCCAGCCGTGACGTTCTTTTTGCGTCTCTGTTCTGCGGGATTAAAAGACTAATTAAATTGGCCTATCTAATTTAAGCGTAAGTATGCATGAAAATAGGAAACAGCCATCAAGGGTGCAGATTCCCTCAAGATGCAGGGCAACAGACTTCCAGAAGAGGAAAAAAAGAAAATACAGAGAATCTGGTTAGGATTTTTGTTTTCTTTTAAACAAAAAGAAAAGAAAGGGAGTGGTAACTCTCATTTCACTGTGCTGAAATGCGAAAGCCACCTTACACTAAGAAACAATTATATGCCAAGAAATACATGCTTCACTGTGCTACGTGGTTTCTTTATGGATTGTTATATTGTTTAGAACCACGGATGGCTTTTATTTTGTGAAAAGATATTTTAATCACACTGTATGGAAGGGAGGAAAAAAAAATACAGTAATTTGAAGCTATTGAAAAATGCAATGTTCTCTTTACCCATTATTGCTAATACTTGGGTATTCAATTAATAATGATTAGAACTGTCAATAAGGGTGTCGGGGTGAAGTTTGGGAGGAAAAAAAAATACACACACACAAAAAAACCTTCAGAGTTATTTTCCCCAAGGAAACCAGCAGTCTTTTCTGAGGAGAGAATATGAACACAGCACCGAGTATAATTAAATGTTTAATGGATGAATTTCCAGTTGAATAGTGAAGACTCAGGGTACTGTGGCGGTTCAGAGAAAAGAGGAACCCTGTGGGCTTCTCTGATGAGGGCAATTTTCATGCAAGAGTGAGATGTTGAAGGACCACAGTGATTTCAAGGAGGAGAGGGGAGAGACCCCCTGTGTAGAAAGGGAAGGAGACTGCCTGGAGGAGGAGATAGATGATGGGTGTGCAGCCACCCACCTGCACTGAGCACAGAGAGACAGAGAGGAAGAAAGGGCAGCCCAGGCAGGCCAGTGTGTGTGAGGGGGGGAGTTCTGCAGGATCTGGCAGCGTTTTCTACACTCCTGGTGAATGTCTAGTCGTCTCAGCAGGGTCCTCAGTGACAGGCTATGTTTCAGGCACATGTTCTTTCTAAACTGTCCCCAGGGCAGCTCTTTCCATCATTAGCAGTTACCCTCCCCCCATGGCAGGGCTTGAGGATGTAGGAGGTCATCCTTCATTATTTTTTCCACCCTTTCTTTAAAAATTAAGATTCCCTTTACATTCAGTACAATTCACCCTTTCCAGCATCCCGTTCTGCTCAGGTTTGACAAATCACGTAAACACGGCTGTACACGAGACATGCGATAGGGCTGGAGAGAGGTGGCTTAGCGGTTAAGGCGCCTGCCTGCGAAACCTAAGGACCCAGGTTCGACTCTCCAGATCCCACCTTAGCTGGGTGCACAAAGGTGAGGCAAGCGCAAGGTCGCACGTGCCCACTAGGTGGCGCAAGTGTCTGGCGTTCGATTATGGTGGCTGAGGTCCTGGTGGCCCATTGTCTTTCTTTCCCTGTCCCTAAAAATAAAAATAAAAACATAATTTGATCACTCCCAAATTCCTTTTCCCTTCCATAGTTAAATCCTTTGCCCACAACCAACCTGTACTAACCACAGATCTCTTTTTCAGTGATACCACTTGGCTTTTGTGAGAATCCAATTTACATAGAATAGTACCATCTGGAGGTAGCCTTTCCTTGTGGTGCGTTAGAGTCATTGTGTTGATCCATCTATCTAGTCAGTTCCTTTCTGTTGCTGAGTCGAATTCCACTGTATGAACATGCACCAACTTGTCCTTCTGTTAGACCGTGTTAGTTTCTTGGTGATTATTAAGTAGAGCTGATATAAATACTTGCATATAGGTTTTTGGATGTAACTTTTCATTTAATTTTAGTCAATATGTAGAAGCGGGATTGTTAGATCACTCAGGAGGATAACTGCCAGTTTGATTTCTTAAGAAACTGTTCCCCAAAGTACAACCATATTGTGTGCTGATAAGTAAAGATATGCTGAGAATCATGCTGAAGGCTTTTTGGTTCATGACTTGTCAACTTTCGGGTAGTTCTTATCCAGAAATTAGCTGGAGTTCTCTTAAGCTGCAAATAAGGGGAAGGATTTTTTTAAAGAGAAAAATATTTTTTCTGATTTATTTATTTATTATTTATTAGAGACAGAGAGAGAGAGAGAGAGAATATGAATGGGCACATCAGGGCCTCTAGCCACTGCAAACAAACTCCAGATGCACACACCACCATATGCATCTGGCTTACGTTGGACCTGGAGAATTGATCCTGGGTCCTTAGGCTTCTCAGGCAAGTGCCTTAACTGCTAAGCCATCTCTCCAGCCCAAGGGGAAGGATTTTGAATGAGATTTTAGTTAACCAAATAAATAATTATTGGAAATAGGGTTTCCGATAGCCCCAGGGTGGCCTGCAATTCCCTATGCAGCTGAAGATGACCTTGAACTCTGACCTCCTTGTCTCCACTTCCAAATTGTAGGGTTATAGGAGTGTGTCACCCCACCCAGTTTTGTGCAGTGCAGGGGCTGGAATTCTGGGCTTTTGCATGCTGGGCAGATAGTCTATCCCACTGAGGCATAGTCCCAGTCCTGAATAAGCTTTTATTATTATTATTTTAGTTGTTAGAGAGAGAGAGATAATGAGCATGCTAGGGCCTCTAGCCACTGAAATGACCTCAAGATGCATACACTGCCACCTTGTGTGTTTGGCTTTACGTGGGTCCTGGGGAATCAAACTCAGATTCTTAGGCTTTGCAGGCAAGCACCTTAACCACTAAGCCATCTCTCCAGCTCCCTGAGTGAGTTTTTTTTTAAAAAAGAATCATTAGGCTCCATGGTATAAGAGGAATATGGTTATCCTACTGTTGCTGGGTGAACACCTTTTCTTTAAAAAAAAAAAAATCCTTTAAACTGGACTATTAGCCAGAGAAGCCAGGGCAGCTCCAGGTTAGTGGACGGTATCATCCTGAGCCTGAGCATTGCCATCTTGTTTTCTCAGGAAGGTGATTTGAAAGAAAAAGTGTGTATACACACACACACACACACACACACACACACACTATTTTAGCATCTCATTTCCACTTTTATAAATAAAAAGATTTTGGGCTGGAGAGATGGCTTAGCGGTTAAGCACTTGCCTGTGAAGCCTAAGGACCCCAGTTCGAGGCTCGGTTCCCCAGGTCCCACGTTAGCCAGATGCACAAGGGGGCGCACGCGTCTGGAGTTCATTAGCAGAGGCTGGAAGCCCTGGCACGCCCATTCTCTCTCTCTCTCTGTCTGTTGCTCTCAAATAAATAAATAAATAAAAATTTAAAAATAAAAATAAATAAAAATATTTTATTTGGGCATTGCTTACTGATTGGTTAGGAGGAAAAGCCGTGCGTGTGTGCGTGTGTACGTGTGTCTATGTGTGTGTGTCCGTCTGTCCATCCTTCAATCTTTGGGACTGAGGAGGAGAGTGATGTGGAGAAGAGACGAGACCTGTCCTCATAGCTGCCCTGACATCCACTAGGTCCGTCAGAGCTAGGAACATTGTACCTGCGTCAGTGTAACTTCCTCAGAAAGGCCTGTTTCCCTAGAGCCTGTCCCAAGATGAGGTGCACCTGGCTTTGCAGGCGGTAGAATGGAAGGGGAAGCCCACCACTTAGTCAGTAGCATCCAAAGGACCAGGGATGAGGTTGTCCTACATAAAGCAAACGTGTCTGCTTTCCAAGGTCTGAGTTCACTTAGATGAACATCCTGGGCTCAGTGGCTTGACTATCATTGTTATTTTTTAAAAATATTTTATTTATTTATTCGATAGAAAGAGGGAGAGAGAGAGAATGGGCGCACCAGGGCCTCCAGCCACTGCAGACGAACTCCAGATGCGTGTGCCTGGCTTATGTGGGTCCTGGAGAATCAAACCGGGATCCTTTGGCTTTGCAGGCAGACGCCTTAACCACGAAGCCCCATTTTTTAACTATATATATATATAATGTTTTATTTTAGTTATTTATTTGAGAGAGAAAGACAGAGGAAGAGGCAGAGAGAAAGAGAGAATATGTGCGCCAGGGCCTCCAGCCACTACAAATGAACTCCAGATGCATACTCCCCTTTGTGTATCTGGCTTATGTGGGTCCTGGGGAATTGAACCGGGGTCCTTAGGCATCACAAGCAAATGCCTTAACAGCTAAGCCATTTCCCCAGCCCCATTTAAGTATATTGCTCTTATATGGTATTATGGGGTAAGTCTGGAGGCCCTCTCTAAGACTAATGGAATAAATCTCTTTCAATAAGGAACCCTGGAATCTTTCACTTTAAATTGAAGTGGTACACATTAAACTTTCAGGACTAGCAAGCTATAGGAAATAGCAGTGATCTTGGACTTTTATGGTTTTCATTCTTTCTGAGAGAGTGTCTTCTTGATATAGCTCAGGCTGGTCTCCGACTGGCTTCAGACTTTCAAATGCTGGGATCACAAGTGTGTGCTGTTATGAGACCTTGTCATGAAAGTGGTGAAGTTACCTGTGTCATGAAACCAACACTACCCAGCGTATCCATGCATGTGGACACAGGAGAGAACGCAGACATGCGAGAACAGTTAATTAGTAAGGGGGTTCAGAGTTCAAACTCATTTTTGTTGAAGAATCTTAAATAGTAAGGGTCGTAAGGGTCTGCCTGAATCTACTTTAGAGGAATCCATGCCAGCCCCATTTTTAAAAAGAATATTTTTATTAGGGAGGGAGGGAGAGAGAGAGAATGAATATGGGTGCACTAGGGTCTCCAGCCACTGCAAATGAACTCCAGGCGCAGGCGCAACCCTGTGCATCTGGCTTACACGGGTCCTGGGGAATCGACCCAGGGTCCTTTGTCTTTGCAGGCAAGCGCCTTAACCGCTAAGCCGTCTCCCCAGCCCTCATTGTTATTTTTGTCCTCTCTCTTTATGTTTTCTTCATATCGCTATTCTCCCATTGCCTTTTATTTTCTTTGTCTAACTCCCTGAGATATTCCTTCCTCTGCAGGTAGGTCCACACACTAGCCGGTCAGCTTCCTGAGAAGCCAGCGTAGGACTCCAGATCTCTCAGAAAGTCTATAGTTACTCTTTTGTTGTTGTTGTTTATTTTTTATTTATTATTTGAAAGCAACAGACAGAGAGGGAAAGAGGCAGAGAGAGAGAGAGAGAGAGAGAGATAAAATGGGCATGCCAGGGCCTCCAGCCAGTGCAAATGAACTCCAGACGCGTGTGCCCCCTTGTGCATCTGGCTTACGTGGGTCCTGGGGAATCGAGCCTCGAACCAGGGTCCTTACGCTTCACAGGCAAGCACTTAACCGCTACGCCATCTCTCCAGCCCCTATAGTTACTCTTTTATCTTTCTTTTTTTCCACCCCTTTGTTTGAAATGGGGTCTCACTACAAACTAGGTAGCCCAGATTGGTCCCAAACTCACAGCAATCCTCCTGCCTCCTCCTCTCCAGTGCTGGCATTATAGGCTTGCGCCACCACGCCTAGGGATTTTTCTTTTCAACTTAAAAGTGAATAAGAGCTCAAAACTGTCTTAGCTGAATAGTGGCTCAGGGGAGACAAAGCTCCTTGTGATACTTGGAGACATTGCACAGACACTTTTTAAAAATATTGTGTTTGTTTATTTGAGAGCGACAGACGGAGAATGAGGCAGAGAGGGGAGTGGAGGATGGGGAATGGGTGCTCCAGGGCCTCCAGCCACCTCAAACGAACTCCAGACGCGTGCGCCCCCATGTGCATCTGGCTAACGTGGGACCTGGGGAACCGAGCCTCGAACCGGGGTCCTTAGGCTTCACAGGCAAGCGCTTAACCGCTAAGCCATCTCTCCGGGCAGCTTTTAATAACACATTTCATACATGCGAACAAGGGCAGGACCCGACCCTTTGGCACACGAGGGCTCAGGTGCTCTGTTTCCTGTGACTCATTCTTGACATCACTCGCCCCAAGGGGACCCTGGCCTCTCTCCTCTGGCTGGTGTCCCACTTGACTGAGAGCGCTCATGTTCGTGCCCTGAGCTGCTCGCCTGGGAGGTGGTGAATTCCCCCCCGGCCCCCGGTACACCACTGTGGCTCTGAGATGTAAGTGAACAGCTGGAGGAAGGGAAGAAGGTAGACAGACAGACAAACAGACAGATGGACAGGAGGCAAGCAGGTGAAATCCTTCTCCAGCATCATCCCGTTTGGCCACCACAGGCAGGCGGGGCTGGAGCCTGGCTGCCCTTTTGCTTCCACTACCCAACACTCACACACTGACTCAGTTTACCCCAGTGCTGCATTTCTCCCCCAGCATTCAGTATCTACTTCTTCCCTCCAGAGAGCGTAAATTAGCCACAGGGTTTTTGTGCTTCTTTGGGAGGCGGTGGGTGTTTCGAGGTAGGGTCTCACTCTAGCCCAGGCTGAACTGGAATTCACCATGGAGTCTCAGGGTGGCCTCGAACTCACGGCGCTCCTCCTACGTCTGCCTTCCCCAGTGCTGGGGTTAAAGGCTTGCGCCACCACGCCCCGCTTAGCCGTGGTTTCATTTCACATCACTGGAAAGTGCATAAGGCCTTCCATGAACACAGAAAAGAAAAAAAAAAATTAATAATCACTTGGAAAGAAAGAAGCGGAAGAAGAAAATGGCTTATATTAAATTCCAGATGCTAAGCTCAACGCACCGCCAATGCTCTTCTGATTAGATTACGGGCTCCATCCAGAACCATCCCCTGTCAGATCGTGGGGTGCTTGCCGAGTGACTCAGGAGGACACTGCGAACGTACAACCTTCTCCCTGGAGGAATTAATCGCTGCTTCCTCCTTCCTGTTTTGATCGAGAAGTTTTGTTTTGTGTGTGTGTGTGTGTGTGTTTTACAATGTATTGTGTTAGTACAGCATGTAGGACATACTCTTTGGCGTCCCATAAATATTTACTTAGTACTTAAAATTCACTGTCATGAAGTGTTTGTTTTACTTGAAAGTATCATCATCCATTTTCCCCATGGGGAAAAAAACAACAGTGCTTTGATTTTTTATTTTTTTCTATAACACATTTTGTCCTTTCCCTTCCATCCACCTTGTATTTCTTCTCTTCTCTTCTCTTCTCTTCTCTTCTCTTCTCTTCTCTTCTCTTCTCTTCTCTTCTCTTCTCTTCTCTTCTCTTCTCTTCTCTTCTCTTCTCTTCTCCTCTCCCCTCCCCTCCCCTCCCCTCCCTTCCCTTCCCTTCTCTTCTCTTCTTTTCTTTTACTAATCAGTAAATCTATAAACCCAAGCCAGGGAACTATTGAAAGTCAAAATGGAGTTAGTTTCCCAGAGGCTGAGCCTCCAGCGTGTCTCAAGTGCCAAACTGACTTGGTGTTTGTCTTTGCTTCTTCCTGTGGCAAAAAGACCTGATGGAAACAGCTTGAGGAAGGAGGATTTACTGTGGCTGATGAGGAAAGCAACGGAGATGCAGTCCATCATGAAGGGGAGGCACGGCAGTGGGGGGCGCATGCTCGGGGTGCAGCGAGCCATGAATGTGGGTGCTCAGCTCGCATTTTCCTTTTTTTTTTTTTTTTTTGCTGAGTCCTGGACCCCAGCCAGCCCATGGGATGGTGCCACCCCCATTCAGAATGGGTCTTTTCCTTTCTCAGATTAAACCTCTCTGGAAATAGCCTCATAGACACTCAGAGATATATGCCTTCTAGGTGATTCTAAATCCTGTCAAGTTGGGTAAGACTGACAATCGCAATGCTGCTTCTGCCAGTTTGGGGCTCAAGCTGTGCCTGGGGCATCTCCCTCTGGGCACGAGAGAGAACGGAGGCCTGAAGAGTCTCAGTGGTTTGCGCAAGGGCATTAAGCAAATGTTCCAGAAAGGAAGCTTAGAAAAAAAAAGCCCCTAGAACATTCCTGCTTGTGATAAGCCTTCCCCTCCATGTGTCCTGGTGACCGTTCTGCAGTGAGGCACGATGGCAGTGCCCACAGGTGATGGTCAGCTCTGCTTTCCGAGTTGGTATAGGCAGGGCTGAATCCTAGGTTTGGCAGGCCTTACCACCACGCGTTCCCTGGAAGCACCCAGGAGTCCATAAGCTTACACTTCTAGTCCATTTCCTTGCCTTTTTTAAATTTGATTTTTATTTATTTGAGAGAGAAAGAGGCAGAGGGAGAGAGGGCACACCAAGGCCTCCAGCCACTGCAAACGAGCTCCAGACGCGTGCGCCCCCTTGTGCATCTGGCTAACGTGGGACCTGGGGAACCGAGCCTCGAACCGGGGTCCTTAGGCTTCACAGGCAAGCGCTTAACCGCTAAGCCATCTCTCCAGCCCTACTCCATTTTCTTAAATGGAAAGACGTTCCAAGAAGGCCAAGGTCGAGGATGCTCACAGCCTCATGTGGGGCCACGGTCTGTCGGCTCCATTTTTTGTGCGGGACGAGACATGGTTGGTTAGGGAGAGCGCAGAGAAGTAAGTAATTAATGCCTCCAGTGGCCAGACCTCCAGGAAAGGTCGTGTGGGGTTTGGTGAGGGCGGCCTCTCCACGTAGCCTCAAGTGTTCCTGTGGTTTACAAGGAAAGTTTCCTTCCATCACACAGGCCCATGCACACGTGCGGGAGAGAGACCAGGTGAGGTTAGATACGCAGTTGAGGTTAGAACCATGCCACACAGGCTGCAGTCAGGTTTGCATTGCTGGTAGAAATAAGCCAACCAAGATCAGTTTATGGGGGAAAAAAGAAGTTTATTTTGGCTTACAGGCTCGAGAGGGAAGTTCCATGATGGCAGGGGAAAACGATGACATGAGCAGAGGGTGGACATCACCCCTTGGCCAACATCAGGTGGACCATAGCAACAGGAGAGTGTGCCAAACATTGGCAAGGGGACACTGGCTAGAACACCCGTAAGCCCGCCCCCAACAATACACTGCCTCCAGGAGGCGTCAATCCCCAAATCTTCATCAGCTGGGAACCTAGCGTTCAGAGCACCTAAGTTTATGGGGGACCCCTGAATCAAAGCACCATAATGCAGCTTCCTTTCTGCGGTCCCCCACCCCCAACCTGCCTATCAGATTCTCCTGTGTGCTGGGCTACTGAATATTTGCTGGTGTAAAGCCTTCCAGGACTTTGAAGTTTATAGGCTGATTGGAAGAAGTAGAAAACACACCTGGAAAGTTGTTGGGGGTTATCACTGACCCTTGTGATTGCTTCAGGGGACATTTTTGCTGGGAGGTGGGGTGGTGGTTATGCCTTTTGTGAATCCTTACCATTCGGTCTGACCACTGTGGATCTCTGTTTCCACAGACTGTTTCACATAACAATCCACCTTCGTGTTAGAGTTTTCCTAGCTCAGGGTCACCCCTTCTGCATCTCTGTGGAAGATGGAGTGGTAAACAAAACGAAACAAAAAAAAAGACATCGAGGGCTGGAGAGATGGCTGAGCGGTTAAGGCATTTGCCTGCAAAGCCAAAGGACCCAGGTTCAATTCTCCAGGACCCACGTTAGCCAGATGCACAAGGGGGTGCGCGTGTCTGGAGTTCCTTTGCAGTGGCTGGAAGCCCTGGCGTGCCCACTCTCTCTCTCTCCCCCTCCCCCACTCTTTCTCTGTCAAATAAATAAATAAAAATAAAATATCTAGAAAGAATTGTGTGGGTCCTCCAGGTGAAGGAACAGACGCAGCAGCTGAGCATGGTGGGGTGTGTCCAGAGATGGCAGCAGGAATCCTCCAGAGAGACCCCCATGTGTAGCGGACTTTCCGGGCTACCCAGGGAGCCTGGCCTTATGTTCAGCACAGATCCAGATGCAATAGGGAAGCGTTGGAAGTTTATCTTCTCACCACCAGCACTGGCGGCGCGTGCCTCTCATCCCAGCGCCCTGGAAGTGGACGTAGGAGAGGCAGGAGGATTACAGGTTTAAGGCCAGATTGGGCTACTTATATAGAGCAAGCTCCAGACCAGCCCTGAGCTACATAGCAAGACACTGGCTTAGAATGAATGAGTGAATGAATCAATGAAATGAAGCTTGTCCTCTTTCCTGTTCTCGGGGCCCTTTGTACCAGGAAGTCCTCCCACTAATACTTAGTGCTTTAGATATAAGACTAAGCTTTAAGAGTACTGAAAGACAACCTTGTCGTCCACTGACCCTAGTATGGAGTATTTCTTTTCTGTTGCCTCCAGCCCATAGCGTGGTTGACATACTCTGTGTTACATTGTTTTCACATTTTTTTTTTGTACATTTCCCCATGCGGTTCTGGTTTTTGCTTGTGGTTTTTATTTATTTAAATTTTTTTTTGTTTATTTAATTTATTTATTTGAGAGCAACAGACACAGAGAGAGAAAGAGGCAGAGAGAGAGAGAATGGTTGTGCCAGGGCTTCCAGCCACTGCAAACGAACTCCAGACGCGTGCGCCCCCTTGTGCATCTGGCTAACGTGGGTCCTGGGGAATCGAGCCTTGAACCGGGGTCCTTGGGCTTCACAGGCAAGCGCTTAACCACTTAGCTATCTCTCCAGCCCTTGAAATTTTTTTTTTAAAGATATTACTTATGGGGCTGGAGAGATGCCTTAGCGGTTAAGGCATTTGCCCACAAAGCCAAAGGATCCCTGTGCGATTCCCCAGGACCCACATTAGCCAGATGCACAAGGGGGCACACGTGTCTGGAGTTGGTTTGCAGTGGGTGGAGGCCCTGGTGCACCCATTCTCTCTCTCTGTCCCTCTTTTCCTCTTTCTCTGTCAAATAAAAAATAAAATATAGTTTTAAAAATTATTCATTTGAGGGGCTGGAGAGATGGCTTAGCGGTTAAGCGCTTGCCTGTGAAGCCTAAGGACCCCGGTTCGAGGCTTGGTTCTCCAGGTCCCACGTTAGCCAGATGCACAAGGGGGCGCACGCGTCTGGAGTTCGTTTGCAGAGGCTGGAAGCCCTGGCGCGCCCATTCTCTCTCTCTCCCTCTATCTGTCTTTCTCTCTGTGTCTGTCGCTCTCAAATAAATAAAAATAAAAAAAAAATTATTCATTTGAGAGGGAACGTATGCACACACCAGGACCTCCTGTCACTGCAAACAAACTCCACGCCCACGTGCCCCGTTGTGTATTTGGCTTTATGTGAGTCTCAGGGAACTGAACCCAAGCTGTCAGGCTTTGAAAGTATCTTTAACCACTGAGCGATCTCTCCAGGTCTGCCGTGGATTCGGTGTAACCGTGCTCTCCATGTTAGAGAAGACATTTCTGTTGCTTGGCTAATCTAGATAGGCAGTGGGGAAGCTGTAAGTTATGAATAGACAGCCAACATTTGTGTTTAATTATTGACATGTAATTCATTTCCTAAGGTATGGGCAAATCAAAGGACGCAAGTCTCTTTGTGTTCCCTCTGTGCATTATGATCTTGTTTCTGGAAGACGTATGTCAACCGGCTTTGTTTCTAGCTGCGACCGAGCGAGTCAGTTTCCTAGTAGCTTGCCAATAGCTGGCAATATCATCTTAAAGCACAAATGTGTTGCTCTGTTAGGTATTAAACAGTATATGATAGACTGCTGGTTTGCATTTAAAAAATTCCCAAGGTGACTGAATATTTTGACATTTCTGCTGTAAATTTCATGTTTTCATTTTGTTTACACGTTTGTAATGATCTTGAGATGTGTTTGAGTATGTTGGTAATGCAGCTTCTGTGGCCATCTTTGCATTTAGTCTGATCTTTTTGTAAAATTATTATTTATTTATTTATTCGAAAGTGACAGAGAGATAAAGAGGCAGATAGAGATAGAGAGAGAATGGGTGCGCCAGGGCCTCCAGCCACTGCAAACGAACTCCAGATGCGTGTGCCACCTTGTGCATGTGGCTTACGTGGGTCCTGGGGAATCGAGCCTCGAACCGGGGTCCTTAGGCTTCACAGGCAAGCACTTAACCTCTAAGCCATCTCTCCAGGCCCCTCAGGCTTTTCTTAAGTAGATCATAAAAAGAGAAAACTTCTCTGAACTAATGAAACTAAAGACATGACAACCAAATGCCAGGTGTGAACTCTGACTAGCTCTGATTAAAATCTGTAAAGCTGGGCTGGAGAGATGGCTTAGCGATTGTAGTGCATGCCTGTAAAGCCTAAGGACCCTGGTTCGATTCTCCAGGCCCCACTTCAGCCAGATGTTCATGGTGGTACATACGTCTGGAGTTCGTTTGCAGTGATTAGAGGTCCTGGCCTGCCCATTCTCTCTCTCTAATAAACAAATAATTACTTTACAAATATCCTTAAAGCTATGAAGGACATTGCAGGAACCATGGAAGAGACTGAAATAAGAATTGTCTAGTAAATAATGCTAAGGGCTGGAGAGATGGCTAGGCGGTTAAGCGCTTGCCTGTGAAGCCTAAGGAAACCTTGTTCGAGGCTCGATTCCCCAGGACCCACGTAAGCCAGACGCACAAGAGGCACATGCGTCTGGAGTTTGTTTGCAGTGGCTGAAGGCCCTGGCGTGCCGACTCTCTCTCTCTGTCTCCCCTTTAGCTCTCTCTGCTTGCGAATAAATAAATAATAAAAAAAATTTTTAAGGCTGCGTTTAATCTTTACTTATTTTTGTAATAAGCCTTAATAAAAGATTCACACTCTTAGCAAACATTTAAGTGTATAATATAGTATTGTTAACTATAGGCACTACACTTAAACAGTAAATCACTAGGATTCATTTGCCTTGAAATTTGGTATCCTCCAATTAATACCACCTTGATACCACTTACTCTTGTGTCTTAGAAATCACCATTCTACTCTGTGTTTGAATGAAGTTTTTTTTTTTTTTTTTTTTTTTTGTTGTTGTTTTGAGGTAGGGTCTCACTCTAGCTCATGCTGACCTGGAATTCACTATGTAGTCTCAGGGTGGCCTCGAACTCATGGTGATCCTCCTACCTCTGCCTCCTGCGTGCTGGGATTAAAGGCATATGCCACCACACCTGGTTAGTTTTTTGTGTGTGTTTTTGTTTTTTTTTAAAGAGAGAGAGAGACAGAGAATTGAAGCACCAGGGTCTCAGCCTCTGTAATTGAACTCCAGACTCTTGCACCACCTAGTGGGCACATGTGACCTTGCAGTTGCCTCACCTTTGTGCGTCTGGCTTACAGGGAATCTGGAGAGTCGAACATGGGTCCTTAGGCTTCACAGCAAAGTTCCTTAACTGCTAAGCCATCTCTGCAGCCCTTCAATGAGTTTTGACTCTTTTTGAGTAATGATGAAAGTCACACTGTGGTGGCTTGAATCAGTGTCCCCCATAAACTCCTGTGTCGTGAGTGTTTGGTCCACAGCTGGTGGCAATTTGGGAGGTGGAGGAGGTGGAAAACAGATACAAAAAGATGGAGCCGAGTTCTGGCTCAGTTCAGTTCCTCTGCCTGTTATTCACGTGGGGTTATGTGGTGTAGAATACTAATAATCCATCTATAGTTGGCACTTGTTTTCTCCATTATACACATTTCCTTTTCACTCACTTGCTAGAGGAGGTGTTTGCGGGGGACGGCAGGTTTAGGAGTGTGATAGCCAGTATGGTAGCCCCTTGCCAAAACTTGGCTTACTCTCTTGCTTCTGTTGTCCACCTTCTGTTGGCCAGGAGGCGATGTCCACCTTGTGTTCATGCCATGCTTTCCCCTGCCATCATGGAGCTTCCCCCCGAGACTGTAATCCAAAACGAACCCTTTTCTCTTGCAAGCTGCTTTTGGTCGGGTGCTTTGTCCCAGCAGCGAGAAGGGAGCTGACAGGTATCGTGAAGTATTCATCTGTGAAAGGCTTGTCTTAGTGAACATGAAGTCCTCCAGCTTTCTGCTTTTTAGCTCAGATGGTAGGTTTGTCACCTTTTTTTTTTTTTGATGGCTAGATAAGACTTCATTTAGGCAATGGCACATTTCTCATTACCCATCGTTCATCGATTTATGTTGCTTCTATGTCTTGTCTATTGTGACTACCGATGTCATGAACTCTAGGAGGGCTGAGATCCCTTCAATTGAATTCATTGATTTCTTTCTTTATCCTTCCTTCCTTCCTTCCTTCCTTCTTTTCTCTTCTTCTTCTTCTCCTCCTCCTTATTATTATTATTTTAAATTTTTGTTCATTTTTTATTTATTTATCTGAGAGCAACAGACACAGAGAGAAAGACAGATAGAGGGAGAGAGAGAGAATGGGCATGCCAGGGCTTCCAGCCTCTGCAAACGAACTCCAAACGCCTGCGCCCCCTTGTGCATCTGGCTAACGTGGGACCTGGGGAGCCGAACCTCGAACCGGGGTCCTTAGGCTTCACAGGCAAGCGCTTAACTGCTAAGCCATCTCTCCAGCCCCTTATTATTATTATTAGGTTTTCCAAGTTAAGGTCTCACTCTAGCCCCAGACTGACCTGGAATTCACTCTGTAGTCTCAGGGTGGCCTCGCACTTACGGGCGATCCTCCTGCCTCTGCCTCCCGAGTGCTGGGATGAAAGGCGTGCGCCACCACGCCTGGTGAATTCATTGATTGTGGTTGAACGTCGTCTCAGAAGTGGAGATGCTGGATCCTGTGGTAATTCTTTCATTTCTCGAAGGACTTCCCTGCCACCCGCCATCGTAGCTGGAACCAGTTTGGTATCCTATCAGTAGTCCTCAAGGAAGTCCCTGTTCTCAACTCCCTACTTTTCTACTCTGTTCTTTTCTTGCCTTTTAAGTCGGTTTGTTTGGATAGTAACCACCTTAGCCTGAGGCGAGATCTTATGTGGTCCTGACATATGGTACTGACCTTGGCCAGCTTCTTGTGTGCCTCTCGCCCAGTTGGGTGGCTTCTTGGTACAGGTCAGTCCAGTTCCTTTGCCTGTTCTTCAGATGGGGTTGTTATATGGTTTGTGCTGTGAGTTGTAGAATACTTGCTATCTTTAGTTGGCAATTATTTTCTCCATTCTACAGATATCCTTTTCACTCAGTTGATGGTACTTTTTTCTGTGAAAATGTTTTTATCTGACACATCCCCTGTTGGCTCCTTTTTTTTTTTTTAAATTTTTGTTAACTTTGACGGTGTCCTAACCAAGCTGTCACCACCAATGCCAAGGCCAGGAAGTTTGCCCTGTCGTCTGGGTACTTTGAGACTTTAAGTCTGATTATTTTAGTCTTTAATCCATTCTGAGCTATATTTGTATCAGGTAGGTTTCCAATTTATGCGTTTAATTTTTTTGCATGCGGATATCCAGTTTCCCCAACATGATTTATTGAAAGGAGTATTCTTTCTACATTGTAAGCTCTTGGAACACTTCATGGTTTAAAAGAATCAATATTGGACCGGAGAGATAGCTTAGTGGTTAAGGACCCGGGTTCGATTCCCCAGGTCCCGTGTAAGCCAGATGCACAAAGTGGCGCATGCATCTGGAGTTTGTTTGTGGTGGCTAGAGGCCCTGGCATGCCCATTCTCTTCTCTCTCTCCCTCTCCCTTTCTCTCTCACACAAAAATATTTTTAAAAAGAATCAATATTGTTAAAATGTCCAACAATTCCAATGTGACATACAAATTCAATGAAATTCCTATCAAAATCTCCAAGGCATTTTTTTTATGTGAACAGAAAAATTGCTCTAAAATTCATACAGAACCAAAGAAATGGCAATACCTTGAATAATTCAAGCAATTTTGACCAAGAACAGGTCTGGAGGCATCACAATTCCCGATTTCAAAGTACCTGGCAATGTTCAGAAATTAAGACTGCACAGGGCCAGCATTAAAAAACAGACATAGGGCTGGAGAGATGGCTTAGCGGTTAAGAGCTTGCCTGTGAAGCCTAAGGACCCCAGTTCAAGGCTCGATTCCCCAGAGCCCACGTTAGCCAGATGCACAAGGGGGCGCACGCGTCTGGAGTTCGTTTGCAGAGGCTGGAAGCCCTGGCGCGCCCATTCTCTCTTTCTCCCTCTATCTGTCTTTCTCTCTATGTCTGTCGCTCTCAAATAAATAAATTAAAAATTAAAAAACAACAACAACAAAAAAAAAAACAGACATAGTCTAATGGAGCAGAATAGAGTCCAGGGATAAATCCATGCATAGGTGGGAATGGCAGTTTGAGAGATCTTCTGCAGCACTGAGGATTCTGAAGAGATCTGTCCCCGGTGGTAGATCCTAGGCCCCCGTGGGAATTCTGGGGTGGGCTGGCAGCAGAACCTTGTGGCTTCTCTCTTCAGAGGACAGAGGCCACTTCTTTCCCTGCTTGTGAGTGCCAGGGTTGACGATTCTCTGGCTTGGTTACTGGAGTCTCTGTACAGATGAATACAGGCTAGGGATGTCAGCTCCATTCCCACTTGCTGTATGTAGCTGGAACCTTGTTTTGAAGTATAGATCTCCCGATTTTGCTTGTTGTGACCTTTTGTTTCCCTACACTTTTTGTTTTTTAAAAAATATTTTATTTTTATTTATTTGACAGAGAAAGTGGGGGAGAGAGAGATAGAGAGAGAATGGGCACACCAGGGCTTCAAGCCACTGCAAACGAACTCCAGACATATGCGCCCCCTTGTGCATCTGGCTAACGTGGGTCCTGGGGAATAGAACCTGGGTCCTTTGGCTTTGCAGGCAAACGCCTTAACCCCTAAGCCATCCCTCCAGCCCTGCACTTTTTGTGTTTAAGATAGGGTCTCCCCCTGTAGCCCAGGCTAAGATTAAAGTCATAGCGACCCTCTTGCCTCAGCCTCCCAAGTCGTGGGATTACAGGCATGAGCCACCATGTTTAGCTTTCTCCCCATACCATAAAACCCAATTTAATAGGCTGTACAGATGTGTTCTGAGGCAGAGTTGATGAAATCTCTGGGGTAAGCTCCATTCACACAGACCCCCAAGTTACAGGAGTGACCCTTGCTGTCCTCTTGGCCTGAACAAAAGGCCTAACCTCCACCCATTCCCACAACCTCCAGGTGTCTGTCACCTTTCCAAGAGGCCGATGAAAATAAATGCAGGTTAATTCATTTTGGGGCCATACTGCCCAGTGAAATGAGAGTAAACACAGTTTAGGACATTCGATTTTCCTGCTGGTCATTTGTGCAGCGTTGAGCCACAAAGCTCTCTGGGTGGACTCTAGCCACAATCATGGTAGAGTTCCTTTGAGCCAATTACATTGTTCTTATCACCATTTTCACTGAAATAGAGTTTTCCAGGATGCAAGCCGCCAGCGCATTGGTAAATCTAGCATCTTCCATGCATCATGGATTGTCTTACTCCTGCACTGTACTCTACAGGGAGTTTTGTAGAAAGAGGTAAAGAAAGAGTGTTTTCCAGAAAACACATTTCTGTCCCCTAGCTTATGATGCCCAGGACTGGACTTTTGTAGATCAGGATCATAGCAAGTAAAGGGTACTAGAAACATTTGATTTTTTAAAGATATTTTCTTGCTCATAAAAATGGGGAATTCAGGCTGGAGTGATGGCTTAGTGGTTAATGCGCATACCTGAGAAGCCTAAAGACCCTGGTTCGGTTCTCCAGGTCCCACGTAAGCCAGATGCACATGTAGGCACATGCGTCTGGAATTCGTTTGCAGTGGCTAGAGGCCCTGGTATACCCATTCTCACTCTCTCTTCCTCTCCTTCTCTCTCTGCCTCTCTCTCTCTCTCTCTCTCTCCCTCCCTCCCTTTCTCTGTCTCTAACAAATAAATAAATAAAAATAAAAAATCTTTAAAAAATGGAAAATTCAAGCGTAGTGTCTGTACTATTTTTATTACCATCTAGTAATCCCCATTACAGGGCGTTCTTAGGTGTGGGACCATCTCAGAGTTAGAGGAAAGGGAAAAATAAGGTCTTTTTAAATTTACTTATCTATTTTTAGAGAGAGAGAGACTTGGTGCACCAGGGCCTCAGCCACTGTAATCAAACTCCAGACGCTTGTGCCACCTAGTGGGCATGTGCAGATTTTGCGCTTGCCTCACCTTTGTGCGGCTGGCTTACATGGGATCTAGAGAGTCGAACACGGGTCCTGAGGCTTTGCAGGCGAGCACTTTAACCGCTAAGCCATCTCTCCAGCCCTCATTTGATCTTTGGGGAAAAGTTGATGGTCCTAGGCTGGGTATGAGGGAGCGGGATGAAACCAGACTTCTTAGACAGCTGCTACTCCTCAGAGCCCACGAGGATGGCAGTGTGCTTGTCTTTTCTAAAGAAAGTGGCTCAGGGGGGAAAGGACTGCCGTCTGTCTCAGGCCACACTGCTGAGAAGTTGGGCTTAGATTCTGGACCTTTAAGCCTGGATCCGCGGGCCCTCAAAATGTGCAAGGGAGGTGTGTGTGGGGGAACAGGATGGCATGCTGGGAGCAGAATCCAGGTTGAAATGGACTCTGAGCACGCAGGGGGGGGCCCACTGGGAAAATGTGCATTTTGGGGTTTGTGCACTCTGTGGGTTCACTTCCTCCAGCCTAGCACTGACTCCTCAGACCCCTCAACCCGTCTGGAAGCAGGAAGTCTACCTCCCACCCGGTTGCGTACCCCTCACCTGAGATGTTCAAGGACAAGGCTCAGTAACTCACGTGGTTTTTTTCTCTGCTCTCATCCTTCCCGCAGCCCCTAAAGACAATGAAGAACGTGTGTTCAGAGAGCGGATGCGGCCGAGGAAGCGGCAAGGGGCCGTCAGGCGCAGGGTCCACCAGGTCAATGGCCACAAGTTCATGGCCACCTACCTTCGGCAGCCCACCTACTGCTCCCACTGCAGAGATTTCATCTGGTAAGCCCCTCTCTTCTCGAACCACCGCTTAGGACTTCTCTGTGACAAGGAGGTTGGGTGGGGGGGGCGTTTATAAATTTTCACTTAAAATGCTGATGTGAATGGTAAAGATTTTCCCACGATGGGTGAAATGATGATTTTTCTCCTAGACAGAAAAAAGTCATTGTATTTAGACTTGAAACAAAGGAGAGGGTTCTAATAAAAACCTAAGTGTGCTGGAGTCTTGTTCCGCAGTAGAATTCTGACATCCTTTCAGAACTCTAATTTTAAAGTTTCAAAGAGAGACTTCTAATAAGGAAAGATCGTGGCTGTCCTCGACTCTTGTCGTGATGTGAAGCTCTCCTAAGCATCAGTGTGGTAACAGTAAGGGTTTCCTTGAATAACATAGAGTGGAGAAGAATTTCTGAGATTTTAAAGTTTTAGTAGAATTTGCCTCAGGTGAAAAATGAATATCATGGGCTGGAGAGATGGCTTTTAGTGGTTAAAAGCGCTTGCCTGCAAAACCGAAGGATCCCAGTTCGATTCTCCAGGACCCATGTAAGCCAGATGCACAAGGGGGCACAGGCATCTGGAGTTCATTTGCAGTGGCTGGAGGCCCTGATGTGCCCATTCTCTCTTTCTTGCTCTCTTTCTCTCAAATAAAAATGTTTTTTTAAATAAATGAATATCATTATATAGACTGAAACAATAAAAATCAAAAACGGTGTTAATTACCTTATTTTTTAAAATTTTAATCTGACTGCTGAAGACTTTTCCACAAGGTTATGCGTGCCACATGATGAATGGGGGTAAATGGGAGAAGAACTGGATCCTGGTGCGTTTATACTATTTATGTAGTTGAGACTCAGTAACTACTCATGATATGTAGCTCTGTTTGTTGTTTTTTTTTTTTTTTTCTTTTTAAACAATCCTCATCTTTTAGAGAGGCAGGTGGAATTACTTATACACGAACTATGGTATGTGAGACTTGTTACGCTATAACCTGGGAAGGAGAGAAGGCCACACACGGGTAGAGATAAAACAGAGGGACCACTGGGGCAATAGAAGGGATATGTAAGGGCCTGTTCTCTTCCTTACACTAATGCGAATTTGAACCTTTCCATAAGTGGAAAACGACTTAGTGGCTGGCATCTGTCACATAAAGCAAGCCTCAGGAAATGTTCTAAGTGAGATGCTGAAATCTTAGAGGAGCCAGAGCAGAAGCATCTGGAATGCTCGAGGGAGGCTGCCTGACAGAGGTGGGCTTTCTCCTGTCATGGCTGGTTTTGTGAAGGAACAAGGTTGTAGGCTTTTTTTTTTTTTTTTTTTGTGTGTGTGTGTGTGTGTGTGGTTGAGGATGTGGGCGCCACTCTTGGATTTGGAGGAGAAATCTTAGTGAACCTCCATAATATGCCTATCTTAGGCACCAGACATTATCTAGTAAAATCTTCCTGGGCTGGAGAGATGCTCAGTGGTTATCAGTGGTTAAAGGCACTTACCTATAAAGCCTGACAGTTCAAGTTCGATTCCTCAGTATCCACATAAAGCCAGATGCGCAAAGTGGCACATGGGTCTGGAGTTTCGTTGCAGTGGTTGGAGGCTCTGGAGTGCCAATTCTCTCTCACACACACACTCTCATAAAAACAATTATAAAATCAAAATGAAAGAGAAATATTTTTATTCTCAAGAAGTATGTAGGATACCAAGAAGTATGTAGGATAAACCCCATCCCACTAGCAATACTGATGCTTAGAATGAAAAATTAGATGAATCTAATGTCCTTTGTCTGGGAAGTTGTCACTGGCATGACTCCAACCCAGGTGAGCCTGATTTAAGGTTCATGTTTTCCTGATATCCCAACAGCCTTTCTGGAATGTTCTCTTATCTGTGCTTCCGCTTCCAAAAGCTCAGATATGGAAGACCAGCATGTTTAGATCCAGTGGGGAGAACGAATGGGGGTGAGTTTTAATATGAAGTCAGCCAAGGGCCATTGGAACTGGGCTCTGAGGATTCCTGGATTCTAAGAGCCACTGGTCTTAAAACCTTGTTAGTGCCTGGAGAGATGGCTTAGCAGTTAAGGTGCATGCCTATGAAGCCTAAGAGCCCAGGTTTGATTCTCCAGGTCCCACATAAGCCAGATGCACATGGTGGCGCGTGTGACTGGAGTGGGTTTGCAATGGCTGGAGGCCCTGGCGCACCCATTCTGTCTCTCCCTCCCTGTCTCTGTCTCTAGTGAATAAAGAGAAATCTAAAAAAAAAAAAAAAAAAAAAAAAAAAAGAAAACCTTATTAGAAACAAGCCATGGAAGCTGGCATGGGCATTTGAAATTGCACAGCAAAGATAAAACCCACTGGAAGCAGAAACAGCATTCTGCCACAGATGCCTCCCCTTTCCAGCACTGGCTCACTGTCCTGCCTCAGTGGCCCACACATTGGTCATTAATTGAGTGGATGGTCCTACAGGTTGAATCTCCTCGAAACTTACGGGCAATGGAGAATGCCCTGAGCGCTAAGTTCAGGGAGCGTTCTAACGTGTTCTTGGATCCAGTGGGGGTTAGCAAGTGAGGAAGTTTCCATACGAACCTAGCCAGGGCACAGGTATGCTAAGGACAGGGTGGGGTTAATTGTCCTGTTTCCAGCTTGACTTCCAACATCACCTCAGGGACCTGTTCTGGCCATCAAAGGTTTTTTTTTTTTTGGGGGGGGGGGTCCTAAATGGTTGCTTGAACTCCCAATAGACTATAGACTTCCCATAACTGTTGGGAGCCTTTGGAACCTCCAGGGAATATGCCTGCCAGAACTCCTGAATGGTTGGAGAGCTCAGGACGTATCCTGGGGCAGAGAGATGAGGAATGACATTTCAATCCACTAATAGGCGAATGTTGGATTGACTGAAGCCGTCCAGGTGTAGTGATGGCCTCAGGTTCACTGAGATGAACTTCCAGACCAGTTATGGAGGAAGGGATTTACTGAAGCTTACAGATCCAGGGGAAGTTCCATAATGGCAGGAAAAGCTGGCCTGCCTTCACAGGACCACACACACACACACACAGAGAAGCACAAGCCTAAAAGCCACACAGCACAGCACACTTCAGGAATTCTAGCTAGGCACACTTCACATAGCTTTAGACTGAAATCTCAAACCCACCACCGCACCTCAAGACCTGCCCAGTGACACCGCCTCCAGCCACGTGGCTGCAGATACAAACTATTAACTAATAGAACACTGAATATACTGGGGACCATCTATTCAAACCACCACACCAGTCAAAGGATGGTTGTTTGTAGATTTCCACAATGCAACTTCACCCATTGGCATAGACGCTTGTACAGGAAACCGATAAAGACACTGGTAGGCCTTTTACCTGCTCCAAATTCGGGGCTGCCCCTGATGGCCTCCCAGAAGTCATTTTAAGGTACCCTTCAAGAGGCAGGTAGACTCCACAGGACTCAGCGTCACATGGGTGGTGACCAGAATTGGGTGACTGTATTTTTTTTTTTTTAACCTAGTAACATTTTGTTTTCTGAAAGGGCTGTGTTTTTCTTTCCAGGGGTGTCATAGGAAAACAGGGATACCAATGTCAAGGTAAGGGATATTTTATGAAATGACTTTTTTTGGGGGGGGGAACCTGTGGAAGTTTGTGCCAGGTTTGGTGATATATAGAGGCTCTGCAGTTTGATTATTGTCCCTCTCCAAGAAGCGGGCACGATACCCAATCGCTCTGCCCCTGCATGGCTACTACACACTCCCACATGTATGTGCCTTAGCAGAATGGGACTTTCTAGCATCCCCAAGCATGCCAGGACTCTTGTGGCCACGGCAGCAGGTAGCACTGGGATCTCTGAGTGAGGCACGACTCTTCAATTAGAGGCTCTTAGGAAGCCTGCTTGTCCTGTGCTGGGTCAGTGTGAGTGTGAATGTGTGTGTGCGCGTGTGCTCCCAATTCTCCTCTCCGCCCCCTGGCCTGCACAGCAGTCACTAGCATGGAATAGTCCTTGACAACTCTTTTGTCTCTACTGGAGAGCCATTAATGACGCTTAAAGCTCACTTGGAGGCATTGAGGCTTCTTTTTAAAAAATTTTTTGTTTATTATTTTTATTTATTTATATGAGAGTGACAGAGAGAGAAAGAGGGAGAGAGAGAGAGGGAGGGAGAGAATGGGCATGCCAGGGCCTCCAGCCACTGCAAACAAACTCCAGATGCATGTGCTCCCTTGTGCATCTGGCTAACGTGGGTCCTGGGGAAATCGAGCCTCGAAGCGGGCTCCTTAGGCTTCACAGGCAAGCGCTTAACCGCTAAGCCATCTCTCCAGCACGGCATTGAGGCTTCTATTCCTCTGGTTAATGGCCTGCAAGTGCAAGGTTAAGCTGTACAAAACCGGAGGGTGGAGGCACAGTGTGACCATGGTGAACTTTCCCTGTGGTGAGACCTAGAAGGTCCTTCTGTCCCCTCCTCCATCATGAGCTAACTGGGATCTCACTTTCATGGAAACCATGAGCTGCTTTTCAACCACCAGTGACCCACAGCCACAACATACAGCATTACATTCAATGGAAAAATTTAAAGTTTGGCATGAGTGAGCCACTGAATATTTTATTGCTAGGTATGGCACAAGCTTTTAATCCCAGCACTTGGGAGGGAGAGGTAGGAGGATCGATCGCCGAGAGTTCGAGGCCACCCTGAGACTTCATGGTGAATTCCAGGTCAGCCTGAGCTGAGTGAAACCCTACCTCAGAAAACCAAGAAAAAAAGAAAAAGAAAAAAAATTTATCGGTCTGGAGAGATGGCTTAGCACTTAAGGTGATTGCCTGTGAAGCCTAAAGACCCACGTTCAACTCTCCAGGTCTTACAAGGTGACACGGCGCACTGTGTCCACATGCACACAAGGGGGCGCACGCGTCTGGAGTTCAATTGCAGTGGCTGGAGGCTCTGGCCCACCAATTCTCTCTCTCTAATAAAAAAAAAAAAACAGGGCTGGAGAGATGGCTTAGTGGTTAAGCGCTTGCCTGTGAAGCCTAAGGACCTCGGTTCGAGGCTCGGTTCCCCAGGTCCCACATTAGCCAGATGCACAAGGGGGCGCACGCGTCTGGAGTTCGTTTGCAGAGGCTGGAGGCCCTGGCGTGCCCATTCTCTCTCTCTCCCTCTGTCTTTCTCTCTGTGTCTGTCGCTCTCAAATAAATAAATATAAAAAAATAAATTTAAAAACAAACAAACAAACATAATTTTGAGGAAGGGGAGTAGAGAGAAAGAGAGAGAGAGGATGAATGAAAATGCCAGGGCATCTTGCTGCCGCCAAGGAACTCCAGACACATGAGTGCCATTCTGTGCATCTGGCTGTACGTGGGCACCAGGAATTGAACCTTGCTCGGCAGGTTTTGCGCTCAAGTGCCTTTAACCACTGAGCCATGTCCCAGCCCTGCAAGTGGATTTTTAATAAGTGTGAGAACGTCTGTGCTGCGGCTCCTTCTCTCACACCAACCATGGTGACATGGTCATGAGGGGAGAATAAGGGACCATACAGCCCCTTGAATAGAGAGGGCAACAGGGAGACTTGCGGAAGCAGGGTGGCTTCCCACCTTGGCAGGTGACATCAGGTAAGCTGAGCTGTAACTTGCAAAGTTGGCAGAACCCTTTGAGCTCCTCAGTGCCATCCTTCTAAGGGGCATTTAGGGAACCCTGGCTGTGCTGGCAAAGTGTTTGGCCATATAGCCCAAAAGGGTTTTAAATGAAGACAGTGGCAGAAAGGGCACAGCTTCCCTTGTGCCCCCTGCACCAAGCACTCAGTACATCGGGGCACCAAAACCCCCTTCCTGCCCGCGTCGCTCAGCTGTCTTCTGTTCCTCTCGTTGGCAGTTTGCACTTGCGTCGTTCACAAGCGATGTCATGAGCTCATCATAACCAAGTGTGCCGGGCTGAAGAAACAGGAAACCCCTGACGAGGTAAATATTTACAGCCCAGGAGTTCTGGGCTTTCTTTCCTTTATCTCTCCCAGATCTTGCTGCCGTCTTTATTGTGTAGATCAAAGATGAAGGGAGTTGGCCATGGTCTTCCGGGGCATGAGACATTATCTATGGAATGTGGGCCCCTCTGAGACAGGGTTTTTTCCATGTGGATATATATATTTTTTTTCCCCAAGAGCAGCTGGGTCTCAGAGCCAAAGCTCAACAGGGAAATTATGGATTCTCATCTCATTGCCTCATTGCAACATAGAAGTGGCTCGAAGATGTGTCCATAGACAGAAGCCTATCATGTAGCAGGAGGCCAGCCCCACCGTGAGGTGATGGGGAATGTACTAGAACGAACAATCCAAGAAGTGCTTAGGAGGTAGAAAGAAATCAAAATAACAGTCTCCGACATCCACTGGGCACAATAATCTGATACTCAATCCCATACCAACCTTAATGACATGGCTGTTACTCTCATCTTCATCTTAGGACAGAGAGATCACATGACTTTACCCACGTCATATCACACAGCTTGTATGTGAAGAAGCCCTTGACTTGAGTCTTTGACCCTCTTGTTTTTGTTTTTTTTTTTTGGTTTTTAGAGGTAGGGTTTCACACTAACCCAGGCTGACTTCAAACTCACTATGTAGTTTCAGATGGCCTTGAACTGATCTCTTGGTTTTTTGTTTGTTTGTTTTTTATTAAAACCTTTTTTAAAAAAAATTGTTTATTTTTATTTGTTTATTTGAGGGCAACAGACAGAAAGAGAAAGAGGCAGAGAGACAGAGAGAGAGAGAGAGAGAGAATGGGCATGCTAGGGCCTCCAGCCACTGCAAATGAACTCCAGACAGGTGCGCCTGCTTGTGCATCTGGCTTACATGGGTCCTGGAGAATCGAACTGCGATTCTTTGGTTTTACAGGCAAACACTTTAACCGCTAAAAGCCATCTCATGGGTCCTGGGGAATCAAGCCTCGAACCCGGGTCCTCAGGTTTCACAGGCAAGTGCTTAACACCTAAGCTGTCTCTCCAGCCCTGGTTTGGCTAGTAATTTAGCTTCCAGAAATAACGACTTCGAAATACTGTCTACCTACTTCTCCAAAATGACTTGGGCAAGGAGTTTGAAGGCATTTCTCTTCTAGCGCTTCTTGCTTTTACGCTTTCTCTCCAAAGAAGCATGGGGAAGCTCTTTGACGTAGCTCTCCATACTTTTGAAGGGCAGACTGAGTCCTGAGCACCACATTTGCTTGTGGGGTGCATTTGTCCGGGTACCTGGCTTTTCTTGCCCCTAGTGTGGGTTCAGACCCCGCAGCACCTCGTCACTGTCCTTGCTGTCTTAACACGTTGGAATAAGGGGAGGCTTTGCGTGTGTCTGACACTCTGCCTCCCCGTGGGCATTCCGTTGACTGTTTATTGGGCCCCTCCTGACCGAGGTAGGCGTTGTGCCTTGTCTGCTGGCAGCAAAGTACACAAGTCCTGCCCTGGCTTGTCACCTCAGGCTTCTCAAGCTCTTCCTCGCTTCCTGGAAGGGAAAGGTCCTGAAGGGTTCTGTGCTGCGCACAGGAGAGGGCTAAGTTTACAGCTCCCGCGCCCTCTGCCGTCCGCTTCTGCCTTCCGTCTCCCCTGGCAGAATGAGCCGAGAATGCCTCCAGCCGGGCATGCCCCCACATTTGCCCCTGTCTCCCGGGACAGTGGCCAGGAACTAAGGGAGGAGGGCTCAGCACACACACACACACACACACACACACACACACACATATACACACATATATATATACACACACACACTATATATACACACACACATATATATATGATGTATACACACACACATGCATACACATATACATACCACACACACACATGCACACCATGCAATACACACATGTACAAGCAGGCAATACACACATTTATGCACACTCACTGCATGCACACATGCACACACATACACCATCTATGCATGCGCACATACACACACCATGCAGGCATGCACACACACACATGCGTGTGCATACGTGCACACACACATGCACACCATAACCACTTGGGATTCCAAATGCAGTGTTTTTTTTTAAATTTCTTTGAGAGTGACAGAGAGAGAAAGAGAGAGAGAGAGAGAGAGAGAGAATGGGCCCACCAGGGCCTCCAGCCACTGCAAACGAACTCCAGACGCGTGCGCCCCCTTGTGCATCTGGCTAACGTGGGTCCTGGGGAATCGAGCCTCGAACCAGGATCCTTAGGCTTCACAGGCAAGCGCTTAGCTGCTACGCCATCTCTCCAGCCCAAACGCTGTATTTCCAATACTCTCCCCCTTTCAAAGTTCTGCTTTCTCATCGAGTCTGAGGCCAGCCCTGACTGGAACGAGACCGTCTGAAAACAAAAGTGTTCTTCCGAAGGGCTCTTTGGCTCTGTTCTTCCCCCCTCCCCCAAACATGCTTGTGTGGTCGCATGCCCTGTCTCATGGCTAATGTGTGTGCACTGAGCGGGTCACACCCCTTCTTGCCCAATATGCTAATCAGGAGCAACATCTTTCTTTCCTTTCATTTTTCTTTGGAGCCTGGCATTCTCTTTCTACCCTGTCCCATCTCTGTTTTCTCTGAGTCCCGCTCTTCCCGGGTGTCTGTGCCTTCCAAAATAGAAAAGCGTGTGTGCGTGGCCTTTGTGTCTAGTTCTCTTTCCAACTGACCCTAGCATGATCTCATGTGTGCACATATGTCATCCTCCTCACTGACGTCTGATGCTTTGGAATCTTTTTAAAAAATCAGTTATTTATTTGCTAGAGAGAATGATGGAGAGGGAGAGAGAGAGAGAGAGAGCGCGTGCATGCCAGAGCTTTCTGCTTCGGTAAACAAATTGAACTGCGGACACATGTGGCCCCTTGTGCATCTGGCTCCATGGGTCCTTGAGCCTTGCATGCAAATGCCTTAACTGCTAAGCCATCTCTCCAGCCCCATGCTTTGGAGTCTTTGTTGGTCCCAACTGAGTGTCACACAGCTCCCCCTCCCCCCACTGACCTCGAGGTCCCTTGAGACTTCATCTCTTTACCTTGGTCAGTCACTCACGTCCTTATGGGGCTATTGCTGGCTACTTTTTGTCCTCAGTCTGGGTCCACCACATCTTTGAACTGTTAAGGATGAAGTGAGCTCGGTGACCGACCCAACCTTAGTGGTCAGAAATGCCGATGGAGGGTTTTTACACACGTGGGCACAGTTGTTCTCAACAAATTTGGAGGGGGAAGGAAAAAAGCATACCTCAGCAGGATGCTCCTTGATGGATCTGTGGATGTCAGAGGCATCCCGGTCTCGTGGGAAAAGCGGTCATTCCTTGGAAGCGGGTGACAGGGAATGCGTCACGGACACGGGAGCATCTGAGTGCACGACTTTGCATTTGCATCCCAGTCTGTGTTGGTACCCAGATCTCATCTTTTCCTCTCTCCTTTCCCGAGTCTTCCACAGGGACTCAGCTGACCCACACAGGTACCCCCGCCCCCAGCCTGTTTTCCAGAGTAGGGAGAGCAGCTTTTTCCCCAACTTGCCAACACGGTAGCTCATGGCCAACTGGCCCGTCTGAGGGAGGGCTGATCAGTCAGGGAAGAGCTAAGAAGACATAGGGAGGTAGACGATGCTGGCTGCTGGCTCCCGCTTCTATAGAACCTTCCTGGCCCCCACCTGGGCTCTCAGTAGTGGTCGGTAGCACAGATGAGCCCCTTCCCCCCAAGGCCAGACCAGACACCCGGACCCTTTTCCCCCATCTTCCTCCCTCTGGCTACCTCTTGTCTACTTTTAGTGAATGAAAAAGTGGCTACCTTGTGAGTTAGAAGCCTGGGATTCAGAATTTGCAGGGGACGGAAGCCTGCCTGCCTTTGCACGTGTTCAGATTGTAGGCGTGTTTATCGATGTCACCCTGGCCTGAATGCCCTCATCTGTGAACTTCGGGGGGGGGCGGTCCACAGTCATTCCATTCCACAAAGCGGTGGTGGTAGAAATTCAGGTAGTGGCGCCTGCCTGTGGTTAACACTGATACCTCCGTGTGTCCCGTGGCTGTGGCTCTTTTGACCATCTTTGTGATTATCGTTGGTCCTAAGTGGCAGCCAGGCTCCTCAGCACCATGATAGATCCCCATGTGGCTTTCTTTTAAATTTTTTTCCTTATTTATTTATTTATTTGAAAGTGACAGACAGAGAGAGAAAGAGGCAGAGAGAGAGAGAGAGAGAGAGAGAGAGAGAGAGAGAATGGGCACGCCAGGGCCTCCAGCCACTGCAAACGAACTCCAGACGCGTGCGCCCCCTTGTGCGTCTGGCTCACATGGGTCCTGGGGAATCGAGCCTCGAACCGGGGTCCTTAGGCTTCACAGGCAAGCGCTTAACCGCTACGCCATCTCTCCAGCCTCGCCCCATGTGGCTTTCTGTGAACCTGTGTTCACCTCAGGTTGCTGCAGCCTTCTTTTCCCTGGTCAAGCAGCATTGATGGCACATGGTGACCCCTCAGGGGTGGCTCCAGTGTGAGGTGCGGTGCGTATGGCAGACTCTGCACTGTGATTGTGTGGAGGGCTGAAATCCTTGAGGGGATCCCCGTTGAGTAGCCTGGCCTTGCCAAGTCAACCGTGTCACAGGCAAGGAATTAGGGGAGTCAGGAGTCAAGGCTGGGCCAGGAGAGAGGCTCCTTCGCCGTTTTGCTCTGCAGTCCCCAGAGGTCAGCGGCGTCCCGCAGTGACGCAGGCTTGAGCCCTGACGCTGTATCTTGCGGTTTGTCCTTGCAGGTGGGCTCGCAGCGGTTCAGCGTCAACATGCCCCACAAGTTTGGGATCCACAACTACAAGGTCCCCACCTTCTGTGACCACTGCGGGTCCTTGCTCTGGGGCCTCTTGCGGCAGGGTTTGCAGTGTAAAGGTGAGTGGTGTCCCCACACCCGCATGCCTTCCTTGTCCTCTTTTGTCAAAACCTTTCTGCCCTTGCAGCCTTGCTTGCTATAGAAATAAGCTCCAGATTTGGCTGGCACACTGTTCCTTCCCTTGCCCTTGCCAAGCCCTTGTTCCTAACCACACACCTGTCAAGACCTCCTGGTGCAGAGTGACTGCCATTATGGACAAGGGAAGAGGTGCGGCCATGTCTCGTAAGATAGCTGGGAGACTACAGAGACCAATGAATAGTTCTAATGAAAAGATAGAGTAGAGTGGAAGGGAAGAGTTAGGCTATGCAGTAATAGATAGAAGGTAGGTTTCTTGTTTATTTATTTATTTATTTATTTATTTATTTATTTATTATCTCTGGCCAATGTTCAGAGCTGACTCTTGGGAGAGCCTTGCGTTTGGACAGTACCTTACATGGTTTACTTAACCTTCACGGGTTGTAGCCTAGGTGACAGGGCCACACATTTCCAGGCAGGAAACTGAGGCTCAGAGATAAAGTAATCTACACCCATGATCCGATTTATTTGCATACATTTGACTTGTGTCTTGGGGGTTTCCTTTCTCTCTCTTGGCTGTTCTCCTCTGTGAACTGTCTGCTCCAGTGAGTGAGCTTAGTGGCCCCCACTGATCGCACATGGTATGCGGTGTGGGGACAGCTTCTCAGAGTCTGAAGACAGTGTTCATCAGTGGTCCAACGAGGCTGGAGAGATGGATCGTGAGATGTTCAACTGAGATGGAGACTCCCCTCTCCTGCTTCTGACAAGGCAGGAGGGAAAATGGTGGAATTGAGCTGGGTAAGGGCTTGCTTAAGGCGCCCGTGGGAACTGTCATGGAGCAGCCCAACTTGTAGCCATGAGGAAATATAGCAAAAAAGATTTGGACATGGAGAGAGAATGAATGAATATGAGCTGATCATCCATGGCGAATGTTACCAAATGTTACTAAGAGACTATGTGAGGTAAGGTATGAGAGAACTGTTTTCAGTCTATTTTAGACAACAGGGAAGAAGATGATTTAAGAAAAAAAAAAGAAAAAAGAAAGGTAGTGATTGAGGAGGCCGAGGGAGAAGGCACTGTTCACATGGGTAGCAGAGGCCGGGCGAGGCCCTGGAAAGCGAGACGTTCCCCTCCAACCAAGATGGTGGCAAGCCTTCAAACTGGGCCTGGCCGCAGGTGGATTCCTGCCACGGAGTCAGGAATCCTGAGGATTAGGCAGCGACCCTGTGCATTTTGAGTCTGTTGATGGCTGCCCGAAGTCCTTCTTGGCAGGAGATGGGATGAAAACAGAAGCAAGAAGTTCAATAGGAGTCTTAAGTGATTTTAGCAGAAGAACAGAGGCATTTTGGAAAAGGTGACTGTGGTTACTGGACACCCAGGAGCCTGTTTTGGGCAGAACTCCAGAGATGTAATACTTGGTTTTCAATTAAAAGAAAAAACAAAAACTACTAATAGATCTGGCCAAGGAATCAAAGATCCCACTATGTCTTAAAGACTGAGTTTTAGAAAAGCATTGTAGGGGCTAGAGAGGTAGCTCAGTGGTTAGGGTGCTTGCCTGCAAAGCCTAACGACCCAGGTTCAAGTACTCTTGTAAAGGCAGACGCCCAAAGTGGCATCTGGAGTTTATTTGCAGCAGCTCTAACCCCCGGCATGCCCTTTCTCTTTGCGTCCGTCTCTCTTCTCTGTCTCTTTCCACTTGCAAATAAATAAATAAAGTTTAAAAAAAAGAAGAAGAGGAGGTCTGGAGAGATAGCTTAGTGGTTAAGGCGCTCATCTGTGCAGCCTAAGGAGCCGTGTTCGACTCTCTAGATCCCACGTAAGCCAGATGCACAAAGGTGAGGCAAGCGCAAGGTCACACATGCCCACTAGGTGGCGCACAAGCAACTGGAGTTCGATTGCAGTGGCTGAGGCCCTGGTGCACCAATTCTTTCTCTCTCTCTTGCTCACTCTGTCTGTAAAATTAAAAAATAAAAATAAAAAGAAGAAAACATTCTGTATGCATCAATGTCACCACTATCAAAAGTCCCTACTGACCCTGGAGTTAGGAAGGAGTGGGGACACCGTCTCTAGCTCCTATCACAGGAATGTCCCTTTGTGCCTGCCTAAGCCAGGAAGGGAGAGTCGGGACGCTGGGAAACCAAGACAGCACAGGGCGAGGTTTTGAGCTATTCTGGGCCTGGAGGCAAAGTCTGTTCGTTCAGAACTTAGAATGTACGTAGTGTCCCCAGAAAGGCATCCCGTGGGCCATTGCTGTCATCCTGTGTTTGCTGCCCATCTTTGTTTCTTTTTAAAGGAACTTTTTTTTTTTCAATATTTTATTTATTTTCAAGGAAGGTGGAAAGGGATACCAGGGCCTCTAGCTGCTGCAAACAAACTCCAGATGGCATGTACCACTTTGTGCATCCGGCTTTATGTACGTACTAGGGAACTGAACCTGGGTCGTCATGCTTTGCGGGCAAATGCCTTGACTGCTGAGCCATCTCTCCAGCCTGGGGATTTAATTTTTTTTTTTTAGAGTGGTTTTCAGTCAACTTGAGCAAAACGGAGACACAGATGGTACCAGGGAGGCATCTTGTAGGTTCTCTCATTCTCTTGTCCATCTCGGTCATGAGAAAGGTGCACTGCAATTGATGGATCCCAGCGACATTTTCGTGACCACACCAGGTCTATCAGAGTTCGGTCTTGGCGTCACCCATTCTATGTACTTGGATCAATCTATAGTGACATGTATCCATCATTATAGTACCAGGCAGAGTCATTTGTCCCATAAAATGTTTATGTATCTCCATCTTTCCCGGCCCTCAAGTCACCCGGGTTCTGTAGACTCCTTACCCTGTGGGATGGAGGCATGACTAGGCGAGGCCCCAGTAGTCCGGCGTTAGCTGTGATCCAAGCCCAAGTCTTTGTCTGTGATTATGAGAGCATGCCAAGTCCCAGTGTGCTGCATGGGGTCCCCCTGGAGTCTGCCTCTGCATCTTGCTCTGGTCGCATCCCTGCCCCGTTACCCTGCTCTGCAGGCTCACCCAAGTTCCCGCCGTCGCTGGCATTGCTGGATGGCCCTCCTTGACCAGCGCCTACTCCCTTCCCGCTGTCCGCTGGCATCCATGCCAGGCCCCACTCTTGGGAACGGATTCCAGTGCTTTCAGCTTGAGGCCAGACAGACGGATCCACGAGATTGCCCTGGACACTTGCAGCCTGAAATTGTCCACATGACCCAGATGCAAGCATTGGGCATTTTCTCTTTCGAGGATTGTCCTTGTGTCACTCGGGTTGAAGGAACGCAATTGTATCACGCACCACGTAGTGACGGACGTGCTTCAAAGGGACGTCGTTAGGGGATATGCTTTTGCTATTGTGCAAACATTGCGGAGCGTCTGACATAAACTAAGATGGCTACATTGCTACTCAGTGAGATCGCCTACCAGGACCACCATCGCACATGCTGCACGTGGTTGGCTGTGGAAGGAGACAGTGATGCTCTTTGTGAGGACTTGAGTTGAACAGCTGAGAAATGGAGAAGTTGGAGCCTTAAACAGCGGGCACCAGGGCATAGGGCCAGGATCCCATGGCGTGTCCTTTGGCTGTCTTTTCTCTGCCCTCCAAAGGCTCTTGGAGGATGCTTACACACAATAGCTGGGCAGTTGAGTTTCTTAGCCAAGGACGGGAAGACACTGGGTCTAAACAAGTGGACAAAAGGGTCCATTCCTGGGCTGGAGAGATGGCTTAGTGGTTAAGCGCTTGCCTGTGAAGCGTAAGGACCCTGGTTCGAGGCTCGGTTCCCCAGGTCCCACGTTAGCCAGATGCACAAGGGGGCGCACGCGTCTGGAGTTCGCTTGCAGAGGCTGGAAGCCCTGGTGCGCCCATTCTCTCTCTCTCCCTCTATCTGTCTCTCTCTCTGTGTCTGTCGCTCTCAAATAAAAAAAAAAAGGGGGTCCATTCCTTTCTTTCTTTACAAGTCCAGGGCCTGTAGAGTCACAAGCCTTCCATATACTTGCATACCCACCATCAGCAGCAGCCTAGAGATTTAGACGCTGGATCCCTTTTCATTCTCCATGTCTGTTCTGCCCACCCATCTTTATTCTCATCTCAGCACAGCCACCCTAAAGTCGGCAGACATCAAGGTCAGTTTAGCGGCAAACCAGCCCTCCTTTCAAAGGTGGCAGTCTAACCCGCAGGGCTTAGTTTTGTCATCCCTGCCTAGGGTGGACCCTGTGGCCTCATGGCGGCTCCTCACGGTGACAGGAGGATGAGCTTTAGGAGAAGATTCTGATTTGGCTTCTGCCTCTCTGTGGGAGCCTTGTTTATCACTCTAGACCCAGGCCACTTGCCTGGACTAAGGCGCGTGGTGTCTGCGGGAGGTAATGGAAATTGACTGGACCCTTGGGGTGCTCTAGCTTGTGAAGATTGCAGGTTTAGGGGCAGAGAAAGCCACCCTCGTTCTGGTTTGGTTACTGCATGGCTGAGGCCCCACAAACAGGTCACCCTCACTGCCTTCCACAAGTCTCATGCCTTCCCAGAGCATGAAAGGAGCGCCCTCAAAGGGCAGCCACGCAGAGCCATAGAGAAAGGGCTTCCTCCTTCCTCATTCCTCTCGTTCTTTTTTTCTTCTTTTTCTGAGACAAGGTCTCAGGCAACACCCCCTCCCCCCCCACACCTGCCTTAGCTCCCAAGTGTTGAGACATCTGGGTCTTCTTTCCTCTTTTATCTTCTTTTTCTTGTATTTTTCTTTTCCTTTTTACTTATTTATTTATTTTTTGAGGTAGGGTCACATGCTACCTTAGGCTGACCTGGAATTCCCTATGGAGTCTCACGGTGGCCTCAAACTCATGGCAATCCTCCTACCTTTGCCTCCCGAGTGCTGGGATTAAAGGCGTGCGCCACCACACCCGGCTTTTTAAAATCTTTTTTTTTTCTCAATTTTTATTTACATTTTCCATGATTATAAAAAATAACCCATGGTAATACTCTCCCTCCCCCCACTTTCCCCTTTGAAATTCAACTCTCCATCATATCCCCCCCATCTCAATCAGTCTCTCTTTTATTTTGATGTCATGATCTTTTCCTCCTCTTATGATGGTCTTGTGTAAGTAGTGTCAGGCACTGTGAGGTCATGGATATCCAGGCCATTTTGTGTCTGGAGGAGCACGTTGTAAGGAGTCCTACCCTTCCTTTGGCTCTTATTTCGCCACCTCTTCCGCATTAGACCCTGAGCCTTGGAAGGTGTGATTGAGATGTTACTCAGTACTCCAGTCACTTTTTTCCAGCACTATGATACCTTCTGAGTCGTCCCAAGGTCACTGCCATCTGAAAAGAGCAGATTCTCTACCCAAAATGAGAGTAGCATTAATATAAGGGTGTGAATATTAAGAGAAGTGCTTACTGGGCAGTTTGATAAGCATAGCATATACATTTATCCAGACAGCAGCAGATGTTACACCCCTAAAATCTTTTTTTATATAAAAGTACTTTGGATATTTAAAGTTACTAAGGACCTATAATAGAGCTTTTGTCATCACTCATTTGGAAAGTCAGCCCTTTGCTATTTTTCAACAACTAGACCCCTGTGTCATGCCTTCAATGTTTATTTGTATTGTTAGAATTCAAAGAGCACCAGTCATATGTAACAAATACATTCTCGTTGTAAAAGTTTCAGGGAGCACTTAACAAAGTGTGGGGCCCTGGGGAGATAGTGTGTCAAGAAAGTGCTTGCTGGTAGTTGTCTGGCGTTTGTTTGCAACTGTGGCTGGAGGCTCTGGTGTACCCATTCTCAATCTCTCTCTTGCTTTCTCTGCTTACAAATAAATAAATATATTAAAAATATCTTTAAAAATTTTAAACAAACAAAGAAAAAGTTTGCCAAGCATGGTGGCTCACACCTGTAAAACAGGCAAGAGGATGGCCACAAGTTCAAGGCCAACCTGGGCTACCCTGTCTCAAAACAAACAAACCTCAATTTCTGACTTTATCATTAGTTTATAAGTGGAGGTTAGTGGTTTCTGTGATTTTCTTAGATAGTTCTTCCTTATCTCAAAAGTGTGACACACTTGCCACAAATAAAATTTGGTCTGGGAGACACCCAGTATGATGACTCCCGTCTTTAATCCCAGCATTTGGGAAGCTGAGATAGGAGGATTGCCATGAGTTTGAGGCCAGTCTGGGCTATAGATTGAGTTCAGGTCAGCCTGGGCTACAGTGAAACCCTATCTCAAAAAAGATAGGGATAAAACTCAGCTGGTAAAGTACTTGTCTGGAACACCAAGAGCCCTGTTGTGATCCTCAGCATGGCATGGTGGTATTATTATTAAAGGAGTCTTTAATCCTTGCACTTGGGGTGTGGAGGCAGGAACATCAGGATGTCAAGTTTGAGGCCAGCCAGGGCAACATGAGACCCTGCCTAAAGACCAAAAGCAAAACAAAAAATATTAGTGGGTTTCAGGGCTGTTTTGTTGCATGGATTTGTTCTTCCATTCTGTGTTAGCTGTAGGTTGCAGTGTGTTTTGATATATTTTAGCATATACATATCTTCTTGCCCATCATTTACATTTTCTTTAATTACATCAGCATTACAGTTTACTGGGTCCAATAAAAGCATATTGAGATTTAAAAAACAAAAAAAGAAAGTGCTTGCCGGACTGGAGAGATGAATTAGCAGTTAAGGTGTTTGCCTGCAAAGCCAAATGACTCAGGTTTGGTTCCCCAGGACCCACGTAAGTCAGATGCACAAGGGGGCGCATGCTTCTGGAGTTCGTTTGCAGCAGCTGGAGGCCAGTGCACCTGTTCTCTCTCTCCTTCTCTCCCTCCCTCCCTCCCTTCCTCTTTCTCTCTGTCAAATAAATAAATAAAAATTAAAAAAAAAATAAAAACCAGACACTGTTATTGGTCATGACCAAGAGGCAGAGACGCAGCATGGTCTGTCATCTTTTACGTTTCGTTACGTTCAATTGCTTGCCAATTCGGCACTCATCTTTGAGCATTCTGTATCATTCATATGTTCATTTCTTCCTCTCCATGTCAGAACATAGAGCGGCACGGAGATGGAGGTTTTCATGCACCTTTTGATCTGTATTTCCCCGTGTCCAACATGCTAGCACAAAAACATTTGTGAAACCCCATGTACTCTGTAATTTTCTTTGCCTACAATATATCTTGGAATGTTTTCAAGTCAGTGCAAAGGAGTCTGTTTCACTCCTTTTTTGTTGTTGTTTATTTTTATTTATTTATTTGATAGTGACAGACGGAGAGAGAAAGAGGCAGAGAGAATGGGCGCGCCAGGGCTTCCAGCCACTGCAAACGAACTCCAGACGCGTGCGCCCCCTTGTGCATCTGGCTAACGTGGGACCTGGGGAATCGAGCCTCGAACCGGTGTCCTTAGGCTTCACAGGCAAGCGCTTAACCGCTAAGCCATCTCTCCAGCCTTTTTTTTTTTTTTAATGAGAGAGACAGCAAGAGAGAATTGGCATGCCAGGGCCTCTGGCCACTGCACTCAAACTTCAGACATGTGCGCCTCCTTGCACGACCTTGCGCATGCGTCACCTTTGTGCGTCTGGCTTATGTGGGATCTGGGGAGTGGAACATGGGCCCTTAGGCTTCGCAGGCAAACGCCTTAACCGCTAAGCCATCTCTCCAATCTCTGTTTCACTCTTCTTAAGGACTGCTTTTTTAGTCCACATTGTGGTGGCTCAAGGATTATTCAAGCCTTGCTCTCTTGTGGGAAATGCACAGTTCTTAGTCACCATTACCTTTGTTCAGGCTGCCATAAACACCTTCAATATACATCCTTGTTCACATGTGTAAATACAGAAGAAAGGCCCCCCGGAAGCCCGTTTTGAAAGCTCATGTCTGTTTTGGCGTTTGAGTTACACAAGGTCTGCTTAACACACAAGCATGTTCTTCATATATTTATTTTATTTGGAGAGGGAGAGAGGGGAGACAGAGGGCAATAGTGTACCAGTGCCTCCTACCACCACAAACAAACCCCGGATGCCATTTTGTGCATCGGGCTCTACGTGGGTCCTTGGGAATTAAAGCCAGGCCGCTAGGCTTTACAAGCAAGTGCTTTAACCACCGAATAGTTTCTGCAGCCCAGGTGTTTGGTTTTTTTAAATGAGCCATACAGACCAGCTGCTATGCCACCTTTTGCATTGGCATTTAGTTTTGCGTGCTCAGCGGAAGCCCGAGTGCCAAGCTTTTTTTTTTTTTTTTCAGTTACCAGTTATCAGCTGGCCTCGGGTCTGAAAGTTGGCTCATTTCTGCTTGCTAGTTTCCCGAGTAGGAGCCCACCGAAGGGCTTGGCACCTTGTTTGGGGCAAGGCATGATGGAGAACTTGGAGGCTAAGTATGGGTTTAGCCTTTTAGAAACTGGGGACTTTACATGGATGTTACAATAAGTTAAAAGACAATGATTCAATCAGCCCAGAATAGGTGGGAACAAGTGGGTCCAAGAAACCAGCATGGCTGGGTGGTCTAGAGGGGCTTTGGAGGAAATGTGGCTTGGGCTAAACCTGAGCGAGGAGGATTGGGAAGGCTTGAGGGGACCCCGTTATAAGTAGGCGAGAGGAAGAGGAAGCTGGTGATCAGTACTGTCGTAGCCCAGGAGGGCTCAAGGTGGATTTAGAACCCTTTCTGTGGTGTCTGGCAGAGTTAGGGAGCGTGAACGTAGGTAGATTTAGTCTCCGTTGGAGGACCATGTCTGCTGGTGGCCTGCTACGGAATCAATCCACTGTCCCCGCTTCACAAATAGCCACATCGCTGTAACACAAGGAGAGGTTGTGGCTTAGGTGGGCCCAGTTACCGCAGTCCTCAGAGGGTCGGCTTGCTTTAAAAGATTTGTGCCTGGGCTGGAGAGATGGCTTAGCGGTTAAGCGCTTGCCTGTGAAGCCTAAGGACCCCGGTTCGAGGCTCGGTTCCCCAGTTCCCACGTTAGCCAGATGTACAAGGGGGCGCACGCGTCTGGAGTTTGTTTGCAGAGGCTGGAAGCCCTGGTGCGCCCATTCTCTCTCTCTCCCTCTATCTGTCTTTCTCTCTGCGTCTGTCGCTCTCAAATAAATAAATAAATAAATAAATAAATAAATAAATAAATAAATAAATAAAAAGATTCGTGCTTGCCTGGCTCTTCTCAGGTGGAAACTGGGCAGCAAAGTGTCTCTCAAAGACGGTAGAGTGGGTGGGGGACAGAAGATGCGGGTTGATGTGGCTACACCCGGGGCTGCCCTGTTGCAATGCGGCTGCTGCTGCCTTATTGCACACAGGAAGGTGCTCAGCACCCATGGGATGAGTTGGGTGGGCAGCAGGACACTGGGGATTCTCCTTTTATAATAGCCCCTGGCTGGACAGAGGGACCGCTGCTCCTTGGCACGCTGCCACCCCGGTAAAACCAGTGTAAATAAATATGATCAGGCAGCCTAGGGTTGTGAGCCTGGTGACATCTGAGGCCAACAGCCCTTGGCTTTGGGATCCTCAACAGTTGTGCGTCTTTGTGCGTGAGTGTCTTGTCAGTGTGTCTGGACAAGAGAAGAAAAAGCGAGAGGGGATGATGGTAAAAGTGTGTGTGTGTGCGTGTGTGTGTGTGTGTGTGTGTGTGTGTGTGTGTGTGCACAAGAAAGAAAATGAGAGGGGGTGATGGTAAAAGATGTATGTGGTGTGGGGGTGGGTGATGCGTGTGTGCATGTGTACAAGGATGAAAATGGAAAGGGATAATGGCAAAAGGACATATGTGTGTGCACGCGTGCATGTGTGTGGTAGATATGAGTAGCTGGTTTGACCACATGAATGTAAATATTTCCCCACTTTTTTTCTTTTTTTTTCCTGGACTGAGCATTCCCTGCCTTCCTTTGTTGGTCTGAAGCCTCTTGGTGTTTTCTCAGCTTCCGGAGTTGGTTCCTGCTTGCCTCAGTTCTGGACTGACCTCCTTCCTTTACCACCTGGCTCCACACAGCTCCTTCGCTGCCACTGTTTTATATTGTCTGATTTGGTTGATGTGTGATTAGATTTCTCTTTAAAATTTTTTTTTTTCTTTTGGTTTTTAGAGGTAGGGTCTCACTCTAGCCCAGGCTGACCTGGAATTCACTATGGAGTCTCAGGGTGGCCTCGAACTCACGGCGATCCTCCTACCTCTACCTCCCGAGTGCTGGGGATTAAAGGCGTGCGCCACCACACCCGGCTATCTTAAAATATTTTATTTTGGGCTGGAGAGATGGCTTAGCGGTTAAGCGCTTGCCTGTGAAGCCTAAGGACCCCGGTTCGAGGCTCTGTTCTCCAGGTCCCATGTTAGCCAGATGCACAAGGGGGCGCACGCGTCTGGAGTTCGTTTGCAGAGGCTGGAAGCCCTGGCGCGCCCATTCTCTCTCTCCCCCTCTATCTGTCTTTCTCTCTGTCTGTCGCTCTCAAATAAATAAATAAAAAATTAAAAAAAAATATTTTATTTTTATTTATTTATTTATTTGACAGAGAAAGAGAGAGAGTGGGTGCACCAGGGCCTCTGACCACTGCAAACAAACTCCAGATGCATGTGCCTCCTTGTGCATCTGGCTAACATGGGTCCTAGGGAATCGAACCTGGGTTCTTTGGCTTTGCAGGAAAATGCCCAGATTTCTTTTCTTTTTGTTCCTTCTTTTTTTTTTTTTTAAATAAAAAGCAGAGCTGCTGGGTTATGCATGCCTTGCTGGGATGAACAGGTCTGGCATTTCTCCACCAGAGGGCACCAGTGGCTAAGCTATGTGGGCAAGTCAGCTGTGCTTGCCAGGAATGTCTTCATCTGGTTTCCTATGTTGTCCTTTCTTCCCCGGAGGCAGGGGAGTGCTGTCATGGGATTGTTAGGCAAAGCAGGTGAGGTGAGTGAGTGGCCAATGCAGCTGTTGCTGAGGGGCAGGAAAGTTCCAGAGTGCCGGGCGTGCCATCAGCCCGAGGAGTTTTCAAGCGGTCATTAGTCATAACTCCACAAGGCCAGTCAGCTCCTTGGCTGGGCTGTGGTGGGGCGTCTTCTTGCTTGTTTAGTTAAGAGAGATGACAACCCCTTGCCCGCTTCTCCAAGTCCACATTTCCTTTAGCCTCCCATCTTCCGTCCACCGCAGCTGAATTCTCTCAGCCACGGCTGCAGCTGGGGTCTGTTCTCTTCTCCCTCCTTCCAGACCATCGAGCCGTCTTCTTCTTTTTTTAATCTTTTTGTTCATTTTTATTTATTTATTTGAGAGTGACAGAGAGAGAGAGAGAGAGGCAAATAGAGAAAGAGAGAGAGAGATGGGCGCGCCAGGGCTTCCAGCCTCTGCAAATGAACTCCAGACGCGTGCGCCCCCTTGTGCATCTGGCTAACGTGGGACCTGGGGAACCGAGCCTCGAACCGGGGTCCTTAGGCTTCACAGGCAAGCGCTTAACCGCTAAGCCATCTCTCCAGCCCTGAGCCGTCTTTTTTATTGCAGAGAAAGTTGGAGGCCTGGCCCAGCCTGCTTGATTTCATCCCAGAAACCGGTTTTTTGTTCCTCATTACTTTAGTAGCCTTTAATATATATATATATATATATATATTTATAGCAAACTTGAGTAGCAAGTATAGGCATTTCCCATAGGTCCTTGCTCCATACATAGCCACGCTGGCTTACCATCAGTGCCCACACCAAGTCCATTTACCCAACAACAGATGGACACTTGCATCAATGTGCCCAGATCATATTATTTATTTATTTATTTATTTATTTTTGTTTATTTTTATTTATTTATTCGAGAGCGACACATAGAGAGAAGGAGGCAGAGAGAGAGAGAGAAAGAGAGAGAGAGAATGGGCGCGCCAGGGCTTCCAGCCTCTGCAAACGAACTCCAGACGTGTGCGCCCCCTTGTGCATCTGGCTAACGTGGGTCCTGGGGAATCGAGCCTTGAACCGGGATCCTTAGGCTTCACAAGCAAGCGCTTAATCGCTAAGCCATCTCTCCAGTCCTTTCTAAGAGGCACATCTTGCAGATATGTCCGTCCAGTTTGTGGCTCATTTTTTCATTCTCTTGACAGTATCTTTTGTGGAGCACAGGTTTTCAATATTGGTGACATCTCTGTTGCTGTTAGTTTCTTTGATAAATCACACCTAAAATGACTCACCCATTCCCAAGGTCCCCTAGATTTCTTCCTCTGTTAGTTTCTGAAGGATCTGTAGTTTCACATTTTACCCTGAGGTCTACGAGCCATTTTGAGTTAACTTTTATGAGGGGTGTAAGGTCTGTGTCTAGATTGAGAGTTATGCTGATTTTTGTTATTAGAGGTGGACATCAGTTTGCTCGAGCACTGTTTATTGAAAGGACTTCTCTTGTCCCATTGCGTTACCTTTGCTTCTTGGTCAGAGATCTAGTGAGTAGGATTTTGTGGGTCTCTCTGCTATTTGGGTGACCTGCCTATTTTTCTGCCATCCACACGGTCCAGACTACCGCCGCTTTATAGGACGTCTTGAAATTGGACTGTGGTGCCGTTTGCCTCTCTGGGTGAACTTTAGAATCAGTTTGTTGGAATTGTGTTGAGTTGATAAGCCAAATTAGAAAAGACCGAGATACTGACAATGAACGAACACTGACTTAATCTCCATTGATGTAGTCTTTAGTTCCTAACATCAGGGTTTGGTCATTTTCTTCATATGGGTCTTGTCTGTTTTTGTTATATTTTAAACATATGTATTTTATTCCGGAGGCTGTTAACATATATGGTATTGGTTTTATTTTTATCTGTTTATTTGAGAGAGAGGTAGATAGAAAGGGAATGAGCATGGGCATATCAGGGCCTCCACCCACTGCAAATGAACTCCAGATGCATGCACCACTTTGTGCGTCTGGCTTATGTGGGTCCTGGGGAATCAAACCTGGGTCCTTTGGCTTTGTAGGCAAGCGTCTTAACCACTAAGCCATCTCTCCAACCCTCAGTTTTAATTTTAAATCACACTTGTTCCTTTCTGGTATATGTGGAAGAAATTGTCCTATGTATATTAATCTTATTTCTTTTTTTTTTTTTTTTTTTTTTGGTTTTTCAAGGTAGGGTCTTATTCTGCCTCAGGTTGACCTGGAATTCACTACGTAGTCTCAGGGTGGCCTTGAACTCTCGGCAATCCTCCTACCTCTGCCTCCCAAGTGCTAGGATTAAAGGCGTGAGCCACCATGCCGACTTATTTCTTGAACTTTATTAAAACTAACTACTGGTTCTGGGAAGGTCTATTTTTTTTTTTCATGTTTTCTCTCTCTTTTTGTCTTCCTCCCTCCCTGCCTCTCTCTGTCAGATTTCCAACGGAGACACTCTTGCCATCTGTAAACAATGATAATTTTATTTCCTTTATTTCAGCATAGTACTTCAGGTTTTTTGCGAGTGGGGGGGTAGGGGATCCTATTGCATTAGTCAGTACTTCTGGTAGGGTGTTGAAAATCAGTAGCAAGAAGAGACCTTGTAGATCTTAAGAGATCTTAGTAGAAAAGCTTTTAACTTTATCCTAGTAAGTATGATGTTAGCTGTAGGTTTTTGTTTTTTTCCAGCAGGTCTTCATTATTAAGTTTAGGAATTTCTTTTTTTTTTAATTTTTAATTTATTTATTTGAGAGCGACAGACACAGAGAGAAAGACAGAGAGAGGGAGAGAGAGAGAATGGGCGCGCCAGGGCTTCCAACCTCTGCAAACGAACTCCAGACGCATGCGCCCCCTTGTGCATCTGGCTAACGTGGGACCTGGGGAACTGAGCTTCAAACCGGGGTCCTTAGGCTTCACAGGCAAGCGCTTAACCGCTAAGCCATCTCTCCAGCCCAAGTTTAGGAATTTCTTATTGGTTTCTTAGTTGCTACAGTTATTATTGTTTTAATTTGTTATTATATATTGATCTTTTTTTAATAAAAAAGGATTATACTCTTAGGCCCCCCTGCGGCCATTGTGGGGACCAAGAAGCCTCACTCAGTCTCAGCAGGGGGTGTGGGGGGGATCCAGTGCTATTCCCGTTCACTCTGAGGTGCTTTCCATCTTGCTGTGCCCCGTTTCCACCATGATCCCTGAGTCGTGGTGGGCGAGATTTAGTGCTGTGTTCTCCTCAGCCTCTGCATCTCTGTTCTGATGAGGTTTGAGTGGCCACAAGTACGTGTCGCCACCTCACTGGAACTGGTTTTCAGCCTGGCCTTGACAGCAAGTAGTGGTGTCATCGCTTCTTCCGCAGTGACTGCTGGGCCCAGGCAGATGAGGCGGAGGTGACCCCGTCTCGTGCGTGCCAGTAGGCTCTCTCCTCTTGATGTATTGTGTATCCTGTTCCTCCAGCTCTTCCACACAGGCAGAGTTGGGCCCATGGAGATTGTTTTATCATGAATGGGTGCTGGATGTTGTCAGATGCTTAAAATTGGGTGATTTTTTTTTCTTCTTCTCCCTTTTAAACTATTATTTATTTATTTATTTGAGAGAGAGAGAGAGAGAGAATGGGCGTGCCAGGGGCTCCAGTCACTGCAAATGAACTCCAGACGTGTGTGCCCCTTGTGCATCTGGCTAACGTGCGTCCTGGGGAATTGAACCTGGGTCCTTTGGCTTTGCAGGCAAACGCCTTAACCGCTAAGCCATCTCTCCAACCCTGGACTGTTATTTTAATCCTGATATTTTCATTTCAGATATTAAGAATTTGTGGGTCTGGAGGTGTAGCTCAGTGGCAGAGCACTTACTTAGCATGCACAGGCCATGGGTTCAATTCCAGCCCAATGATACCAAGATAGAATTTATGTTCTCTGTCCCTTCCCCTCATGCATTTGCTCTCTCTTACCTCCTTCCCTGGCTAGAGGTCACTGATACTTCAAAGAATCCATTTTCAATTTAACTGATTTTTTTTTTTGTTTTTGTTTTTGCTTTTTTCAAGGTAGGGTCTTACTCTGGCCCAGGCTGACCTGGAATTTACTATGTAGTCTCAGGGTGGCCTTGAACTCATGGCGATCCTCCTACCTCTGCCTTCAACTGATTTTGCTCCAAAAGTTGTTTTTTTTTTTTTTTTTTTAATCTTTTCTTGCTTCCTTTGGATTTAATTTGCTTTTCTTTTTCTAGTTTCCTCAAACAGAACGATAGCTCACTGGCTCTGGAGTGTTTTTCTTTCTAATCCATGCACCTCTCTGCTGTTAAAGTCCTTCTAAGCAGTGTTTTAGTTACATATCACTCAATTTAAATTGTATTTTCTCCTTTAAGCAACTGAATATATATATAATTTTTAAGACAGAGAATAGCCATGCCAGGGCCTCTTGACACTGTAAAAGAACTCCAGTTGTAGATGTCATTTGTGCACCCTGTTTTATGTGGGTACTGGGGAATCAAATACGGGGTGACAGGCTTTGCAAGCAAGTGCCTTTAACCTCTGAGTCATCTCCCCAGCCTAACTCAATTTTAAAGTTAGATTTCTTGTGTCTTATTTATTATTTAACATTGTTTTGCTTGCAGTTTTCCTTCTATCTTTCTATTATTGACTTCTAGATAAATTCCATTATGGTCTGAAGGCCTTAATAAAGGTTTGAAAAGAAATTCTAAGCATAACAGCTTAATAGTTCAGCAGAGTAAAATCCGGTGAATTAGAGCTCATGCTGTGAACTCGGCTGCTCCAGGCCCTATCCAGTCTCTGCTTCCTAAGTGCTGTGTTTTGTGATGGCTTTACTCCCTCAGGACTTTAGTTTTGGTATAGGAGCCAGTGATCTTCCGTCTTCCATAGCGAGGTAATGGTTCATACATATATCTGATAGGCACAGTTCCTCTCTTTATGCTCCAAGCTGTCCTTTAATATAAGTGTCACTCTTCTAGACCCCATCCGCTCAGCTACTATGGAGGATTCCCTGGAAGAAGCCCAGTTTTATTTATTTATTTATTAGAGATAGCAAGAGCGAGAGAAACAGAGAAAGGAGAGGGGAGAGGGAGAGAGAATTGGCACACCGGGGCCCCAGCCACTGCAATCAAACTCCAGACTCTCGCGCCACCTAGTGGGAACATGTGACATTGCGCGTTCCTCCCCTTTGTGCGTCTGGCTAATGTGGGATCTGGAGTGTAGAACATGGGTCTGCTGATAGCTGAAACTCTTGAAACTCTTCCCTGCTCCAGCCCCTGACCCAAACTGGGCACAGGCCAAGTCTTGGCCCCTCAGGTTCCTGTCTCTGGCAGTGCTGGGCCAGTCCCTGCTTCCAGCATGCCCACAAACCCAAGGGCTGGGACATAGGGATGGTGTCTCCATAGCCAGTGCTTGTCTAAGAGCCCTCCCCCCCAAAAAAAAAACCAAGCTGTAGCCCCCTGCATCTGGTTCCAGCCAGAGGCACTTCATCTAATGGTCTGATTACAGGCTAGGCTTTAAAGTTTAAAGTCACATCTTCCTGTTTTTGTTTTTTTTCGGTTGAAGGCACTTTATGGTCCACTATGTGGAGTATCTGATGAATGTACCACATGAGCTTAAAGAGCACATGTACTTTCCTGTTGAGGGAAGTAGTAGATTGCATCTAATTGATGTCATTGAAGAGTTCAGTGATATCCTTAACAAGTTTCTACCAGCTGAATATGTTCCTCTGTGACAGAAAGAAAGGTACTGAAAAGTCTTGAGCTCTAATGAAATCATGTTTTTCATTTTTTAAAATACTTTATTGATGAGAGAGAGAGAGAAAGAAAATGGCCATACCAGGGCCTCTAGCCACTGCAAATGAACTCCAGACGCATGCACCATCATGTGCATCTGGCTTACATGGCTACTAGGGAATCAAACCTGGGTTCTTAGGCTTAACAGGTAATTGCCTTTACTGCTAAGCCATCTCTCCAGCCCTGTTTTTCATTATTATTTTTTTTAACCTGTTGTGTTTTGACATTCTCTTTAAAAAAAAACTTTATGTATCTATCAATCAATCACCTGTCTATGTATTTATTAGAGAGAGAGGGAGAAAGAGGCAGATAGAGATAGAGAATGGGTGCACCAGGGCCTCTGGCCACTGCAAATGAACTCCAGATGCATGTGCCACTTAGTCTATCGGCTTTACGTGGGTACTGGGGAATAGAACCTGGGTCCTTTTGGCTTTGCCAGCAAGCACTTTAACTGCCAAGCCACCTCTCCAGCCCTTGCCATTCTGTTGTTAGGCACGCCCACGCACGCACACGTGTGGGAATTATACCTTCTTGGAGAGCTGGCCTGTTTATTGTTGTGTGCTCTCTCTAATGACTCCTTGTTCTGAAGTTCTCTGTTTGAAATAAAGACATGTAGGACTTGACTTAGAAGCTAAGGTCACAGGCTTATTGTCCTCCAGAGCCGTCTTGGAAGTGGCTTGGGAATTTGGCCTCAGAACCCCCACGGATGCTGGAAACTCCAGAAAGCCTTGAACCCTGTCTCCTCTTCCACATATACCGACAATAAAGTTTGATTCATGAATGAGGCGCAGAAAGGGATTAAGGACAATGACTAAATCACAGCATGGAGCGATGGTAGCAATGGGCCATCAGCAGCCATCGGCACTACTCCTATACCTTGGGGCATTCTTCGTAACAATGAGGGGCACGTCAACACAAGAACTGGGGACTGTGGGAGACCATTTGGACCTTGGATGTTCTTCAAAGGTGCATCTGTTGAAGGTGTGGGTCCTTAGTTTGGTGAAATTAGAGGGAAGCCCAAAGCTTTGGGCTGGGACCACTTACCTGACCCCTCCCTGTTGCCAAGGTAGAACCCAGGTCCTTATTTATATGTACCTAAGCAAGCACTGTGCCATCGAGCTACATCGCCACCATCCCTGGGCTCATATTAACCATATTTGGTTTAGGTTCCCAGCCTGATAATTTCCAATATCCCTGCTATATCTGAGTCTAAATCTGATGTTCTAGTTCCTTAAACTATATAGTTACCTGGCTGCCCAGGTGTGAAGCTTGCAGGATCCGCTGCTGGTTAAGACCATTGATGACTTTCCCCTTCCCAACAGGCTGCATAGCTCTTTCCTGCCTCTTGACAGCTAGACAACAGGGAGACGCTTCAAGCTCACATCTACCTTGATTTCTCAGTGTTCCACAGCCCCAGTATGTGATAACTTCAGTAATGGGGTCTTACCATCTACTTCTAGTGGGTAACAAAGAGCCTTGGCAATCTCCTGTAGTGTTTTGGCACCATCATGGGTCTCCCTGACTAACAACTCACCGGAAGGTATCCTACTCCTGGCACTGAAGTTTTCTTGTAACAATATGTGGCTTTTGGGCACAGAGGATTCCTGCACATTTTTTTTTAATGGACATATATGATGACTGAGTAATAGAATTGGCAGTCAATTCAATGTGATGGAAAGGTATGCCTATATGTTGGCCTTAGTCTTTGGTGTGTGTGTGTGGGGGGGGACTGTGTGCCTACAAATGTGAACTCTGCAGTGCTTCTCAGCCTCCTTGGTTGTAGGTAACACAGGAGTACTGGAGCGGGCTGGAGTTAGCCATTCCCCCCCCCCCCCCCCCCCCCCCCCCCCGGGTCACTTAGGATCTGATAAAACACAGTCGTTAAGCTGCGGTAAGATCATTTTTTCCTAAGGGCAGGCCTGGTGAACAAGAGAATGCTCTTGCTTGTGTCGAGATGGCTTGTTTTTCCCTTGCCCTCCTGGAAGATTGCTCATATTTTACTCCTGTAAATTACTCTGAGCACATGTGACCCACAGCAGATTGGTGGGGTCTTAGACTGCGTATGTCGGACCTAGTTGGGCCTACATCACAGGCTTTGGTAAGAGCAGTGTGTTTAGTTGTTGTGGAGGCATTATCCTGTTCCCCCAAAGGAAATATAAATGTGACATTTGTTAACTCTTATCTCATAGACTATAAATAAAAATGACCAGGAGGAAAAATTAGAAATAGTTGGGGTCCGCAAGGTGGTTGATGGATGGTTTTAGTTCTATGTGATGGATGGTGGCTTTCATTTCTCTATTTTTCCACTTCTTCATTTTCCGACATTCTATAAAATGAACACGTATTGCGTAGATAACCAGTAAGACGTAAGATGTTAGGCATAAGCACTGAGAAATTTCCATCCTCCACGTTTCCTTACAGTCTGCAAGATGAACGTTCACCGTCGATGTGAAACCAACGTGGCTCCCAACTGTGGAGTGGACGCCAGAGGAATTGCCAAAGTGCTGGCTGACCTAGGGGTCACTCCAGACAAAATCACCAACAGTGGCCAGAGGAGGAAAAAGGTAGGTGGACACCAGGTGGTTGTCCTGACACTCTCTGGGGGCCATGAACTCTGGGCTGGCTTTGGGAGAGTGCTCTGGAGTGAGGGGGGGTGGGGAAAGAATCCTGGGCTTGGACATCTTAGTCAAAATAGCATGTGCTTCAAAAACAACAACAACAACAAACAGGGCTGGAGAGATGGCTTAGCGGTTAAGCCCTTGCCTGTGAAGCCTAAGGACCCCGGTTCGAGGCTCGGTTCCCCAGGTCCCACGTTAGCCAGATGCACAAGGGGGCGCACACATCTGGAGTTCGTTTGCAGTGGCTGGAGGCCCTGGCGTGCCCATTCTCTCTCTCTGCCTCTTTCTCTGTCTGTCACTCTGAAATAAATAAGAAGTTAAAAAAACATATTTAAAAACAACAACAAGCAAACCAAGGGACCAGGCAGGTAACATGGAGATATTCTTTGGGGGGCAGGGGGAGCATAAGTGGGGAGAGAAAGCTAGCCTTAAGGGTTGTGTGTGGAACCGTGGAGTAGCTCAGTGGCAGAGTTCTTTCCTAAACTTATGTGAGGATCTGGGTTTAATCTCCGGTACTACGGAAAGTAAGAAAAGCATAAAGGTTGTCAGAGAGATAGGCTACAGACAAGGAAGCTTCCAGAACAAGCACGGCAGCAACGTCAGTTTCTGAACATGGCCCCTGGTACCATTAGAGAGAGGATTCAAGGATGCCCACATCCTTCTCTAGAACGTCTCTAGGGACATTCAGGAAAGGCAGAGAAGAGACAAAAGTCCTTACACTTCGACTTCTGCAATGCCCCTGAGGCAAACGTGGAAAAAAACCGAGGTTGTAGCTTCAGTTAGGACGAAGGAGGGCGGGAGAAGCACCCTTGGGAACGAGCATTCGGTCTGCTGGAGCCTGGGTTCCCCTTCTTTATCTAGGGGAGGCGTGTGTGTGCACACGGGGTAGACCAAAGGCAGAAGGAATAGGAACTCTTGATCTTCCAGTCCAAACTGGTCACGTAAAGCACAGAAGCCAGCAAAATGCAGGAAACAAACTCTACTGAGCATCTGCCACTACCTCGTACCAGCAGACACGAATCCGTCTAATGAGGTTCACTGCTCATTGATTATATCCATTCCTTTGTGCTAGTCACTAGGGCTGGTGAAAGTACCTGGAAGTGAAGTGTCTTAATTTTACTTTATTTTTGCTTATATTTTATTTCAAGTTTTTGGTTTTTTGAGGTAGGGTTTCGCTCTACCCAGGTTGACCTGGAATTCACTGTGTAGTCTCAGGGTGGCCTCGCACTCATCATGGTAATCCTCCTCCAGTGCCAGGATTAAAGGTAAAGGACCCCTCACAATATGTACCTACAGATGTTTTTAGTGATAAAAAGGTAAATAAAGTAATGAAAAAAAAAAAAGGCAACCAGGTGGTAGAGCCAGCCAGCATCCTTTTCCATTGGTGAGAGAACTTGCATTGTGTGGCTGGTCAGAGAGGGACTTCATCGATCTCTGCTTTAAAATGGTCACTTGTTTGGGGATAGCAAAGACATTGAACCAGTGACTCTCAGTTTGTCCCTTTAAATTGGCAGGGCTGCCAGATGTGGTGGCTCACGCCTTTGATCCCAGCACTCAGGAGGCCAAGGCAGGAGGATCGCTGTGAGTTCTATACCACCCTGAGACTGTATAGTGAATTTGAGGTCAGCCCGAGCTAGAGCAAGACCCTACCTTGAAAAACAGAAACAAAACAAAAGAAACAAACAAAAAACTTGGCAAGGTTAACCAGGGGTATATGCTCTTGGGTTCACAAGTGCCGCTGAGTTCCTTGGCCTCTTTTTTTTTTTTAAATTTTTTATTTATTTATTTGAGAGCGACAGACACAGGGAGAAAGACAGATAGAGGGAGAGAGAGAGAATGGGCACGCCAGGGCCTCCAGCCTCTGCAAACGAACTCCAGATGCATGCGCCCCCTTGTGCATCTGGCTAACGTGGGACCTGGGGAACCAAGCCTCGAACCGGGGTCCTTAGGCTTCACAGGCAAGCATTTAACCGCTAAGCCATCTCTCCAGCCCTCCCTGGCCTCTTATAGCTCTCCTAAGGAGTCCTAATGCTTTGGGGCCCAACAAGCCTTCTTTCTGACATCTCTCCATCTTCCTGTCCTTCTGTAGCTCGTTGCCGGTGCCGAATCCCCACAGCCGACTTCTGGACATTCCCCGTCCGAGGAGGATCGATCCAAGTCAGCACCCACGTCGCCTTGTGACCAGGGTGAGACTCCCTGATTTCTTCCTCCCTACTGAGCTAGGTCACTTGGGAAACAAGTAGGAATGATATCATAGCACAGCAGTGGTACTTGAGTTTTCTCTAGCTTCTATTGTGTTTTTTAAAAACATTTTGTTGGTCTGCAGAGGTGGCTTAGTGGTTAAGTGCTTGCCTGTGAAGCCTAAGGACCTTGGCTCGAGGCTTGATTCCCCAGGACCCACGTTAGCCAGATGCACAAGGGGGCGCACGCGTCTGGAGTTCCTTTGCAGTGGCTGGAGGCCCTGGCGCGCCCATTCTCTCTCTGTGTCACTCTCAAATAAATAAAAATGAACAAAATTAAAAAAAAAACATTTTGTTTATTTATTTGCACACAGAGAGAGACATAGACAAGAGAGAGAAAGAGAGAGAATGGGTACACTGGGGCCTCTAGCCACTGCAAGCGAACTGCAGATGCATGCACCACTTTGTGCATTTGGCCTTATATGGGTGCTGGGGAATCGAACCCGGGTTGTTAGGCTTAACTTCTGAGCCGTCTCTCTAGCCCTCTGTTGTGTTCTTATTCCCAATGCTGTGCTTATGCCAACTGGGTGCTGGTGGTGATTGTCCCAGGTTATAGGGTGAGAAGTGCAAGGTAAGAGCTGGAAAGGTTTGTCTCAAGGCGAGGAAGTAAGCTGTTGGTTGGGACAGGGATGTGCCGTCAAAGCCCAGTCACGTGTGACCCAGCCATTCTTATTCAGGAGTAAGTCCAACATCTTCAGCGGCCACGTGCAGTCCTCAGACCACAAAGTAACTGACCTCAGTTCCTGGTCCTGTTGCTTCCATTCACTCTCTGTGTTTTTTTTTTTCATGCCAAAGGAGGGTTCGCCCATTCTAAGTAATTGGGTGATACTGGGGGCCCTTTAGACTTGGAGGTATTATCCTGATCAGTATGGTATTTTCATGTTTCCCCCTTTAATATGGAGATAAACCTCTGAGACTCTAAAAAGACAGAACCGGGGCTGGCGAGTTGGCTTAGCAGTTAAGGTGCTTGCCTGCCTTATTCGACTCTCTCCCGATCCCATGTAAGCCAGATGCACAAAGGTGAGGCAAGCGCAAGGTCGCACATGACCACTAGGTGGCGCAAGCGTCCTGAGTTCGATTGCAGTGGCGGAGGCCCTGGCAGCCAATTCTCTCTGTCTCTCTAAAATAAATAAATAAATAAAAACTAGAAAAAAAAAAAAAAGGAGACAGGATCAAATGGAAAAGACACCCCAGTAGAGTAAAGCACCCATGGTTTTCAGACCTGGTTTCTGCTTGCTGTGCTGTCTCCCTGTGTCACCCATGGCCTCCGTTCACACAGAGCTACCAGGCAATGCAAACGCCGGTATTTTCCAGCCCGGTGAGAGAACTTATGGATGGGAGTGCCCTCCTAGCAAGTCATGGCATTATTAGAAAACAACGACAATAGTAATTACAACAAAAATAAGACAGAGTTAGTCTTTCCTCCATTATATAGGAACTCAGGCATTTTCTTAAGACCTGGGGTACCCACACATCTAGGTTCAGCCTTCCAAGATGCATTGAGCAATTGAGACCTTCGGCCCTCTAGTGAGACTAAAACTTATACTTTGGAATGAGTTAGATGTAAAAAGAGAGGTAACTCCTAAATCATTGTGGGGGTGACTGGAAACTGGGAAGCTGTCTGCACTTCTTCCTACCCCAACACGATAGCCCTAATCCATGGGTTGTCATACCCATAATCCGAGAAAGAAAAAAGAAAAAAGATTTGCTTACCAAGAGGTATTTAGTCACTCATACACAATTCCAATTCCAAGGAATAAAAGGTCTCTGTCCCCTCCTGCATTCTGGTTACCCCGTGAGCCTCTTACACAATTAGATTACACACTCCAGACCCATTCCTGCACAGATAAGTACGTGCATTGGCGAATGAATACCCAACTAAAAAGCTTCTTCAAATAGGAAAGGTCAAAGGACCACCCGGCATTATCCACCCCATGTAACTTAGGTCACATGCTTGAGAGGGACCGCAAGACTGAAATGGTACTGAGCAATCCCGTCCCATCTGATATAGGTTCGTAGCATGTCATTGTTTATGGTAAGCCTGTGGCTTATTCTGTTAGCACACCTTGTTTGGGGTAGGTATTCAGTATCAAACTCTGTCTCCAAGTCAAGTACAAACCTTCAAAAGATGAAACCCCTGTGGAGGCATAGTATTTATAATTTATAACATTTATAATAATATTTTTAGTTTTAATAATAAATTATAACTTATAATAATAATTCTTTCACTGATGATGACCATGATAGTTACTTTAAAAAATGATTCTTTTATTTATATACTTATTTGTTTGTTTGTTTGAGAGAGAGAGAGAGAGAATGGGCAGGCCAGGGCCTTCAGCCTCAGCAAACAAACTCCAGATACCACTTTGACCATCTGGCTTATGTGGGTCCTGGGGAATCAAACCTGGGTCCTTTGGGGCAGGTGCCTTCACCACTAAGCTATCTCTCCAGCCCCATGACAGTTTTTTTTTTTTAATTATTTCTCATCTTCAAAGAGAGCTTGAAGGCTGTCTGTCACCTTTGAGACTGTGCAGAGTTCCAGGAAAGACGCAGATCCTCACTACACCTGGAATTAGGGACTGGGTCTCCAGAAGGCTGGTGGAGCGGTGTTTGCCCTCTCTTTATAGACCAAGGTCCTGTTGTACATTAGGTACTGAAGGTAATGGGTTGGACAAGTCAAGGAGCATACACGGGGCGTATCCCTGGATTTGCTGCTTTGGAGAACTAAAAGGTTGATACCTCATGGGGTCAGCCCCAGATATTGAGCCCTAATCGCAGGAGTCCATGGTGTGTGCATTAATCCAGTACCTTGTTACCCTTGGCCTTAGAACTAAAAGAACTTGAAAACAACATCCGGAAGGCTCTGTCATTTGACAACCGTGGGGAGGAACACCGGGCGGCAGCATCCACCGACGGCCAGCTGGGGAGCCCCGGAGAGAACGGAGAAGTCCGGCAAGGACAGGCCAAGCGCTTGGGCCTCAATGAGTTCAACTTCATCAAGGTGTTGGGCAAAGGCAGCTTTGGCAAGGTTTGTGGCACAACATAACGGCAGCCACTGCCTTTTTTATTGTTTTTCCTCCCCTTGACATTTGCTTTCTCTGTTTGATCTGAAACTCAGTGAGGGCCAGTTCAACCTAGGATCATGACGTTTTCTTTCATTGCAAGTGGAAGTGAGCTGAGGCCTCACTGATGAGAGCCCTGGTGCTCCTGGTCATGGGTTGGGCAGAACTGGGCCATTTTGTTCTCTTTAGGAGCTCGCTTTTTTGTTTGTCAGATGGGGGGGGGGGCAGGAATTGAGGGAGGGAGGGAGAGAGCGAGCGTGGTGGAAGATTTCACATGCGTAGCGTGGTCTCAGCTTTCCACTGTCAGCAGCCTTCTGAAATTCTGCTATTTCATCACAAGAAGAAGGCTTTTGGACATTAACACTGGAGCCCTAGCCCTCAGTGACCCCCAGGTTCAGAGTAAATCCTCCCAAGTAGTACTTTGGAAGTTAATGTTATTCTCCCCCTGCCTCCCAGTACTTACTGAATGTTCTGTTTATCCTCTACATGTGACAAGAGACTCTCATGTCTTGGATCAGGGTCATCTACCCTTGGGGACACTGTCCATTTGCCCCTCCCCACCCACTGGGCCAAACACCTGGATGTGGAGGGGGCCTTTCGTTATTCTCAGTGTCTCAACGTAGCGCTGACGGCGACAAGTTGCTGTCCTGATGGCTTGGGGAGATACAACACTAATCTATGTGTTTTGGAAAGACGAAGGGGCAGAAAGGCCAGGAATCCGGGCAGCATTTCAGCTCAGACCTTTGTGCCCTTTCTTGTTCTCTTTAAGCTGTGTCTTGGAGTTGATGGGAGTTTGGGGATTTTTTTGGGGGGAGGGGGGGCTCCTGGAGCTTTGCTATAGGGACCAAACAGCTCTCAATGTCACATGTCCTCACATGCTCTGGGCTCTGGAAAACAGCAGCCCCACAGGGTCAATGTCTTAACTGAGCTGCAAGCCCATTGCACCGTTCGTGGGCAATGCAGAGAGAGGGAAGGCTCAGGGAAGCCCCCAGGCACACGGCCGGCTGTCCAGCTACTCACCTTCCCCTATCCGTTCTGCAATCACAAGGCAGAGAGGTAACTGAAGTTCACTGAAATGGCAACGTCTAGAGCCATCTGTCACCTTCTTGGCAGAGTCACCAAATAAGAAACAGAACCCAGGCGTCTGGCTTAGGTGTGACTGTGGATGGCGAGCCGGGCTAGGTTTGATTCTGAGCAAGATTCAGAGGAAATGAATGCACTTGGAATTTCCAGGCCTCCACGTGGTTCAGCTCCGTGGCTCTGGAACACTTAGCCTGTTTCTTAAGGAAAAAAAAAAAGATCATAGCAGTCATCGCTGAGGTTTGACTTTATGTAGGTAGCAAAGTCTATAGGTAACATCACCAGTTCCCTTAGGACGTTTCTGAGCTGTGCTCTTTAGAAGTGACAAATGCCATAGCACTATAGTATTGACTGTAAATCAAAGGGCGTGTGTCTTATAGTCGGGAAAAGTGCAAAAATGTCAAATGATAGGAGTGTAGAAAGAAAAACAGACTTACTCATTAGCTCTCTGGACAAGAAGTCACTTTTCCATCTGTAAGACTGTCGAAGAAATCCAAAAGGCAGGTTTAGTTATGCAGAGATGTGAATCTGTTGAGTAGGAAAAGATAAACAGCCAATTGTGAAATAGGCTTCGGAAGAACTCTGAAGATCAAGGGGTTAGTACCCTCATGTAGCATAGGAGTGTAGATTTGTGAGAACTGAGATAGCAGATAACTAGACAAGATTAAATAATTCACCTCAGAGAAACTTAATTAGAAAGCAAACATCCCGAATGTTTCATTACACATTGGAAAGAGAATCAAGGTAGCATGTCTGTCCTACCTGTTGAATAAGTTAACAGATATTTTCACATCCTGTGTGGATATACCCATTTTGAAAATTGAGAAACGTACAAAATACTCAGCTCTGTGATGTAATTATGAGGATTTCAACTTCAAGGATTTGATGCAAAAGAAAATTTTAAATTAGGCACAGAAATACTTGTCGCATTTTGTACAGTATTTAATTAGACATGTCATGAGTTTCTAATGAGGAAGATGGCTAAATAAATTGTAGCACATTTAGTTTGAACTAAGTTCCACCAATAATGATAATGGTAGAAACTTTGCAGGAAATGCATATGAAATGATTCTCCCGCCCAAATATTAAACAAGCCCTACCCAGCTTAGCTTCCAAGATCAGAGTCAAGTGGGTATGGCTATAGACAAAAGTGATTCTCTTTAAGAGTATTAGGCTACATTTGTGTGTGGCATGGTGGTGTACATCTATAATACCATTGGGAGATGGAGGAAGGAACATCATGAGTTCAAGACTAGTCTAGGCTGTATAGTGAAACCCATCTTGGAAGAAGGGAAGGAAAGAAGGAAGAGGGGAAGCTCAACGATTTTACTGGCGGGTGAAGATATGAATTTCCACTTCTTGCCCAGGCATGGTGCCAGAAATTAAAAAGAAATAAGTTTTAGTCGTTAGGGTGTTCTAAAGTTTTGTTTTTGTTGTTTTTAGGCCCAACAGACTGGCCTTTTTAAAATATATTTATTATTATTTGTTTATTTGACAGAGAAAAAGGGAGAGAGAGAGAGAGAGAGAGAATGGGTGTGCCACTATAAATGAACTCAAGACGCATGCACCCCCTTATGCATCTGGCTACTGTGGGTCCTGAGGAATCGAATCTGGATCCTTTGGCTTTGCAGGCAAACACCTTAACCACTAAGCAATCCCTGTAGCCTTTTTATGGAATGCTTCATGAATTTGTGTGTCATCCTTGCACAGGAGCCATGCTAATCTTCTCTGTATAATTACTTTTTTTTTTTTAATGAGAGAGAGCATGTATGAGAAAAAGAATTGGCGCTCCAGGGCCTCCAGCCACTGTAATTGAACTCCAGACACATGTGCCACCTTGTGCACGTTTCACCTCATTTGTCTGGCTTATGTGGGATCTGGGAAGTCAAACCCAGCTCCTTAGGCTTTGCTGGCAAGGATCTTAACGAGCAACTAAGCCATCTCTCCAGCCCTAAGGTATTTTTAACATGGTCAGGTTTAAAAGTAAAATTTAAAAAAACCAGGAACCGTTTACAATGTTTGGTGTCGTGTCTCTGCCTTGGATTTCATGCGCAATGTAGATTGAAGGGACTGTGTAATTGGTTGCAGGTCATGTTGGCGGAACTCAAGGGCAAAGATGAAGTGTATGCCGTAAAAGTCTTGAAGAAGGACGTTATCCTTCAGGATGATGACGTGGACTGCACAATGACGGAAAAGAGGATTCTGGCTCTGGCACGGAAACACCCATATCTAACCCAACTCTATTGCTGCTTTCAGACCAAGGTACACTTACGTGAGGCTGGCCGCCCCCCCACTGTCTTAATGTATCTCAACTGTTAGGTGAAAAAAAAAAAAATCCAACATTTTTGACACTCTCAACACGTTTTTCGCAAAGACTTTGTAAGATGGTGTGGATTTTAGTCTTGTGGAGACCAGGGTATATTTGAACATCTTTTAAAAAAAAAATTTTTTTATTTTTATTTATTGATTTGAGAGAGGGAGAGAGGCAGAGAGAGAATGGGCACACCAGGGCTTCCAGCCACCGTGAACGAACTTCAACTGCATGTGCCTCCTTGTGCATCTGGCTTACATGGGTCCTGGGGAATCGAACCGAGGTCCTTTGGCTTTGCAGGCAAGCACTGTGACTGCTGAGCCATCTCTCCAGCCCTTAAACATTTTGGATGTGGAGTTTCCCATTGGGGGGTTGCTTTACGGGAATGAGAGAGCAGTAGACACCTTTGGGAGTTGTAGCTGCTAAAAGCCAGATGGCTAACTCCATTGCTTGCTGACTGGGAAAAACAAAACAGAACAAAACACAAGGATGGTGCAAATCTTTGCCTGGCCCCTAACTTTCTGTCGCTAGCGAAGTCACTTCTAGATTGCTTCCGGGCCAGATGTAAAAGAGCAAAGGCCACCCCGATCACCGCTAATTTGTGTGACAACATATGAGGTAAAAGATCCGAAGGCATGCCTTCAAATTCCACGGCGGCGAAATGCAAGCATTTTAAAATTTCCTGTGCAGCCGCTTGGGAGCCAGAAGGTGTCAGTAAAGAGACAAGGATGGCCTGGATCTGCTGCTCAGAGGCCCGGTTTGATTTAGGATTAAGTCTTGGTAAAGAAAAGGCATCCAGAGATTGTTCATGAAGCTCTTATTTTATTTTATTTTTTCCCCGAGGTAGGGTCTCACTCTAGCCCAGGCTGACCTGGAATTCCCTATGGAGTCTCAGGGTGGCCTCGAACTCACGGCGATCCTCCTACCTCTGCCTCCCGAGCGCTGGGATGAAAGGTGTGCACCACCACGCCCGGCATGAAGCTCTTATTTGAGGGTGCATTATGGACTCTTGACATGTAGCCCCAAACTCCTACCTGTGCCAGGCTGGGACCCCACAGTACAGGATTGATTGCCCGGGGAGATGAGAAGTGCTGGGGAGGGGGGGCAGGCAAGAGAGAAATTGATTTGTGGCTTTGTGGCACACTCTAAATGCCAGTCTTCCTCCTTGGAATTTAACAAATAACTCATGTGTTCAGCAAGTTTCCATGCCATTTTCCTGAGTCTTTTCCAGAAGTGGTGCTGTCCTAGGCACTGGTTGGACAAGACCCTTTGTCTGACTTGAGAAGTATCACAGACTCTTTGGTGCCGTTTCCCGAAAGCCATTTTTTTGAGAAGCCCTGGTCGCTTGAGACGCTGTCACACTGGAGGGCTCCGTGGTGGTCCCTCTGAGGCTGAGACACTGCAGTTTTGACCTTTTTGCAGGTAGGCTCGACACACCTTTGCTTATTAGAATCAGAGAAGAAAGCGATCGCCTGCATTTAGCCTCTTCCCCAACGTTGTTTGATGCCCATTTTCATAATCTCACACCCACACTGAGCAACATTGATCTAATGGAATGTCTCCTAGCCATCTGATCTCGAAAAAGAATGAGAAATAGGGCTGGAGAGATGGCTTAGCGGTTAAGCGCTTGCCTGTGAAGCCTAAGGACCCCGGTTCGAGGCTCGGTTCCCCAGGTCCCACGTTAGCCAGATGCACAAGGGGGCGCACGCATCTGGAGTTCGTTTGCAGAGGCTGGAAGCCCTGGCGCGCCCATTCTCTCTCTCTCCCTCTATCTGTCTTTCTCTCTGTGTCTGTCGCTCTCAAATAAATAAAAAATTTTAAAAAAATGAGAAATAGCTTCAGAACCATCTCAGTCGTTCAGTGCTTCCTCTGTAAGGACACTTACAGGGCTGTGTCTATGAAGCTTCCCTCAGAGACCCACCCCCCCCATTTAACAGGAATCTGCACATTTTCTAGGCAAGCATAGGACGGGCTGGCTGGTTATCCCCCTTCTTGTGTGTATTGTGTAATACCTAATAGGTTACTCTGAGTGCGTGCCCGTGTGTGTGTGTGTGTGTGTGTGTGTGTGTGTGTGTGTGTGTGTGTGTGTGCAAACAGAGTTCAGTATAAGAGTAAAGCCAAGTGATGGGTCACTTTTTTTCCTCATGACAGCTGCTTCTGTATTTTTTTTTTTTTTTTGCCCGGGGGGCGGGGGGCTTTCAAGAAAAGATCTCATTCTGTAGCCCAGGCACACTATGTAGTCAAGGATAGCCTTGAACTTGTGGCAATCATCCTGCCTCAGCTTCCCAAGTGCTGGGTTTTCCTGAGTGGGCCACTGTGCCCTATTCTGGCCACTTGAGTTTAATTCTAGATTAAAGAGACATATCTCAGGTGCCATACAGCCTTATTATTCCATGGTGCTTATAAAAGAACCTTACACCCGGTGTGTGCTCATTACACAGACTTAGAAATGTTTGGTTTTGTCTTCGTGTGTGCGGTGTATGTATGGTGTGCGCACATGCATGTATGTGTGTGTGCTGGCATGTGGGTTCCAATGGATGCCCCTGAGAGTCATCTCCAGGGAGTCCATCCACTTCTTTTAGATCCAGGGTCTCTCACTGTCTCCGCATCCCTAGCTCTGGGGTGACTGGTGTGCTACCACACCCCGCTTATGTCGGTCAGTCACTTTACCAACTGAGCTATCTTTACAACTCCTGGATCTTTTTTTGTTTTTTCGAGGTAGGGTCTCACTTTAGCTCAGGTTGACCTGGAATTCTCTATGTAGTTTCAGGGTGGCTTTGAACTCATGGTAATCCTCCTACCTCTGCCCCGCCCCCAGTGCTGGGATTAAAGGCGTGCAACACCACGCCCGGCTGTTTCCTCTTTTTATTTTATAGTTATTATAATTGACATATTTGGTATGGATACATCATGTGTTGGTACCCTCTTTTACCTCTTCTCTGCCCCCATTCTGTTGGGGAATGCTCCTCAGTGGGGTTGTAGGTATTTTCCCATGGGGTTGTGGGTTATGCATTGTGGGAGCAGCAGTCAGTTATTTTGGGGGGGAGGGAATGCCTCTGGGCATGATGTCTCAACCTATGGCTCTTACAATCTTCCCACCCGCTCTTCTGCAAAATTCCCTGAGCCGTCGTGGGTGAGTTTTAAGTCTACTTCAGTGATGAGCTCTTAGGAGCCTCTGGATCTCTGCTTTGGTAGGTGTTGAGTGTCCTCAGGGTCCTTCTCCTTCACCCTGACACTGATTATCAGGCTCTCTTGCTCATCTCTCCAATTCCTCTGTGGACTCAGCTGTGGCTTGGCTGAAGTGCGTGGGGTAGTTTATCTCTTCTGGTCTCACTACCTTCTGAAAAAGAAGAACAGAGTCTCCAACGGAGAGTGAAGTCAGCATAGGTTAAATGGGGTAAGCGTTATTAATTTATGGAGAATTTGCTGTATGTGACCTCTCTCTTTTAGCCAAGGACTAGTGAGAGCTTGAACTGGAGAGTATAATCTTTGTCTCTGTAGGATTCTGAGCTGGTTCCCAACTCCCAGATATGGGGTCCTTCCCACTGCGAGCATCTCTTAGCCAATCAGAAAGCTATTGGTGACCCACCAAGACTGTGTGGTTCTTCCTTTCTAAAACTACTTCTTGCATTCTCCTTTTTTTTTTTTTTTTTTTTTTTTTTTGGCTTTTTGAGGTAGGGTCTCACTCTGGTCCAGGCTGACCTGGAATTAACTCTGTAGTCTCAGGGTGGCCTTGAACTCACGACGATCCTACCTCTGCCTCCCGAGTGCTTGGATTAAAGGCGTGCGCCACCATGCCCGGCATATTCTCCTTCTTGTAAGAACATTTGTTTCCAAAGAATTGTCCGCAGACAGTCCGTGTAGGCAAATTGCATCCTGGTGCCACATCCAGCCTCTGGGATGCCCCCCTCTGGTGGGGTCTGATCAGGTATGACGGTGCCACTCTTTGTACCCGAGCCAACACAGTGTCCCTTCAGTGAGGGAACTCCCTCGCGTAACTTGTTCCTCCACATCCATCTCTGTCTTGCTGTGGGAGACGGGGAGGGAGTCACATCAGCATTCATTCCTTGAACACGTTGTGTGGAGTCCAGCCCAGTCCTGACGACCCTGAGACCCCTGTGCGTGGTGGCTCTTGGGAAGGCACAGTTGAAAATCACCTTGGTGGGTCCGTGGAAAGAAGCTGATGAATGGACTAATAGAAGGAACTCTTGGATGACTCCGTGCATTGGAGACTTTGCAGGCCATAGCTTGTCACTGGGTGGCAGCTTCTGCCTCGTGGGATGATATTGAATGACACCATGAAGCTCGCTGGTGGCGAAACAAATGGGCTGACAGGGTCTAGGTGACTGGGTGGTGAGGATGGGAAGAGAAATAACTCCCTACACAATTCAAAACTGTCTCCTTCCTCCAACAGACGTCAGGGGGCCATAGTTGCAAGAACAAATTCATGTCGGCTCTCTTCTTCTGCAACTTCCCAGTAGAACGCCTGCTCTAAATAGCCCGCGTGTACGCTCCTGTGTTCTTTCTTAGAAACGCCCCAAGACACTGACTTACGTACTGATAGAAGGAACTTTATCATTATTATTACTAAAATAAAACCTTCACGAAAAATTACAAAATTCGGGGACTGAGGAAACGGCTTAGTGGTTATGCCATTTGCCTGCGAAGCCTAAGGACCCGGGTTCGATTCCCCAGGACCCATGTAAGCCAGAATCACAAGGGCGCACCTGTGTCTGGAGTTCATTTGCAGCGGCTAGAGGCCCTGGCGTGCCTGTTCTCTCTTCTCTGTCTCTTTCTCTCTTATAAATAAATAAATAAAACTTTTAAAACATTTACAAAAATTCCCTTCTTCTATCCTTCTTTATCCCCACTCAGAACTTTATTTTAAAAAAAAAAATGTCTTAGCCGGGTTTGGTGATGCACGTCTTTAATCCCAGCACTTGGGAGGCAGAGGTAGGAGGATTGCTGTGAGTTCGAGGCCACCCTGAGACTACATAGTGAAGTCCAGGTCAGCCTGGGCTAGAGTGAGACCCTACCTCGAACCCCCCCCCCAAAAAAATTTGTCTTATATAAACCAGTTTAGCTTTAAAAACTGTCTTTTCCTATAATAATGCATAGTTACACTGTTAAAATGTAGCTGCTATTCGCCTGCCTGAAGTGTGCTGGGTGTGGAGTTTATTTATTTGGGGGAGGGGGCAGATATCTCTCTCTCTGTATATATATGTGTGTGTGAGTATATATGTGTATGTATATATATGTATGTATATATATGTATATATGTATATATATATATATGTATGTATGTATGTGTATATATATATATATATATATATATATATATAGAGAGAGAGAGAGAGAGAGAGAGAGAGAGAGAGAGAGAGAGAGAATGGGTGCACCAGGGCCTCCAACCACTGCAAGCAAACTCCAGACACGTGCAACCCCTTGTGCACTTGGGTCCTGGGGAATCCAACCAGGGGTCCTTAGGCTTCTCAGGCAAAGGCCGTAACTGCTAAGCCATCCTCCCCCCGCCCCGTGTGAGCCTTCGTTTTTAAACACGTAGAAAGAAGTGCTTTGGGGAACAGCTTTGAGAGCCTCCCTGTGGATGATACAGGGCTTCACCCCCGGGGCTGTGTTGAGACTGCCCAGTGGAACTTAGAGGTGTATTATAAGCTAAGTTCCCATATCCGACCTGGCGACCTCCGATGATGACTGTGCAAACCTGTCCGCTGCAACCACAGTGGTCCGGGCGAGTCTGGTGGCAGTGCGCTGAGTGAGTTGAAGTCCAGGGGGGCTTCTTTTCTGGGTACACTCCGGCCATCCTCCAGTATACTCTGGATGGACGGCTACCAAGTGAAATGGCTGTGACTTTCCCGGGCTAGTGGGATAGGACAGACTGACTTGTCAATTAAGACAAGTAACCTGAATTGTCATCATATTCAGACACTGTGCCTGACTGGAGTTCTTACTATGCTATGTGGCTTTTAGGTTTCTAGAGAAACCTCAACCCAGTAGAAGAGAGAGAGAGAGAGAAACTTGTAAGCAGTCCCTGGAAAACAATAGAAGCCAAGAGACAGCTGATGAAAGAGCCCCTAGATCTCTTTATTGTGTTTTCTCTCATTTTTCTCACGCTAGAACTCACAGTTTCTGTGTCCTGCTTCTGATAAGGCATGGCTACTAGGAAAGAGAGGGAGAAAGGGAGGGATTTTGGAAAATAAGGAAAGCACTTCCTGCCTTCGCGAGATAGCAACAGAGCTGAGACATCGGGGGAGACCCTGGAAGTCTTGGGCAAGGCTTGGGGGACACGTCGCTTCAGAGATCGCCTCTTCCAGATTCCCCGTTCATCCATCCACCGTTAGGGATAGGAAAGCCCCTGAGAGGCAGATTTGTTTTGCTTCTGTGGTTTGAATGTTCCCAAGCCCTTTAAAGACTCCGTGTATTTGGATTTCATGGTCCCTGTGGCGAAATCATCCCTTCTCGTTTGGTCCCACAAAACCTGCCACAAATAAATTCATCCATGATGTTGCCTCTTTTTTAAATTATATATTTATTTTTAAAATTTTATTTATTTATTTGAGAGAGTGAGAGAGTGAAAAGACAAACACAAAGAGAGAGAGAAAGACAGAGAGAGAGAGAGAGAGAGAGAGAGAGAGAGAGAGCATGCCAGGACCTCCAGCCACTGCAAATGAACTCCAGATGCATGCCCCCCACCTTTGTGCATCTGGCTTACATGGGTCCTAGGGAATTAAACTGAGGCCCTTTTGCTATTTGAGTGAGAGAGAGACTGAGAAAGGGGGAGGAGGTTGGGCACACCAGGACCCTCAGCCACTATACACGAACTCCAGACACATGTGCCACCTTGTACATCTGGCTTACATGGGTCATGGGGAATTGAACTGGGGTCCTTTGGCTTCGCAGGCAAGCGCCTTAACCACTAAGCCATCCTCCAGGCTGCTGTTGCCTCTTTAAAACTTGTATGCTCAAGCCAGTGTGCCCGTCCCCCACCCTCTGGCATTTCCTGCCAGGCCTGGGAAGCCAAACCTTAGAAGGCTTTGCTCTGAAGGAAATAGGGGCTGAGCACGGGGCCTCCCTTGGCCAGTCTCCCTCCTCGCCCAGGGGGAAACACAGAGCATGGAAAATCCTTAAAAAGCAACTGAAGACATGTTTTCAAATGCGACTTAATAATCTCTTGTAAGCATGAGGACTGCCCAGAGAGTGTTGTTGACAACAGAGAAGAGAATTTATAGTTTCAAAAAATCCTTATTTGTTTTTAATCTCTTAATAGATGAACATCAAACCCTAAAGAAAAAAAAAAGTGAAAAATTAGACCATTAGTACATATCTTTCTTTTCTTTTTTTTTTCTGAGGTAGGGGCTCACTGTAGCCCAGGTTGACCTGGAATTCACTATGGAGTCTCAGGATGGCCTCGAACTCACGGTGATCCTCCTACCTCTGCCTCCCGAGTGCTGGGATGAAAGGTGTGCGCCACCACGCCCGGCTTAGTAGTTTTTTTTTTTTGTTTGCTTTTGTTTTGCTTATTTTTATTTAATTTTTTTAAACTTTATTTTTTATTTATTTGAGAGAGAGAGAACAAAGCAGAGAGAGGGAGAGAGAAAATGGGCACACCAGGGCCTCCAGCCACTGCAAACGAACTTCAGATGCGTGCGCCCTCTTGTGCATCTGGCTAACGTGGGTCCTGGGGAATCGAACTGAGGTCCTTTTGGCTTTGCAGGCAAGTGCCTTAACCATTAAGCCATCTCTCCAGCCCTGTTTTTTGTTTTTTGTTTTTCCTTTAAAGAGATGGCAATGTCAGATAAATCTAAAAGAGCTGAGAAAGCAACTGAGTGAAGAGCAGGTTCCTATTGGTTTGGGGTTAGCAGTCCCTGGAGAATCTGCTTGCCAGTAGAAGATTTCCAGCAGAGACAGGCTCGGTAATCTTGAACAGCTAAAACCAGCCCACGAGGAGGCCACAGGCTTCTCATGGTAACATTGCTTATCCAAGTGAGTCAGACTCTGGGGAACTCTGTCCCCTCATTGTTGGAGACATCCTTGCCTCTCATGGCATGGGCGGGGGGCAAGGATGGGGGGGTGTGGCCTGTGAGTCACTGAGGACTCAGAGAAGACACTTGAGGAGAGTCCGCGTTTTATGTCACAGGGGAGATAAGATGCCTGGTACTGGGGAGGACTGCGGAGTGAGTCTGTGCTGGGCTGGGAGTGCCTCAGCCTGTTAGGGAGCGAGCCTGGTTTTCATACCAAGCTGGCTTGATGGAAGGCCCTGAGCCAGGTCTCAGTGAGGCAGGGACTCATTATGTAATGAATTACAGAGGTAGAGAGAGCAATGGTCTCCCGCCCCCATATCAGGACAGCCTCTCAAATGCTGAGGCTGTTAACGTGGTGTTGCCTTAGGTCACTTCATTGCATATAAGGAAGACTTAATAACATCTGAATAGGAGAATTGGTATGTGTGTGGCCAGGAGGCAAGCTTGAGGGGCTGGCCCTCGCCTTCCACTTTGTGTGAGGCCGAATCCCTCACTGTTCATGAGTGCAAGCATCAGAGTAGGTGGCCTGAGGAATTTGGGCTTCTTTGTTCTGCTCCCCATGGCTGTAGGCACATTGGGATTATAGATCAGCTTCATGGTGTTTATGGGGGTTTGAACTCTGGTCAGCAGCCACTTAACCACTGAGCCATCTCTCCAGCACTAAGAGTTGGTTGTTTTTATTTTTTATTTTGGTCTTTTTTTTCTGATCTATATATTTATTTTATTGACAACTTCCATAATTATAAACAATATCTCATGGTAATTCCCTCCCTCCCCCCTTTCTTCTTTGAAACTGCACTCTCCATCATATATATATTCACTCCCCATCTCAATCAGTCTCTCTTTTATTTTGATGTCATCATCTTTTCCTCCTAGCATGAGGGTCTTGTGTAGGTAGTGTCAGGCACTGTGAAGTCATGGATATCCAGGCCATTTTGTGTCTGGAAGAGTGCATCGTAAGGAGTCCTACCCTTCCTTTGGCTCTTGCATTTTTTCTGCCACCTCTTCCGCCATGGACCCTGAGCCTTGGAAGGTGCGATCGAGATATTTCAGTGCTGAGCACTCCTCCATCACTTCTTCTCAGCACCATGGTGCATTTTGAGTCATCCCAGAGGTCACCTCCATTTGAAAAGATAAGTTTCTCTAACCAAAAGTGAGAGTGGCATTAATATATGGGTGTGAACATTGAGAGAAGGGGCTTACTGGGTAGTTTGGTGAGAATAGTGTATGCATTTAGCCAGACACCAGCAGGCATTATGCCCCTAGGGCACATGACGTCCCTTGTCACTGGTTTTCAATATCAGGCACTATTTATCTAGTATCTATTTATATATTATGTAATATATATTTATATATTAAAATATAAATAAAATATAGTATATATTTATATATTAATATGAGGAATATTAGGTTCCTGTGGAGCGGGCCTCCAGTCCAATTAGGGAGCTGTTGGTTTCCCCCATAACAGACGCGTCACTATTTGACTCAAGAGTTGCATTTAGGAAGGCTTGCTCTTGTTTTACTCTTCTCATGTCTTCTCAAGGGTATCTCTAAATGTATTGCTCACTCTTCTTTTCTTTAGTTATTTATTATTTTTTATTTACAACTTCCGTGATTATAGACAATTTCCCATGGTACTTCCCTCCCTCCCCTTACTTTCCCCTTTGAAACTCCATTCTCCATCACATCCCTTTCCCCTCTCAATAGTCTCTCTTTTATTTTGAGGTCATCATCTTTTCCTCCTATTATGAGGATCTTGTGTAGGTAGTGTCAGGCACTGTGAGGTCATGGATATCCAGGCCATTTTGTGCCTGGAGGAGCACGCTGTAAGGAGTCCTACCATTCGTTTGGCTCTTACATTCTTTCTGCCACCTCTTCCACAATGGATCCTGTTGTTCACTCTTCTTTATTTTCACTGTTTAAAATGCACATGACATTTACCATCTATGGTACATGCCTATAATCCCTGCACTTAGTGACTGAGGCAAGTGAGTGGATCAGGAGTTCAAGGCCTGCTCTAGAGAGATGGCTCAGCGGCTGAAGGTGCTTGCTTACAAAGTCCTACAGCCCAGGTGTGATTCCCCAGTACCCAAGTAAAGCCAGATGTACTAAGTGATGCATGTGTCTGGAGTGTGTTTGCAGAAGGCCCTGGTGTACCCATACTTATTCTCTCTAGCTGCCCCTTTCTGTCTCTCTCTTAAATAAAGAAATAAAATATTTTTAATGTGTATTTCAACATGAAAAAGCTCAAGGCCATCTGCTGCTACATAGTAAGACTGTGTCTTAAAAAAAATCCTTTAATTCCAGCACTTGGGAGGCAGAGGTAGGAGGATCACTGAGAGTTCGAGGCTACCCTGAGATTACATAGTGAATTCCAGGTCAGCCTGGACTAGAGTGAGACCCTACCTAAACCCCCCATCCCCGCAAAAAAATATTACTGGGGCCGGAGAGATGGGCCAGCAGCTAAGGCATTTGCCTGCAAAGCCTAACAATATAATCAGGTTTGATTCCCCAGTTCGTTTGCAGCTGCTGGAGGCACTGGTGTGATCATTCCCTCTGCCTCTCTCTTCCTTTCTCTCTCTCTCTCTCTCTCTTTCTCTCTCTCTCTCTCTCTGCTTGCAAATAAATAGTAAAGTAAAAATAATAAGTTACTGCCGTAACTATTTTTAAATATATTGTGCGCTGGGATTAGTACGTTTATAGCATTGGGTACCGTCCCCACCACCATCTCCGTAATTCTTGCCATCTTGGAAACACTGAAAGGCATGAGCATTAAACAGGAACTCCTTTCCCCAGTGCTTGCAACAGTGGTTCTGTTTGCGATTCTGAGGACACCGTACGCTTCGTGTATGTGGATTAATACTACATGTACCTTTTTATGTCTGGCCTGTTTCACTTAGCGTGATACCCTCAAGGTGTGTTGTAGCATAGATAAGGATTTAAAGCTGATTAATACTGCGATGTATGTATACACCATTCTCCTTATTCACTTGTCTGTTGACGGGAGCTTGGGTTACTTGATGAATAATGCTACACAAACATGGGTGTTCCTTTTGAGATTCTGCTTAAAATTCCTTTAGCCATGGACTCAGCAGTTGGACGATGAGGCCTTATGATAGTTCTGTTTAATTTTTTTTTTGAGGAATTGCCATACTTCTTCTGCACAGTGACTGCGCCAGTTTCCATCCTCACCAATAGAGTAAAAGTATCCCTTCTCGTTCACTACCTCGATTTCCCTTTTTGTTACTTTAGCACCAGCTGTCCTCAGGGGTGTGAGTAGGTGTCTCACTGTCGTCTTGATTTGTGTCTTTCCTAATGATCCGTGGTCACTCCTGTGGACAGGTGAGAGAGCTGAGGCCCAGGGACGTACTATGACTTGTTGGCAACACGGCACAGGTTGAAATTCGGGCCTCCAGACAGATTTTTTCCTTTCTTGTCTCCAAGTGGTGTATTTCACACATTCACATCCCCTAATCTCTCCCCCCCCATTTCCTGTCACATAGAAAGCGGGCAGGGGTGAACGAGGGAGGGTACGCATCCTGGCCTCATGGGAGCTGGCTTAATTATGAAAAACGATGGCTTTCTTCTAGGGCCCCAAGCACAATGTTCAGTTCTCCTTTGGAAACTGATGGCATTGTCATTCCAAAGTAACACTATTTAGAACCAACAATGAGTGTTTATTATAGAAAACTTAGAAAATTCAGAAAGGAAAAAAAAAGTAAGGCTACTTCGAATGATTACTAAAACTTAGGCTTGTAGATATTGGCAGTTTTTAAAAACATAGCACACGTGGGCCTATGAAGATTGCTCGGTGGGTTAAAAGCTAGACACACAAGTGTGAGAACCCGAGTTTGGGGCCCCAGTATCCACACAAAGTCGCAGGTGACTATAATCCCAGCAGTGTGGAAGCAAAAAGAGGAGAATCCCTGCATTTGTTAGCTAGCCAGTCTAGCCGAATCAGCGAGTCTCAATTTCAGTGAGAGATTCTTTCTCAGAAACAAACAAAAGGGCTGGAGAGATGGCTTAGCAGGTAAGTGCTTGACCCCGGCTTGAGGCTCGACTCTCCAGGACCCACGTTAGCCAGATGCACAAAAGGGCACATGCATCTAGAGTTCCTTTGCAGTGGCTAAAAGGCCCTGGCGTGCCCATTCTCTCTCTCTATCTGCCTCTCTCTCTCTCTCTCTGTTGCTCTCAAATAAGTAAAAATAAACAACAACAAAATTTTTTAAAAAAACAAACAAAAAGATGGAAGAGTGATTGAGGAACATGCTTGATGTCAACCTCTGTTCTGCACACGCACGTGTACACACATGCATGTACACACATGCACACAGGTACCCACACACCTGTGAACACTCAGACACACATGCATACACACCACAGACGTACACACGCAGAAATAGCACATTTGTTGGCACATACATATTCATGAAATTGTTTTCAGTCGCACAGAATTCACCTGCCCTTGGCACTCATTAGTCTTAAGCCGAATGATTTCTAGGGTTGTAGAATAGCCAAGAGAAATGTTGCATCGGAGGCTGAAGGTGGCTATAAATGCTTGCTTTCCTTCAGCAGGTTTGATGTTGCCATTAAGAGCCAGAATGAGGTACGAGCACTCCTCTCTCTCTATATATATAACATGCACTGTAGTGTAACTTGTAAATAACCTACCTGACATTGATGTAATATAGACCAGGAGTTAAATGCCTGGTGGGCACTTTTCGCAACATTAAGAAATCTGTTTACTCATTCTTCTAAACTATATGCTTATTCTTCTAATGCTGCTAGTTTCCAACTGGGTTTTGGGGCAGTGCTTGGGTTAATGCAGTGTGTATACTTGTGTGGTCTGCATGTATGCACATGTAGGCACACGGACCCCATATATGTGGTGGGAAAAGGCTGAAGCCCCAAATATACCTGCTTGTTGGTTTTCCAAGCAAGAGGACATTTGAGGAAAGGATCTTGCTTTGAAAGTGGTTGAAGTCACTAGCGAGAGACGAATGCACCATGATGACATTTGACGTGCCTTCTGTAACCTGATGTACATCTGCAGACGGCATTTCCCGGAGGCTTCCATTTCAGATGTGTTTCCGCTGTTCACATGGGCACGTTCCTGAGATTTGGGTAGGGACGACCTTGTGGAGACAAACTCCAGACTCAGATGTTGGCTCACGGCTGACAGGTATGGAAGCTTGTGCTAAAACGGTGACTGGGACGTGACCCCACTCTGTTGTTCATGGGCATCTGATCAAGTGCCATTGCACACATTAGGCAATAACTTGGAGGAGGGAAGAGTCATTACCAAGCATTTGTGAAGTGGTAAAGCCTTGTGCAAGGCAGAGCTATTGCATACGTCTTCCTCAAGTCCCATGAAGTATGGGTAATTTTTTTTTTTTTTTTTTGCCAGTTATTTGGGCAAATGAAGAAACTAAGCCTTGGGGAGGTTCGGTCACTTATTTAGGATCACATAGAAGATTATAATAGAGCTGGGATTCAGCTCACAGAGTCCACCCTTGCCTCTTGGGGGAGAGGAAGGCCACTGTGAGGCCAGGTGGTTGAGGACTGGATTACCTGGTTGTGACTTGGTGTGGAGGGGAGGAGACGGACGGCACAGGGAACTTTAGGGAGGAAAGGATTTGCAATGGGCCCTGAAAACACGCACATGCTGGGAAGCTGAAACAAAGACGGTTTCATGAGGAGATTCTGGCTAAGGGGTAGAGGCCTTAACAATGCCAGACAAGGGTATGCGGATTTATTCTGGAAGGAAGCTCCTTGAAGAGATGAGAGAAAATGATGACTCCGAAAACATAGCCTCTGGCAGCTTTGTACATGTGGACTGAAGGGAAGAATACAAGACAGAAACACCACCAGAGGAGGAGGTCTTCAGTAGCCAAGAGTCCAGAGAAAGAGAGAAGAAGCTAAAGGGACCCCTGCCTCCATCATGAATGTCTTACTTAACAACTCAGCCTTCGCAGCTCTAGAAAATACCTACTTGCCCCCTGACGAGTTAAAAATAGAAACCAAGATTGCTGCCTTGTGCTAAGTGAGCTACACGCTTCTAAGATGTCATTTGTCCCCAGTTCAATGGGCCACGAATGATCCCGTGTGACTAAGAATTTTCATCTTGAAATCGAAAACTAAGGGCCAAAGTTATCCAACCCAATTGACTAAACAAAACCAGTTTCCTGGTGGTTGACGTCAGTGACTATCAATCTCTCCCCAACACCCACCATCTATTGGATTTCAGGAATTACTCCCCCCCCACCTTTTTTTTTTTTTAAACAAGTATCTATTTTTAGCGTTGTGTTGAATTTTTTTTTCCCATTCATTAGTTTTATTGAAAGGCATACCCCCTGGTACCAAACAAAAATGTAGTTGGTTAGGTTACCTCTCCCAACTCAAAAATTAACACTGAGGTTTCCAAATATTGAAGTATATCAGCCTTTTGGGAAACTGAATAGTTATAAGATATGGTTTACAAAAGCTAAGGATTAAATCGTTGTGTTGAATTTTGATAGCACCGTGATGTTTTCCACAGGGAAAGTCACATGGGCCACCGGACAGAGGAGAGTTTCACCTTGCCTAATGAACTTTCTCTGCTGAATCAATGCAGTTTCCTCATCTAACCTGAACTTTTTGTTCTCGTGGTCTCTGATCCTGCAGATAATCTCACCGGCCCTTTAAAGAACTTGCCAGGCGGTGGGTACAGCCTGCTGGGTCATCTGAGTTCATAGTGCCCTATTGATTTGCAGGGAACATGGGGTTAGCTAAGGGGAGCTCTGGGAGTTAAGACCCTCGGAGCCAGCTCGAATTCCTAGTTCCTACCATTGCCGTTGCCCCTGACCTTCTCTAGGCATTGATTTCCTCGTTTAGACACAAAGGTGGGAAAGTACGGGAGGAGGAAGTTCAGGCGACGTGATTAGTAAAATCCCTCCCACATCCGATTTTCAAGTTCCATGACAAGGAGACTCACCATGCCACTGGTATTGTGCCCACCACAAGCCCGGAAGCAACCGGAGCCAGGTGACCACGGGCTGAAATCAAGAGCCAAAAATCAATCTTTCTCCAAGTTGACTCCCCCCCCCCCGCCCCTCAAGTATTTTGTCATGGTGGCAGAAAGCTAACACAGATGGCCACTGCTTCCATGTGAGAACACCGTGACTAAGTCCCCTCTGCCAGCTGATCTTCGTGAGGCTATTATTGGTATAGCCTAAAGACAGACAGGGCCACGCTGGGTGGACTTGTGATGACCTTCTACCGCAGGGTCGGTGTTATCAAAAACCTACCTAGTGGGCTGGAGAGATGGATTAGTAGTTAAGGCGCTTGTCTGCGAAGCCTAAGGACCCAGGTTCAACCTCTCTCCTGATCCCACGTTAGCCAGACACACAAAGGTTAGGCAAGTGCAAAGTCTCACATGCCCACTAGGTGGCGCAAATGTCCGGCATTCAATTGTGGGTGGCTGAGGCTCTGGCACACCAAAAGAAAAATAAAGAAAGAAAAAAGCCTACATGATACTACATGCCAGGTTCAATTTCAAGCATTCTGTATGTACTGACTCAGTCTTTCCCTCAACCCCATGAGGTAGGAGTGTTCCGAAGAAAGACCACGCAGCTAGACGTGGCAGAGCGTAGATTCCAACGTGGTTAGTTGGCTTCCAGAAACTTCACTTGGCATCAAAGCCCTGGAGAAAGTGGGCTGAGGCTGAGGAACACAAACCAAATCCCAAGAGACCTGGGTGCAGCTGAGATGGTTATGCATAGTTGGGTGGCCAGATTCCCTAGGTTTGCCACCTGGAGAATGCTGGGGTAATTGTTTAGGGCCAGTATTTGGGGCAATCTGTGTTGAACTTGGGAAGCAAAAGAAGTCCCGATAGACCCTCTGTTTTGTGTTTTGGGGCTGTCCTTTGCAGAGTCAATAGGAAGTCGACGCATGCGTGTTTTGACCTCGCTCCCGCTTCTGCTTTCATTGCGGTTTTTTGAGGGAGAGTGACAGCATACATCACAGACAGGATTTGGCCCCTCAGCCCCCTTAGTATTGTTGTGAGTATGTGTGAACTCCTTTGCTGGGGCCAGTTCTACATTCTGTTAGGGTTCATGCGTGATGTGTAATCCACTTGATTAGGGATATTGGTGAGCAGGTTGCTAGGGAGCTAAGCTCATTACATGGGCCTGGCTCTTAGGCGGCTGGCTCTGGGCAGAATTGGGGCCCTTTGGTTTACAATCTTCCCTAGTCTTCTAGATGGAGTGTGGAAGGCAGGGTTCAGGGAGAGTCTGAGGATCTGGGAGGTCAAGAAAAAAAAAAAAAAAGAATCTTTGTTTTCAGTGACCTGCCCCCATTTACCCAACCGATGATTATTTGTTTTGATTCGGTTTTCAGGTAATGGTTTAAATGCAACTCTCTTGTCAATCTCTAATGTATGAAGACTTTCTGTGTTCACTAAAAACTTGATGGTATGACTAAGGGAAATACTGCTATTATTACTAAAATGCTTCTATAATCTTATTTCTAGTTTTAGCCCTTTGAGGGAGTTTGAGGTCTGGGAAGTATTCTTTTTTGTTTTGTGTTTGTGTGATAGGCACTTATTTTTTATTTGAATTTTAAAAAATATTTTAGTTTTATTTATTTGACAGAGAAGGAGGACAGAGAGAGAGAGTATGGGTGTGCAGGGGCCTCCAGCCACTGCAAACGAACTCTAAACACGTGCACCCCCTTGTGCGTCTAGCTAATGTGGGTCCTGGGGAATCGAACCTGTGTACTTTGGCTTTGCAGGCAAATGCCTTAACTGCTAAGCCATCCCTCCAGCCCTTTTTTTTTTTTTTTTTTTTTGAGATGGGGTCTCACTGTAGCCCAAGCTAACCTGTAATTCACTATGTAGTCTCAGGCTGGCCTCAAACTCAGTGATCTTCCCTCCTCTGCCTCCCAATTGCTAGGATCAAAGGCATGTACCACCACATCTGGTTTGATAGGCACTTATTATACAGTCCAGATAGCCTCAAAATTTCTGTGTAGTCCAAGCTGGCTTTGAACTCATGACTCTTCTACCTCAGCTTCTAAAATGCTAAAATGGCAGAGTCTACTAGAAGAACACCTGAACACAAGAAACTCACCTTAAAAAAATAAATTAAAAAAATAAAATAAATTTAAGGGCAGGAAAGATAGCTTAGTGGTTAATGTGTTTGCCCTACAAAGCCAGAAGACCCCAATTCAATTCCCCAGGACCCATGTTAAGCCAGATGCACAGGGTGGCGCATACTTCTGGAGTTTGTTTGCAGCAGCTAGAGGCCCTGGCACACTGCATTATCTCCCTAGCCTGTAAATGTAAAATTTAAAAAAAAAAGTAATTTTTATCAAATCGGAGCTTGACGACAGTATTTGCGTATCATCGTGAAGCTGCTAAAGTTTGAATTCTCCTGTTGTATTTGGTAGTGAGGCCTATCTCCACGACAGGAGCAGGGGCGACTGGTCACATGGGGTGTGTGGCCAGAAGGATAAAAGTTCAGGTACTGTCACCCCTCCAAAAGAAAGGCCAAAGGCTGGAGAGGTGGCTTGGTGGTTAAGGCGCTCACCTGAGAAGCCTAAGGAGCCATGTTTGACTCTCCAGATCCCATGTGAGCCAGACACCCAAAGTGAGGCACCCTGGGGTCTACCTATTTCTGACTGAGGAGTCCTAAGGAATAGCCCAGCCTCACTCATCACAAAGCCCGGACTGTGAGAGCAATCCTTCCTACTTTCTAGAACTTTGCTGTCTCTCACTGTCTTTTTTTAATTGATTTTTTAATTTTTATTTTATTGACAACTTTCATAATTATAGACAATAAACCCATGATAATTCCCTTCCCTCCCCCACTTTCCTCTTCACAAATCCACCCTCCACCATATCCTCCCTTCAATCAGTCTCTCTTTTATTTTGATGTCATCATCTTTTCTTCCTATTATGACGGTCTTGTGTAGGTAGTGTCAGGCACTGTGAGGTCATGGATACCCAGGCCATTTTGTGTGTGGAAGAGCATGTTGTAAGGAGTCCTACCCTCTCTGTGGCTCTTAAATTCTTTCTGCCACCTCTTCCGCAATGGACCCTGAGCCTTGGAGGGTGTGATAGAGATGTTTCAGAGCTGAGCACTCCTCTGTCACTTCTTCTCAGCACCATGATGAAAAGAGAAGCTTCTCTGACCAAAAGTGAGAGTAGCATTAATTAATACATGGGTATTAACATTAAGAGAAGTGCTTACTGGACAGTTTGATGAGCATAATATATGCAATTAGCCAGACAACAGCAGGCATTACTCCCCTAGGGCTCATGACCTCCCCTGCCATAGGCTTTTGACTGAATTTTCAGTACCAGGCATATATTCCCTCCTGTGGAATGGGCCTTCAGTCCAATTAGAGAGCAGTTGGTTTCCCCCATAACAGACATGCCACTATTACACCAGGTGGCTCATATGGCCTTGATGGCCATACTTAAGGCTTGCAATGGCCACAGTTGTTTATCTCCACTGATGCCCCGCCCCTCTCTCTTCCTCCCATATGGAGCTGCAAGCAACATATCCTTTCCCAGCTCTCTGTCAGTTGGTCTACAGGGAGGAGGGTTTCAGCTCAACTTCCAGCTTGATTTCTCAGTGACCTTGCAGCCCAAGCTTGTGGAGTCTTCGGAAATAGGGTCTTACCCTCTAGTTCAGGTGGTAAACCAAGAGCTTTGGCAATGGCCTGTAATACTTTGGGGGCATCAAGGACCTCCCCGGCCAGGGTCTGTTTAAAAACCACATTTAATAGCTAAGGAGATGGAGCTGAACATTCCTTTAGTGGCTTATGTTTGCAAACCATCGTTATCTTTGTGTTTCATCTCCAAGTTAGATTATAAATTAAGCAGACTTTAAAGCTATAGCTGTTATGTATTCCTTCCAGATTCTAGCTTGTGTTGTATGGGGACATGTCCCTGGCTGTATCACGCCCTCACCCCCATTCCAGCCACTGGCTAAAAAGTGACTGTTTTCCTTACTGTTGCAGAGCAGCTGTGTACATAGAAAATTTATTATCAGCCACCATGAGCAGCTGACATGTTTCTAGCATTGACTACACATACTTCTCTCTCTCTCTCTTTTTTCCTCTTTATATACACGGCCAGAGGAGGAAGGTGTCCTGAGATCCATGGATATGGCTTTCCTTCTCCACTATAGCTTTTTCCAGCTCTCTTTCAGCTGGTCTACACGGAGGAGGTTTTCAGCTCAGCTCCAGCTTGATTTCTCAGCGGCTTTGCCATCCACGCATGTGTAGTCTTCAGCAATAGGGTCTTACCATCTAGTTCAGGTGGGAAACTGAGAGCTTTGGTTACTAGTGGCAGAATTGTTGAGTTGAACCAGAACACTCTCTCTCGTCCGTTTTCTCCAGGCTCACGTGCTGCCCTAGACAATAAGCTCACAGTTTTCCAGATGTGATCTCATCTGCACTCCATACCGTTTCACAGGTATTGACACTGAGGTTAGGAATTTGATTTCATGCACAAGTGAACGGCAGAGGGAACCGGGAGAGTGACTTAGAGATGGGGACCCAGGAAGTTTGCCCATGAATCTCCTCCCAGCCTCCAGCCACATCCTCCTTTGTGCCCCCCATCACCAATGCTAGAATGGGGGGTCCTGTGGTAGGAGGCAGGAGCGGGTCTGACAGTGCATGAGCAAGCCTATTCATGAACGTTTATTGCACAAGCATCATGGGAAGACCGCGTCTTATTCTGTTTTATTATTATTTTTTCTTTTTTGTGGGAAAACTTTTCATACAATGTTGGCTGAGTCCTGAGCCTTAAAGTAAACAGCTATATCATCCTGTGGTAGAGTCAGGAAAAGGAAACCTCAATAAAACACCAAACTCCTGTAGTATTTAAAAGAAAACACACACACACACACACACACACACACACACACACACACACACACCCAAGTGGAGGAAGTGCTGTTTAGGGGGATTTTATGGTGTCCTATAATAGAATGCTCTGCAGATAATGACCCCCTTCCCCAAACGCTGTCTTCGTAAGAAGTTCCCACACTGTGCTTTCTGCTAAATGCCCTCTCTATGACGTAAGGCAGGAATTACACCCACAAAACATGACTGGAAGCTGCTGTAAACCTATTAGGCTACTTCCCCTTAGAGAGTGGGGAAAAGAGTTCGCCGGTAAGACTCGGGGTGACCCAGTTGACTGAGATCCTCACATCCTGGGGTGACATTGCTTTCACTGTGAGCATCGTCAACTAAGAAGATGGCTAAAATCCTAGACATCTCCCTCCCCAACACACAAAGAAGACAGCCCTGGAAAGCTTTCTGGGTGCAAGGACTCAACACTGAGGCTGACAGCAGCCTTGTTGAAAGCAAGCTTATTTTTCTCACCCACTGCCAACAGCTGTCTGTCTTGTCTCCTGCCTTTGTCCTTTAAACCCACAAGAAGAGTCTCTGGAGGGCTTTTCCGGCTTCCTAGCCAGGCTTGAGGATTTCCTGTCATCCCACAATACCTCAGGGCACAGTGGTATTTGGCAGTGAGAGAATAATACAGAAGGCACAATTATGGAAATGACATGGGTATTCCAACCATACCTCCATGGGGCGGGGTGGGGGGGAATTCCCCAGGGCTGTCCCTTCTCCCCAGTTGTGGGTATTTCCAAAAAGCTATTATATCCTTCAGGGGTGATGCATAAGATGGGGAACTGCTGCCCCTTTTTTTTGGTTGCTGTTTGTTTTGGGTTTTTTTTGAGGTGAGGTCTCGCTCTAGCCAAATTCTAGGCTGACCTGGGCTGTCCTGAAACTCAGTGTTCCTCCTACCTCTGCCTCCCAAGTGCTGGCATTAAAAACGTGTGCCACCATGCCCGGCTGAGAGTTGCTACACTTTGGATCAAAAGGTGCCTTCCCCTCTCTGAGGACAACTGTCTCATTGCGAATTATAATTATGCCCCACCAAGAGGAATTTTCCACCTAAACAGTTTTTCCCTTATGAATCCGCTGTGTGTTTCTCCTTTTCCCGTGTGATGATGTGCTTCCTACCTCCCTGTGCAACAAATTCTTTGTCATCCACAGAATCCGCAGATTTCTTTTCCCTGAAAGTAGTTTGCATTTTGTGTGTCCTTTTACGCCTCTGGGTGTCTATCTTCCACAGTTCTATATAGATAGTTCATCTCCTGGAGGGCACCGCATTTAAAAAAAATACTCTCGCCGGGCGTGGTGGCGCACGCCTTTAATCCCAGCACTCGGGAGGCAGAGGTAGGAGGATCGCCGTGAGTTCAAGGCCACCCTGAGACTACAGAGTTAATTCCAGGTCAGCCTGGACCAGAGTGAGACCCTACCTCGAAAAACCAAAAAAAAAAAAAAAAAAATACTCTCCTTATGAATAAAGTAGCAAACTCCATGTGAGCGAGGATGCATATTAACTTTCGGGTTGGAGAGATGGCTTAATGGTTAAACTGTTTCTCTGTAAAGCCAAAGGACCCAGGTTTGATTCCCCAGTACCCACGTAAACCAGATGCACAAGGTGGTGCATGGATCTGGAGTTCATTTGCAGTGGCTGGAGGCCCTGGTGTGCCCATTCCATTATCTGCCTATCTATCTCTATATCTATCTTCCTCCCTTATTCCCTCTCAAATTAATAAATAAAATATTCAAATTGACTTCTCTTAAATACTATTTTGGATAGTAACAGAAATAGTAAATTATAGTGAGATACCTGCTTAGATTTGAAATAATCATTCAGAGAAGATGTTCTATTAGTAGAGCAAAAGCTTGCCAAGTTTTGCTACTTTTTTCGGAAAGTTTGGGCACTATTCGTGGCCCAGAAAAGGTCAATTTTTTTTTTTTTTTTTTTTTTTTTTTTTTTAGGTAGGGTCTCACTCTAGCCCAGGCTGACCTGGAATTCACTATGTAGTCTCAGGGTGACCTCGAACTCACGGCAATCCTCCTACCTCTGCCTCCCAAGTGCTGGGCATAAAGGCGTGCGCCACAATACCCGGCTAAGGTCAATCTTTTCTTGTTCTTTCATTGGATCATATTGAATGTGTATCTGTGTGTGGTGTGTGCACGTGTATGTATGCATGATTTATATGTGTGCAAATTCACGTGGACAGGCAGGTAGGTAGGTGTGGGTGTGTAGGCCAGAGTCAATGCTTGGAATCTTCCTCAGTTACCCTCCAGCCTATTAGTTAAGATGGGGTCTTGCGGGCTGGAGGGATTGCTTAGTGGTTAAGTGCTTGCCTGTGAGGCCTAAGGACCCCAGTTCGAGGCTCAATTTCCCAGGGCCCACGTAAGCCAGATGCACAAGGTGGTGCATGTATCTGGAGTTCATTTGCAGTGGCTGGAGGCCCTGGTATGCCCATTCTCTCTCTCTCTCTCTGACTCTCTCAAATAAATAAATAAAAATTAAGATGGGGTCTTGTATTGAATCTAGAGCTCACTAATTTGGCTAGACGAGCTAGCTAGCAACCCCCCCCCGCCCCCACCGCCAAGGGTCTTCCCCAACTCTGGGATTACAGGCATACCACATATAGATTTTCAGGTGTTTTATAGGGTGCTGGGGATCCATGCTCCCCCGCCCTTTGTTGGCTCTTAACCTGCTTTATTCACTCTCAGTAGTAGCTTTTTAGAAATTCTGGCAATGTGAACTCCTGCCTGTTCTTTTTGCCCAAGATGATCTGACCCTGCATCGGTAGTTACTCTGACTTCAGCCCTGCCCCTCATATCCTGCCACAGACCCTTTTAATCATCACCCTAGCCTTCTGGAACCTTCTCCCTACCTACCCTTTCACTAATCTAAAGCTTTCTACCACTCGCAAATTCCTCTTCTCGGTAGTGCCCAGCATTCCTGGCTGTTTAGATCTATATGTGTAACTGTCTTATCCCAGCCCATTTGCAAGCAACCAAAGGGCAGTCACAACTTTTTTTCTCCACTGTTTTCTTCCTGTGTGTGTCGGGATCCAACTCATTCATAGCAAGTGCTCAATGAACATGTCCTACTACGAGAGGTGGATTCTTGAATTAAAATTAGCTGATTGAAAGACTCCTGTCTCTCCGGGCGTGGTGGCGCACGCCTGTAATCCCCACACTCGGGAGGCAGAGGTAGGAGGATCGCCGTGAGTTCGAGGCCACCCTGAGATTACAGAGTGAATTCCAGGTCAGCCTGAGCCAGAGTGAGACCCTACCTCGAAAAACAAACAAACAAAACAAAGACAGACTCCTGTCTCAACAGGCAGCTGTACACTCCGGCTGTATTCTCATAGTCTGTCCTAATGACTTGGGATTAACACGGAAGAGCATCTAAACTTGTTTCTGTAAAAACATCCCCTTCCTTTAGATCAGCAATCCACCATGCCTTAGAAATAGAGTATGTCGCTTTGCTTAGGATTTAGCTTTCAAGGATCTGTTATTGAATTTATTTTGTTTTTCTCTTTGAAACTTCTACCACATAGTAAGGCTCCTCATGGTCCTTGGCTTCCTTCTATACAAAACAGCAGTCACAATGGTCCCTGAAGGATTTCCAGTGAAACTTGTGGTCACACACAAATGGCCTTTAACACAGAACCTGGGGCATGCTGGGCACATGGGTCTTTCAAAGTGCCTTCCTGGGTCCTTTATGTGTCCTTTTCTCAGTCTGTTTTTGTAGCACTTAAGAGATGGGTGATATGCTGGTAAATTTTTATTTGGCAGCTGAAATAGGGCCTGGGATATAAGGAGCTGGGTTTCCAGGCCCACACGGGTGTCCTCCTTCCTGGCATTATTTGTTTGGGGAACTAAGGGTGGCCTTATCCATGGAATAAACCCAAGCTTCATGTTTCTTTCAGAGAAAACCAGCATGCCTCTCCTGGAATAGGCATGAGTTTGCAGACACTATTAGCCCTTAATTGTGGTCTGGTCACCTCTTCACCTCAGCCTTCCAGAACCTTGCCTCCAGTTGCTTGTTCAAAACAAAACCAGGCTGGAGGGATGGCTTAGCGGTTAAGGCGCTTGCCTGCAAAGCCAAAGGGCCCAGGTTCGATTCCCCGGGACCCATGTGAGCCAGATGCACAAGGGGGCACACGTGTCTGGAGTTCGTTTGCAGTGGCTGGAGGACCTGGCATGCCCACTCTCTCTCTCTCCCCCTCTTTCTCTGTCAAATAAACAAATAAATAAAAATTAAAAAAAAAATTACCATACTTTTTTTTTTTTGCATCTCAGTCATCTCAGAAAGCTGCAGGATGACTTGGCAGTTTTTATTGGCTGTGCTGAAAAAAGAAAAAAATACCCAGGCCCTGATGATGGTTTACTTCATGCCTGGAGTCAGATTGGCTAGAGCAAGAAGTGGTTTGTGCAAGGCACCGTAACTCTAGAAGGTCCTGATCAGGAAGCTGAGAAAGTGAGGAAGCATGTTAATCCTCTCCATAATTTCCTCATTAAGAATGACTCTCATTAGTCACGGATAAAGTTGCCCTTCCAAGGTGTGTGTGCGCTTTTGGAGATCCTAAAATTGCATGTTGCCCAACTGAGAGGCACCCACGGCTGCAGCCTCCCAGTGTTCAGAGGCTGTGAGAAAAGAGCTCTTTGCCAAAGGACTCATCATATTCTGGGAACAGTCAAGTGTGGGTTGAAGCAGCTCTCACCGGTGCTCCTTTCAAAGGTCAGGGCTTCATTTGTAGAAACAAACCAGAGCCCCTCACCCCCACCTGGAAGGGAAAGACAGACCCGTTCCCACCTGTGACTGATGTGGAATGTGTAGAGGTGGCGATCCAGTGGCCTTCACTTGGGGTACAATGACAGGGGGTCAACATGAAGGACTTACAAAGACCAAAAAAAGGTGAACATACCTTATGGGTTGATGCGTGTCATTTTCATCAACTGAAATGTCCACACGTCACGATATGATCACTCACAGTTAGGTTACTTCTCCTCTTCCTCTCTAGGTGTGGTGGCGGGAAGACCTCCAAAGTGGGAATGTTCCTTGGGCTCCACAACTAGGTATTGCTCTATCTTCCGATAGCCTTTGCTCACGACTTGTGCTGTCTATGCTGAATATTTTCCTGTCCCTTTTGGCAAGGTTCTTAATCACTACAGAGTAGGCTGCATGGCCAATGAGAGGTCCTTGGAGAGGCTCCTTTGGTAGGGCCCAGGAGCTTCCCTTCCTGTAAATGAGAAGTGGCTGCTGAGCACACCTTGAGAAATACTGTTGGTTCGTAATGGAGCCATCCACTTAGTGGACAGAGTTAGCTTTGAGATCCATTGGCAAGAGACCATCTTGGGTTCTGTCTTAGGACTGATGGACGTTGGAAAATAGCCATGTGTGCTCTGAGCCTGCCGTCATGAAGTGTCAGTGTGAAAGGGCGTAGGTAGAGCAGGACCTGACGGAATCTGGTTCTGGGTTCATGGAAGGGTTTTCCAGAAATCTGGAGAGAGTCAGTGGTCCTGGGAAAGTGGCATTTCAGCTCAGCTGGAGTCTGGTGGGCTGCAGGATGCCCACTGATGACTCAGAAGGGAAAGAGGACCTTACTGGTGAGAAGCACACCCGAGAGGGACACACGTGTGAAGCTGGCCTTGAGCTTGGTTATTTGTTTCAGTTTACAGAATTCCATAGGCTCACAGGGCATTGGCCAGTAGTCTCAAAAAAAAAAAAAAAATCTGCATTAATGGGCACCAAGTCTAGCCAGATGGTTCAGCCCATCTATCAGCAGATGAGAACTGGATCTAAACCATGCTGGGGTTGGCAACCAAAACTATGGGTGTTTAGAAATTTTGCTGTGTGATAAAGGGTGTCTTGGACATTCCCAAATCAAAGACCAAGCTCTGTGAGAGTTCAGGATCTCAGCACTCACTCTTTTTTTAAAAATTTTAATTTATTTATTTGAGAGCGACAGACAGAGAGAAAGAGGCAGAGAGAGAGAGAGAATGGGCACGCCAGGGCCTACAGCTACTGCAAACGAACTCCAGATGTGGGCGCCCCCTTGTGCATCTGGCTAACATGGGTTCTGGGGAATTGAGCCTCGAACCGGGGTCCTTAGGCTTCACAGGCAAGTGCTTAACTGCTAAGCTGTCTCTCAGCATTCACTCTTAATAATGCTTGTACTTAGGTCATAGGTTTCCAAATCTCTCTCTTCTATTTGGTCTTTAGATGGGAGCTGTCACCCACCCTGTTGAGATGTAATGAGGAATAGGTGAAGAAACCTGGGTAAATGTGCTTGAACCAGGATCCTATCAAACAGGCAGTAAGTGACGGCAGTGCACTTTTGAGAAGCTTCATGCTTGGGCTGGCACATCTGACATTACATTCTTCCTTCAGAGGTCAGAATATTTCCCACTGTGCCTCTCAACGTGACAAGTGCTCTCTATATGTTCCTAGCCACTAATCATCTTGAAACGCAGACCAACCCTTGTACACCTGGAGGGGGCTTAAGTATAACTTGGTCTCTGTAACTTTTACCTCCTGTGGCCTTGGAAAGCCCTAAGGCCCTTGGGCTTATAAGAAACAGCCTGGTACCCTGGACAGAACCCAGACCAAGATTCTAGTCTGGGCTCTGCTGCTTGGCCCCAGGGAGTCCTTTGGCAAGTTAACTGCTCTGGTACACCTTGCAGTTTTGTTGGGAAAATTAGATTTCTGTAATCTATGTCTGTCAGCATCTGACAGGCAGGATAATGAACATGACTGTTGCTGATGGCAACTTCTGGGACTTAACCGCTCACTCATGAGCACTACCTGTTCCACAGAGCGACCACTTGGGAGTCCCTTTAAGTGTGGTCTGGAAAGGTCTTGGTTCCAGGAAGGAGTCCATCATCAGAAGCACTCTGTGACCACACAGGCTGTATTGCTTAGAGAAGACCCCTCTCCTTTCCTCTAATAGGATCTCTTTCACTCTGGTTCGTCAAGATCAATATGGCTTTGAATGTCAGGGCTCCTGAGCCAGGAATACACATAGTCTCCATTAACCAGCTGCCCCTGGTTCTCACAGATCATTAGGATGCCCAGCTTAGCAGCTGATGAGCCCTCGCCTAAGGGTTGGCTTGAAGCCTTGATGCATGTGCCGAGCCCTCCCTGCAGCTGCTGAACTCCTGTATCCTAGGAGGGTCCAGGCTTAGACCACCTGGGTGAGCAGTATGCATAGTGGGCTAGGCTTTGTACCCCAGGCCCACACTTCTTGTTGAGGGTCCCTTTGGGCATGGGCCATACAGATTGAGAATTTTTACCTTCATCTCTCAGGGCTACCAGCCAATTTTTTTCCTTGAGGTAGATGGCTCTGTGGGTTTCTTGTGAACATGGGCCTAGCCTGGCTGTGAGATGCTGGTGTTGGAAGTAGTGGAACATCATGTTACCTTGTCCCTGCTCAGTCCGTCCTCATTCCTTCCCCTTCAGTCCAGGGCTTTTGCTCCTCCAGCATTGGGGAAGCAGCAGTTTGTAAAGTGAGAAACCAACAGAAGTCTGAGCCAGTGGGGGTGGGAGAGAATAATGTTGCTATTCATAATATCTGTTAGCAGTTACCTTATACATCTGTGTGTGTATGATAGTGTGTGTGCATATATATATATATATAAGGTAAATATAGATGACTGAATTGCACATAATATGTAATAAATATATCCACAGAAATATATGTTCATAAATATTCTTACGCTACATAGGCAAAAAGAGACCTAATAACAAATATTCAATAGCTGCTTATCATAAGTCTATTTTGTGCAAGGCACTGTTACGTTGGAGATGCAGAGTGATAAAATTAGCTGGAATCTGCCCCCTGTGCAGCACACACTTAGAGTAAAGTGGAATAAACAGTTTGTTTAGTCCCTGATGTTAGGTGGTAACTACAAATGAGACCCGCAAAGCAAGGGAAAGTGGAAATTCTGCATAAGAAAGTGTGTGTGTGTGTGTGTGTGTGTGTGTGTTTTGGGGTGGGGAGTGATCTTGGGGGAACAAAGCAGTCTCTCTGGTAAGTTGCAGCAACATTTTAGTGGGACCATGAAGGAGGTGAGAGTGTGAGACCACTGAATAGGCCAGCGTGGTGGTTGGTAGAACAGATCAAGTGCATGTGGAAGGAGGTGGGCTTAGAGGGAGAGAAGGCACCCGGATGGAATAGTCTTGAAAAAAGAAAGAATGCCGCCATGACAAAACTGAGGTAGAGGGCTGGACAGACGTCCTAGCGGTTAAGGCACTTGCCTGCGAAGTCTGAGGACCAAGGTTTGGCTCTCCAGATCCCACGTTAGCCAGATGCACAAAGGCGAGGCAAAGTGCAAGGCCGCACATGCCCACTAGGTGGCGCAAGCGTCTGGAGTTTAATGGAAGTGGCTGAGGCCCTGGCATGCCAGTTCTCTCTCTCTCTCTCTCCCAAAAAGTTGAGGTAGAGCAGACAAAGCAGGATGGGGTCCAAACACCCCAAAACACCCAAATGATGGGCTTTAAAACACTCAGAATATTCTCTGGTGCTGTGGTGGTCAAGGAAAACCTTCGGCAAGAGGCAAGACTTAAACTGACAAGAGAATTGCACGCACACCAGGTAGAAGTTTGCAGATGTTCTTGGCAGGAGAAACAAAGTCCCAAGGAGAGTTTGCGACACCTCCGAGCGGAAGGAAAGACAGGCGAGGGCTGCATTTCGAGACGCTCAGATGATGATCAGAGAAAGTTGTGTGAAACCAAGGGCAGTCTAGCTGTCCCACGATGCGGGCAGCTTGACACAGGCCAGCCATCTTCCCAAAGGCCCCTGAGGCCACCTGTGCTTCCCAGCAGCCATTGTCCACAGTGCTTGTTTCAAAGCCTCCACCTTTGGACTCAGACCTTCAGCTCTGCTGGGGGCGGGGGGCAGGCACGCTCCAGGTCCCCCCCCCCCCAGTCACAGACAACCTCCCAGGTACAAGTCTCTGAGGTCTGCAGGAGGTTTGATCCGCTGGACCCCAACAGTGGAGAGAGGGATAGTTTTCCACTGGCAAGTAACTACTGGGATTCTGGGCTAAGGAGGGCAGCTAGGGCTAAAGATCAGGACCCAAAGCGCCAAGCCGGGTTTCTCTGGAAGCAATCCCTGAGGCCTGCTCACCTCCTTTCTCCCATCACTCACTCCCTGCGTGTGAGAAAAGCAGGGAGGGGCTGTTATCCGGTGACATGGCAAAAAGGGATTAGCCACTAATGCCCTTTGGTTTACTGATGCATTGTTACATAAAATACTCTGGAAGGCTCGAATATCCCTTGAGCTAATGCTCCTGTGCCCAGGTTGGTAACACTATAGCTAAGTTTTTGTTTTATTTACTTGCCATTGTTCAAAAGAGGGAGAAAAATACTCAAGCCCTTATTCAGGCCCGCACTCATGGTTTTGGAGAGAAATAACCACAACTCCTGAACCCTTCTTCTGAGGGCAGGATTTTGTGGAGCTATTGTTCCTTCCCGGGCCCACAGAAACTGGTCTGGGTGACCAATGGGTTCCAAGAGATCTGAAGAGGCCTCTGGGAACCAGCAAAAAAAAAAAAAAAAAATTCTTAAAGATGAAAACCCCTACGGCTAAGAGGAAAAGGCCATTAGCTACAAAGCCGAGTATGTATTTAACAAATTACCCCCCACCAAAAAAAATCCTTGTACCTTATATTTCTTACATTAAAAATAAGAAACAGGGCTGGGTGTAGTGGTGCATGCCTTTAATCCCTGCGCTTGGGAGGCAGAGGCCAGGCTAGCCTGAAACTACATAGTGAATTCCAGGTCAGCCTGGGCTAGAATAAGACCCTACCTTGAAAAGCAAACAAGCAAACAAAAAACAGCGCCAGAGAGATGGCTTAGTGGTTAAGGTGCTTGCCTTCAAAGCCTAAGGACCCACGTTCTACTCCCCAGATCCCACGTAAGCCAGAGGCACAAGGTGATGCAAGCATAAGGTTGCAGATGTGCACAAGGTGGCCCATGCATCTGGAGGTCGATTGAAAGGCTGGGAGCCCTGACACACCAATGCGCATAAAAAAATTAAAAATGGTGGAGAGCTGGAGAGATGATTCAGGGGTTAAAGAAAGGTTCTTGCTTGCCAAGCCTGCCGGTCCTGGGATTGAATTCCCAAGTACCCACAAAAGCCAGATACACAATGTATCTGGAGTTCATTTGCAGTGGCAAGAGGTCCTGGAACACCCATACTCACTCTCTCATAAATAAAATATTTTTTTTAAATATGGAAATAGGGTGGTAATGACTTTTTTTTTCAGGGTTATTTCAAGATGGGATGCAAGTAAGGGCCCTACACCATATCTACACACACTGATTCCTGTCTGGCGTCACCTAGGGATGCAGAGAGAGAATTATTGAATGTGATAAGGGCAGCTGGAGGCTCTTTATATTTACCCCTTTTTTAATAAGCCAATATAGGGCTGGAGAGATGGCTTAGCGGTTAAGCGCTTGCCTGTGAAGCCTAAGGACCCCGGTTCGAGGCTCGGTTCCCCAGGTCCCACGTTAGCCAGATGCACAAGGGGGTGCACGCGTCTGGAGTTCGTTTGCAGAGGCTGGAAGCCCTGGCGCGCCCATTCTCTCTCTCTCTCCCTCTATGTCTTTCTCTCTGTGTCTGTCGCTCTCAAATAAATAAAAAAAAAAATTTTTTAATAAGCCAATATATACTGTTGGTATAATCTTGACAGGAGCAAGGAGGTCACATAGCATTTACATTTCTTTTTCAAGACGTAGTAGAAACGAATGCCAAATTATATGTACTTCCCAGACAGGAGAGCAAATGTTGGGTTTTTGGCAAAGCGGGGTGGGGAATTTTCTGAGTATAATATTTGAATAAAGACATCTAAATGAGGAGGAAAAAAAAAAGTTTCCCCAGATCTTATCACCATACAATGAAGACTTGGATAAAAACTGTTTGTCCCCACCACATGTTTACTTACTAATGGGAAGGATATCGCGCAGGCCAAAAGTTCAAATTGCTGTTTGCTTCTAAGTGATGTATGAACTTAACATGAACTGGAAGCAGCAGGAGAAGACGGTACCAACACGAGGTGAATCCATACGAAATGTTATTATTATTATTAATAATAAAAGGAAAAAATGAACTGGTTCTAAAGAGCTCCTATTGTATCAGCCCTCAAGAGATTGTGCCTCCCAAATGCACTTTGTGATGGGCCTTGATAAACATTGAAATATACGGAAAGATGAAATAAAGCAGAGTGATAATTCTAGGCACACGCACATTTTTTCCAGATATTTCCTGGTGGCACCGGAAGCCTGTGACTTCAAGCTTTGAGTATTAGCCATTCTTTTTTTGTGAGACAGTATCTTGCTCTAGTCCAGGCTGACCTGGAGTTCACTGTGTAGTCAGTCTCAGGGTGGCCTTGGACTCATGGCAGTCCTCCTACATCTGCCTCCCGAATGCTGCTTACCCATTCTTTATAATGACAAAACAGAGCACCCCTACCAACTTCAAATAGGAGACAGCAAGAGATAAGGGACTCTTCTTTTTTCTTCTTTTCCTTTTCCTTTTTCTTTTTGGCAGTACTAGCGATTGAACCTAGAACTTTGTGCATTCTAGCCAAGAACTCTGCCACTGTCTTATATCCCCAGGCCTTCTCTTTCTTTCTTTCTTTCTTTCTTTCTTTCTTTCTTTCTTTCTTTCTTTCTTTCTTTCTTTCTTTCTTTCTTTTTTTAATTTTTAGACAGCCTCAAAATTTCTTTGTATTCCTTAAAGTGGCCTTGCATTCCATTGTAATCCAGCTAGCCCTTGAACATAGGGTCCTTTTGCCTCAGCCTTTTAAGTAGTTGGATATTGATATACTTTTAAAAGATACTTAAAAACGTTTATTTATTTGCAAGCAGAGACAGAGAGCTCATTCACTCCAGGGCCTCTAGTGCTGCAAACAAACTCCAGACACCTGCGCCACTTTGTGCATCTGGCTTTAGGTGGGTACTGGGGAATCAAACCATGCCTTAATCTCTGAGCCATCTCTCCAGCCCTTACTTAAAAAAAAAACTAATTTAATTTGGCCTTTTTTTTCTTATTACCAACTTAGAAAGCTGTGAACATCTCTAAGTCAGGAATCAGATCTTACTGATTAACATTTGAAGTACTTACACAGTACCTGGATTTTGTAGAACTTAGAGAATGCCTTTGAATACAATTCATGCCATTCCTTTGGCACCTGAAACGTCACTAAAATGCAGTTTGTTGTGATGGAAAGAGTGCCGCACTGGATGGTCACCATGATTTAAATCCGGCCTCTGCTCTCCCTAGTCCTGCTGTTTTGGCCAATCTGGGCTTCTGTTTCTTTGCCAAATAAAGGTGACCATAGCCACTCTAAGCTAATTTGGGGGGTTAAGGAACGGATATGGTAAGAAGTTTTTAGAAAAGTGTATGACATTTAAATTTTGCTCTGCTTCTTTTTGAAAAATATTTTTATTTATTTATTTATTTGACAGAGAAAGAGGGAGAGAGAGAGAGAGAATGGGTGCACCAGGGCCTCCAGCCACTACAAATGAACTCCAGACGCGTGCGCTCCCTTGTGCATCTGGCTAACGTGGGTCCCGGGGAATCGAACCTGGGTCCTTTGGCTTCACAGGCAAACGCCTTACCCGCTAAGCCATCCCTCCAGCCCATGCTTAGCCTGTTTTTAATTGTCCTCTTCTGGGTCTCTGTCTCTCACTCCCTGCTTCCTATTGAGTCTATTGTCTCTGTCACTCTTCCCTGCTGAGGTAGCAGGAGTCCTGGGAACTTGGGGTGCAGGCTACCTTAGGTCCTTTCCTTTTGTCAGCAGTGCACTTTCCCATCTGAGCTTCTGGTCCCTCCACCGGCACTTCAGAAACTTACCGCTACATAAACCTTGGTGGTTGCCTGTCCTTGACCATGGTGTTGGGCTGCATTATAGGCCCGTGTTATTAAACAAACAGAAACAACTACTGTATTCTCAGTGTGCTAAGCGAGGGATCTGGAGTGGCTCAGCCTTCCTCCAGCTAATGCCCTTTAAGTATTTTCCTCTTAGTTTTCCTATTATTTGTTCCAGGAAAGGGACAACTTTGAGGTCTGGTGGAGGCACCCAGGAGGCACCCTCCGTTGCACACAGGGCTCAGCTTGGAGTTCTCTTTGGGAGTTAATCTTCTCCATGGCCCCAGCAGGCGAATATCCAAGCTCACATTGCAGTCTGTGCTTTCTTGGGGTCTTGCTGAATCTCCCCCATGTCTCGAAGGCAGCCACCACTAGACTCACATTGGATTTAAAAACCCTACTTTCTCAGTCTGGTCTACACATCTGTGAGCCATCACTAAGGAGGAGCTGTGTGTTGGGCACCTCTCTATTCCCAGAGCGGCACCCCACATCCAAGCTCACGGTGAATGTATGCAGAATGTTCAGTACCACCATTGCATTGGATTTCTTCTTCTTCTTTTTTATTTTAGATTAAAATTTTTTTTATTTACTTATTTATTTGAGAGAGCAAAAGAGGGAACAAGAGAGAAAGAGAATGGGCACATCAGGGCCTGCAGCCACTGCAAATGAACTCCAGACTCATGCGCCACCTTGTGCCTCTGGCTTACATGGGTCCTGGGAATCGAACCTGGGTCCTTTGTCTTTGCAGGCAAGTGCCTGAACTGCTAAGCTATCTCTGTAGCCCCACTGCTCAGGATTTCCGGGGTACACTCAACAGAGAGTCTACACCAGGGATCTTCTTTGCCGGTCATTTACTAACCCTTTTAAAGAAATGATAGCTGATGCCTCAGCCCTCCAAGTTTAGGATTTTATAAGGAACTCAGAAAACTGAGTAAAAAGCATGGAGAGAGAGAGAGAGAGAGAGAGAGAGAGAGAGAGAGAGAGAGAGAGAAGGAAAGAGAGAGGGACCTGTTAAATGTGAGGGACTAGCAAAGACCAGGCAGCCAGTGCTGAGGACTTACTAAGACCTCACTTACCACCCCACATTTTCTAATTGTAACCTTTGCCTATAGAAAATTGCTCATTTCCCTAAAGCTTGCCAATTGACTAATCTTGATTATAACCCTAATTCAGGCCCTTCCGTCTATGTAGGTCACAGCTAAAGCCGCCATGTGTACCAGGAATAAGATGTTTGCGAGTTACTTAGGCTACAGTTTATGTTTCCAGTAGTCAAAATAAGTCGTTCCATTGAGCTGTCCTGTTTTGACTCTTGAAAATCATTTCTGTCCATGAGTAAAGGGCATGAAGTACTCATTTCCTAAGTAGGTTTGTGTTCCGTGGGTCAAGTTCCTAGCAGGAACGCATTCTCAGCTTTCCTTAGGTTAAGGTTGTTGGGGCAAAGGATAAACTCACAAAAGAATTAGCATTGATCTCAAAGCATGGGATACACCCACCTCCCATGTAAGAATTTTAAAAAGCGATATTAAAAAAATATTAGGCTGGAGAGATGGCTTAGTGGTTAAGGCACATGCCTGTGAAGCCTAAGGATCTAGTTTCGATTCTCCAGGTCCCATATAAGCCAGATGCACTTGGTGGCACATGCATCTGGAGTTGGTTTGCAGTGGCTAGAGGTGCTGTTTTGTTTTTATTTTCCTCACTGAAAGTAACTGTTATTTGAGCATGCTTTATTCTTTCCTGTGGCATGCTCATGTATGTGTTTTTCCTTCTCTTCAGTTCAGAGGATCCCGTCAAGTATTTTCTGGAGATCTGGCTTAATTGCCATTATGAATTCCCATAGCTTGTATGTATCATGCAAAGTTCTTTTTCCTTCAGTTACAACAGATAGCTTTGCTGGGTATAGTAATCTGAGCTGGCAGTTGCTATCTTTCAGAACTTGAAATACATCAACCCAAGCTCTCCTGGCTTTTAATTTCCTGTTGAGAAATCTATTGTTCTGATGGTTTTGCTTTTATAGTTGACTTGGTTCTCCTCTTGCTATTTTCAGTATGTTTTCTTTGGCCTGTATATTTGGTAGTTTAATTATAATATAATGAATGTAAGTTCTTTTCTGGTTTTTGTCTGCTTGATGTTCTAAATGCTTCCTGTATCTGTACTGGCATCTCTTTCCCTAATTTTGGGAAATTTCCTTCTCTCATTTTGTTGAAAATAACTGCTATGCCTTTAAACTGAAATCATTCTTGCTCTGTGCCCAGAATTTACAGGTTTGACCTCTTCATAGTGACCCAAATGTCTTGAAAGTCTTGTTTAAACCTTCTTAATAATTTACCTTTCTCATTATTACAATGTTCCAAATCTCCACCTTGTCTTCCAGCTTAAATATCCCATCCTGTGCTTGATCCATTCTATTAGTGAGGCTTTTTATGGAGTTTTTGGTTTAGTTTTACGGGCTGTGTTCTTCATTTGCAGTATTTCTGATTAGTTTCTCTTCAGGGCTTCTCTCCTTACTGATATCTTGTATTGACCCCCCTCATTTCATTTGCTGACTTCCTGTGTTCTCTTAGTGTTCCTTCGGGAGTTTCTGTTCTTCTTTGTGACTTTACGCACACTTAGAAATCATTCTTTGAGGCTGGAGGGACGGCTTATTGGTTAAGGCACTTGCCTGCAAAGCCAAAGGACACAGGTTCAATTCCCCCAGGACCCACATAAGCCAGATACGCAGTCACATGCATCTGGACTTCCTTTGTAGCAGCTGGAGGCCCTGGCATACCCATTCTGTCTCTCTAAATTAAATAAAGTTTAAAAAATACTTAAAAAAATCATTCTGTTGAATTATTTGTCTAGCCTTTCATCTAATTCATGCTGGAAGCCATCACAATAGGAGCCATAATTTTTAGAGGGTTTATAATACTTTAATTTTTTTCTGTTTTCTTCTATTACTTCATTTGGATTTTTCACACCTTAGGTTATTTTATTTCTTGGATTTTATGTTTGCTTTATTAGCTATATTCTTAGAGATGGTATTCAGGAATTATGTCCTTATCTGGGAGTTCAAGGTGCCTGTGTCGCCTCTATATATTGCACCCAGGGTATAAAACTAACAGCAAGAGTGGCCAGTGCTGTGTTAAAAAAATGCAAATGTCACAGTCCCAAATTCACAAACCATTGTCCCTTTTATTTCAGTAACTGTTAGTGGCTAAGCGTGTAAGGCTGGTAAGAAATAAGCTAGGATTTTGTTTCCTTAGAAGTGAGAGGGGGCTGGAGAGATGGCTTAGCGGTTAAGCGCTTGCCTGTGAAGCCTAAGGACCCCGGTTCGAAGCTTGGTTCCCCAGGTCCCACGTTAGCCAGATGCACAAGGGGGCGCACGCGTCTGGAGTTCGTTTGCAGAGGCTGGAAGCCCTGGCGCGCCCATTCTCTCTCTCTCCCTCTATCTGTCTTTCTCTCTGTCTGTCACTCTCAAATAAATAAATAAAAATTGAACAAAAAATATTTAAAAAATAAAAGAAGTGAGAGGGATGTGGGGTAGGTTTAATGTGGAGACTAGCATTTATTTTGAAAAAGATAAAAGTAGCAAAATATATATATATCTGGGAGAGTAGTGTTTTGGGGATATTGTTAGGTTCCACAGATTTTAGAAGTTGTTGAAGCTATGGGAGGTTGCATTTATGGAAAATGAAGAGGATGAGAGAATGTTTAAATATTTTATTTATATTTATTTATTAGAGAGAGGAATGAGAAAGAGAATGGATGTACCAGGGCCTCCAGCCACTGCAAATAAACTCCAGATGTATGTGCCACCATGTGCATCTGGCTTATGTGGATCCTGGAGAATGGAACTTGGGTCCTTAGGGTTCACAGGCAAGCACCCCAACCGCTAAGGCATCTCCTTAGCCCCTCCCCTTTGTTTAATTTAGAGTGAGAGAGAGAGAGAGGGAGGGAGAGAGAATGGGTGCACCAGAACCTTCAGATTCTGCAAATGGATTCCAGACACATGTGCCCCCTTGTGGCACGTGTGTGATATAGCATGCTTACATCACTGTGTGTCTGGCTACGTGGGATCTGGTGATTCGAACATGAGTTCTTAGGCTTTTCAGGCAAACACTTTAACCACTAAGCCGTCTCTCCAGTCTCCCTTCCCTTTTTTCAAGGGCACTTTTGGGTTGATTTTCTTTCTCACCAGCACTTGAAGAAGGTTCTTCTTGGTGCCCTCTCCAGTTGGCTTGTCTCACTCAGGGCGCTGTCAGGGAGTGGGTGATGGAGAGCGGGACCCTTTAGTTTCCTGCAATGTCTGGTGTCCTGGTGTCCAGCGCTGGCTAATGGGGGAGGAGAGGTTGTGGAATTCTTCCTGGAGAAGTTCTGTAGGAGCTCGGCTCATCGCCTGGTCCACCTCTCCCTTGGGTTCTTCTGACTTGTAGGTCTCGTGTGAGTAGAAAGAAGCCTTTCTTCGCCTTTTGGGTTTTGTCTGAGGCAGGGTGTCTAAGTGACACCCGAGCTGGAACTCCTAGACTGTCAGTTGACTGAAGGCCAGTGCTTGCTTGGCTTATTAATCTGTGAGAGGCTCTTAAGTTGCCCAACTGATCTTGAACTCAGTCAATCCTCCTGCCTCAGCCTTCCATGTAGTAGGGACTACAGGCGTACATCACCATGCCCAACTCTTGTTAATTTTGCAGAGAGCTTGGATTTTGTGTATTCCCCCATGTGAGAAGGTACTTCTGTGGCTGACCCACATTGTCTCTGCGAGCTTCCCCCCTTCTCCTTCATGTTCTTTAATATCCAAAAGAGTAAAACTGACTCCTTTTAGTCTAACTGAACTCTTCCATTTATTGACTGCCTAATCAATTGGAGTTTTTTCATAAGAAAGAAACATCTGTAAGAAGGAGGGGGGGAACAAAACAAAGCAGGAAAGGTTAAAGTATACAGTTGGATTCCAGACTTAAATAGATCCAGCCACAGGGTAAACTGACCAGCGAGGCCTGAGAAGTACTTACGCCAGACTTTTGTCTCCGGAGAGCCGTAATCAGGGCCCCTCCTTGATCTTAGGGTTCACTTCTGTGATGGCATCGGCCTGAGTAGAGTTTTGCTGGGTAAATAATGGGGAAAGAAATCTCAAATAGCTCTTCCCCATGAGAATAAGACCAGCAAGATAGCCTTTCTCTTTGTTTGGGCCAATAAGAGGCCTCTAGACTGATTCACGAATGTCTTACCCCATCCCTGCCCCGGTCAATGTTTGGACACCGAGACATCCCAGTGCTATCATCATGCTGGTTTTTTTTTTTTTTTTTTTTTTTAACACAGAAGAACAACGTTATTTCAGAAACCAGGTTGGCTTTTCTGCCTCACATGTCTTTTCAAGTCTTTTTTGAATTGTATCAGGGCCTCCTTTGTCTTCTAGCTTCGTTCTAAACTCATAAGGCAACGATCCCATCCAAATTCAACACTTGCAGTGGGGAAACCACGTGGGGCCTGCCTTGGGCAGAGCAGTCCTGCGAAGGTGTTCTGTAAATATGGGCGCATTACTGATCCATGTGCCAAAGTCATGCTTAAATCAAACAGTTTTAGATGTGTACTTTTACTGACCCAAAGTGCTCTTTCATCAGAATTATGTCCTTAATCTGTTCTAGGATCATTGCCATAATCTTATCACTGTAATTATGGCCCCCCAAAATGTGAACTATGTTATGTAACGCAGAGCTTGTTTGGACTTCTTATAGGCATGCTTATATGGCAAGAAAAACAACGCTTAGTACAACAGTAGAGGATGGGAATCAAATCAGACATGTGGCAGCGATTCCACACTCTAATGCTAGAAACGTCCTGCTGATGTAGTTTCGATATAGTACATGGTTTTACTTGTGTGTGTTGGCATACATGTGTGTATGTGTGTGTGTGTGTGTGTGTGTGTGTGTATGCCAGGGGTCGACATCAGATGTCTCCCTCATTTACTTTCTACCTTTCTCACGGAAAGACAAGTTTCTCCCTGAATCTAGAGCTCACTGATTTATCTAGTCAAGCTAGCCAGCAAGTCCTAGAGACCCTCCTGTCTCTATCTCCCCAGCATTGGGGTGACAGGTGTGTGCCCCCACACTGGGCTTTCACGTGCGTGTTGAAGAAGTGAGCACGGCTCCTCGTGGCCTCATTGAGCCATTGTCTCAGCCCCCCAGATTTTTAACTTCAAGAGCAGTAATTACATAGGCTGCCCTGAAGATAAATGTATGGAGAGGTAGCTGATCCCTGTGAGGGATTATGGGAAATAATGGAAAAATCTGTCAAGCTCCTTCGTTGTCAGTGAAATCAAAGCATACTGGGCTAAGTCTGTGTGGTTGACCTCTGACAGAGAATCAGAAATGAATTTCTCCTTGCCCACACATCATTACAAATCATACGGATTCTTTCGGAAATGTGGGCGTTTGGCCTTTGGGCTCACGGCTTGTTATGTAGAAGTCTGCAAGCAGGTAGAAAATTGTGAAGACAGAAGACCTTTTTTATTATTTATTTATTTATTTGAGAGCGACAGGCACAGAGAGAAAGACAGATAGAAGGAGAGAGAGAGAATGGGCGCGCCAGGGCTTCCAGCCTCTGCAAATGAACTCCAGACGCGTGCGCCCCCTTGTGCATCTGGCTAACGTGGGACCTGGGGAACCGAGCCTCGAACCGGGGTCCTTAGGCTTCACAGGCAAGCGCTTAACCGCTAAGCCATCTCTCCAGCCCCAGAAGACCTTTTTTTATACGAAGTGTCACACGTCTGGTCCGATGGCCGGAGTGTCCTAATCATAGTGGCAGTAAGTATCATCCTGAGATGTGCATGGGTTAGGATTTGATACCAACTGCCTTGCATTGGACGCCAAAGTACATTCCTAATGCTGTTGACTAGTTACGTGAATTAAAATTAATTCCATACTACTGGTATAAAGTAGGGGAGACAGAACCTTTGTCCAGGCTCTGAGGGATGCATGGCTCTTTGACAATGTAACGCGACTGTCCTCCGCAAATGCATTTATTTATGTCTATCCTGGGATATGCAGTCTACAGGCTGCAGGTTGGCCACACCTGGACAGAGGCTAAGGTTGTGGGAGTCACTTGGCGCTTTAGTGGGTGCATAGTGTTGAATAAACGAGAAACCCTGGCTTAACCCTTGATGTTCTTATTGACGTAGCAAAGGGAAAAAAATTTGCAGGGTGGCTCAAGTCTCACTTACAGAATGTGATGTGTTGAAGAAAGATACTGTTATCTGGAAATAGGCTAGGCTAGCCGGGGAAGGAGGCAGACTGGTGATCCTTGGGTTTCCAGAGAATAGATGTGACCGAGGAGACTGAGAGGAAGGAAGACACTGGGGACTCTCTTCTGCCGGAAGACTTCCACAGGTAGATGAGGACCAATGACAAAAGGCTGTGGAGCCCACTATGAGTAAAGGCTGCCTTGTCCCTTGGCACCATGGGGCGCAGCGGGAATGTACTGGGTCCGCCGAGTTCCTCTGTCTAGAGGAACAAGTGTAAACTCTTCAGTGGCACCAGAATGCCTTGTCTGAAGTGGGTAGTGGCCAGCGTAGGACAGCAATAAATGGACTTCTCAGTCTCCTCCTAAGTGTTTCAAGGTCTCTTCCTTTCAAAGCACTCAAGCAGCGGTTCTTGGAGGGCCACGCCACGCCCCCTGTTTCCTGAACCTGCCATGCGGTCCCCCAAAGTTCAGCAGTGGCCTTCAAGTGAAATTGTCAGGAACTTCAGGACCACTGGGAGTGATCACTTTCACCGCTGTATTTATTCGCGATCTGGATGAGATTCGAGAGGGTGTTCTGGTCTCTCCTCATTTCCAATCTCGTCTCCGAGTGAGCTCGGGTGAGGATAGCGCTGTTTCCACGTTCGCTGCCTGGTTTGGAGCAGCTCTTGAAAATATACCACACACCATGCCCACGCTGAGCTTCTCAGCTCCAATCTCTGCAGCGCAGCATGGAAGATGTCCTCACTGCCTTCCCTGGCCTTTCACTGAAGTGAATTCTTTTTTTTTATTAATTTTTGTTTTTATTTTTATGTATTTATTTGAGAGCAACAGAGAAAGAGAGAGAACGGGTGCACCAGGGCCTCCAGCTACTGCAAACGAACTCCAGACGCGTGCGCCCCCTTGTGCATCTGGCTATCGTGGGTCCTGGGGAATCGAGCCTTGAACCTGGGTCCTTAGGCTTCACAGACAAGCACTTAACCACTAAGCTATCTCTCCAGCCCTGAAGTGAATTCTTTTTAGGCCAGGAGGGATGGAGCTGATATCCAAGAACTAGCTGGTGGAAGAAATACTGTGCCATTGTTTTCCCCCAGAGATCCAGCCTCCTGGGCATATTGACCCCTAGTTAAAGGAGTCTCAAGTCTCAGGGTTGGAATAAGACTGGGCCAGATGTGTTGGTGGCCACAACTTTCATGGACATCTGCCACTTGACTGGTAACTTTTAAAAATTCTCACTGGGGGCCGGAGGGTTGGCTTGGTGGTTAAGGTGCTTGCCTGTGAAGCCTAAAGACCCACATTCAAACCTCCTGGTCCCACGTAAGCCAGACACGCAAGGTGACACAGAGTGCAAGATTGCTCATGCATACAAGGTGGCACACCACATGTAGAATCTGATTACAGCAACTGGAGGCCCTGGCACGCTAATTCTCCCTATCTCTCTGCTTAAAAAAAAAAAAAAAAGAAGAAGCCAAGCCCGATGTGGTGGCGCACGCCTTTAATCCCAGCACTCTGGAGGCAGAGGTAGGAGGATCGCCATGAGTTTGAGGCCACCCTGAGACAACATAGTCCAGTCTACTGTGCTTGCCTCAAAAATAAAATAAATAAAATAAAATACTCACTGGAAATAGTACAGAAATCCCACCTCAACTTGGCCAAAGACACCCTCGGTACTTGAATGTGGCAGCCCTGACTGGCGTTGATAAGCACAGCTGATAACCTGACGGTCAGTGAATGGAAGGATCAGTGGAAGGAACGCTTTCATTGGCACAAGTCCCTACCTTCCTGAGAGAGAGGGATCATTCCAGAGCCCAGACCCATCAGATGGTGGATGTTCAATGATGTTTGAGGAGCTGTGCATTTCACAACGCTGAGTTTGAGCAGGACAGTCTCTGGACAACGTCCATTGTGCAAAGTTTCGAATCAAAGCAGGTTCCCTATCTCCCTGCCCTTGTTTACTTACTTAATGAATTTATATTATTTTATTTTTTTTGAGTACGAATTCTAAATGACTCAAAAGCAAGTAAATAAATAAATAAATAAATAAATAAAAGGAGGGGGAAAATGTCTTTTCAGTGGAAACGATGCCTTGGCCTGAAATAAATCCCATCAAAGTTGCTTTTTTTTTCCCCCTACTGAATGCTAATCTTTGACCTATCTACAGGAAGTTTCCTGTCAAATACCAAGCGAATCTTATAAAATTGAATTTGGTTCTTAAAACGCTTTTTTTTTTTTTTTTTTTTTTGGCTTCACAAGAACCAGCTGGGTAGCTCATTAAATGCAAGAAGTGCTTTGGAAATTGGAAAGCCCATGCACATGTGAATTATCATCCGTAGTCGTAAAATTGGTATCTTTTCACTCATCTAATTCTGTCCACTGGTGAGTAAACTCCACAGAGGCATCTAACTGGACGCTGAAGTTAAGGGTCACTGATCTGCTTTTAGGCACAGAGAGAAAAGAAGAATCGACTTTCCGAGTGAAGCCCGGTGTCTCAGCAGAGAGGCAGGTGTGCTATGTGGAGATCTGTTCAGTTGCCCTTGATCCCTTTTTGTCCTAAAACTTGGCCCTTCTGCAAGGGGTGTCCAGTGATGGGAAGGTCAAGGTCATGACTAGAAGTGTTCAGCTCCGCGTGGGCACTGTGGTCAGTTCTCGCTCTGGTCAAGGGGACTTGCCAGTGGGCATCAGGTGTGTGTGTGTGTGTGTGTGTGTGTGTGACATATGAACTCTGCCCTTGGGAAATGCATTGTGCATTGATTGTAAAAGGTCCTGGCTAGTGTGCCTAACTCAGTCTCTCTCCCCCTCTCTCCTTCATTCCTGCCTTTCCTCTTCCTCTAGGCGCTCTCTATGTAACCCAGGCTGGCTTTGAGCTTCCTCCTGCCTCAGTCTTCTGAGTGATGGACTTACATGTCTGTCACACCACAGCTGGCTTGAGCTCTTCTTTTCCCTACCCCAGAGGGGATGGTTTCCGTGTTCTCTTACGTCCCCATGGCGCAATTTGTAGGATATAGTAGTCAGCCTGGCCTGGGTAATAGGACTGTCCGGTGATTTCCAAGCTATACAGGAGACACTCCACAGGGATCTATAAGCAATTTAGTTGGGCTTTTCTCTGGGTCAGAAGATGGGAGGAAGCAACAGGCCTTTCTTTTTTGGTTTTTCGAGATAGGATCTCACTCTAGCCCAGGCTGACCTGGAATTCACTATGGAGTCTCAGGGTGGCCTCGAACTCACAGCGATCCTCCTACCTCTGCCTCCCGAGTGCTGGGATTAAAGGCGTGCGCCACCACGCCCGGTGCAACAGGCCTTTCTTAACCCATCTGGACTGAGCTTGGGACAAGACTGACCCAGACTCATCATTCCTGGACTTATACGTACCCTTTTACTACCATATTCGGTGACTTAATGGGACTTTGATATTTCTGCTGAGACATTCACTAAACACTACTGGTCACTGCTTGCAGTAAAGGCCCCCCCCCCCCCCCCCGCCTTTACTGGTTGAATGCCTATGGTCCTCAGGGTGCACAATCCAGTCTCTTGCAAGCCTATAGACACTCTAAGCCTCTGTTGACTTGAGTGGCCTGAGGTAGGGCATCAGATTGGTCTAAAGCCCTTTACACACATGTTTTGCAATTAACGATGAGCCTCGACCAGAGTCCATTCTTTGAGCAGACAACTGGTTTGAGCCTGGATTGTTCCTGAAAAGTACTCTGGTCAGGTGAGAGGCACTTGCGCATTTTGTCCCTGCTTAGGGAAGGACCTTCTAATGTCCCTGCAGCTCTTGGGAAGTATGCTCACTGGTGTCCATTTAGGTCTCTCGGGGTTGAAGAGATCACTGTGAGCCTCTCGTGTCCCATCTGCTTCCGAATACTGGACTTCTCATGCCCAGCTTCTCTTACTTATCTCACTTCCTGTTAGCTGCTGATGGAAGTCCATGTTCCTGTCGGCAATAGACTTTTTGTTTCGAAGAAGGGTGTCTCCATGCAGACCCAGGCTGGCCTGGCACATCCAATCCCACCGCAGGCTCCAAGCGCCTGGATTACGGGCATGCGTCACCATGCCGGGGCAAGGTCTGCAGTAGATTTCGTGTGACTTACAGTTTCCCCATCAGAGCTGTGAGACATTGGGGGAATGGGGAGGAGATCAAGGAAGTGTCCTTCTTCTAGGAATTCAACACAGTGCTGGCCCTGGTCACAGACATCAAGACCAGCACAGAAAGTGGTGGTTGGGGGGGAACACTGAGTCCACCACCAGATGGGGAAACCCCATGACCTTGTAGGATTGTGGGGGGGGGCATGTTCTCCACTGGCCTCGCACTCCTGCCTCAGGACCTTGTCATGGCACAGCTGGCTAAGGTGGGCTCGTCCCTGCCAGACACCCTCCCCAGATCCCTAAGGTCATTTCCCTTCCAGTGTGTTTACCTTTCGCAAGAAAAGAACCCATGCAAGAAGGTTGGGCAGAGCGGCTGCCGCCAACACTTGTGGGCTCTTTGTGATCGTGGAGTTGATGAAACTTAAATAAACACTCTTCTCCTAATCCCCAAACCGTGAGAAGCCATCCGAGAGTTTATTTGCCCAGCGGTCCCTGCATGCCTGCGCAATGGCACACCTCGCCCCGGCGCGGCGCGGTCCGTCATTGAGAGGTGTCTGGTTTCAGCCGTCATCTTGAGTGGGTTGGAAGCATGCGCGTTGCTGTAGAGGAAACATCATTGCTAGTCCTCTGGCGGCTTTTCCTCTGGCCCCCTCTGCTAGCATGCCATCTGATTCCCTCTCTCTCTTTTTCTGCCCTTCTCTCTCTCCCCCTTTCCCTTTTTCCCCTCCCTCTCTCTCTCCTTCCCTCTCTTTTTCCTTCCCTCTCTTTCCTTCCCTCTCCCTCTCTCTCTCTGTCCTTCCCTCTCCCTCCCCCTCTCTCTCTCTTTCTCTCTCTCTCTGTCCCCCCTCTCTCTTTCCCTCTTTCTCTGTCCTTTCCTCTCCCTCTCTCTCTCTATCCTTCCCTCTCCCTCTCTCTCTCTCTATCCTTCCCTCTCTCTCTCTCTCTCTCTCTTTCCCTTTCTCTCTCTCTTTCCCTCTCCCTCTCTCTTTTCCTCTCTCCCTCTCTCTCTCCTCTCCTCTCCCTCTCTCTCTCCTCCCCTGTCTTTTTCCTTTTCTCTCTCTTTTTTCCCCCTTCCCCCCTTCCCCTGGGTGTTGGGTGGATTATGAAATATTAGATTTGATCCCCTGAAGTGGAAAAGGAAAGGCTTTCATTTCTCTTTCCCTCCCATTCCCCCAGTACTGCCCCTTGATGCAGCCCCAAAGGTGACTGGGGACCCTTTTAGGATACTGCCCCTCATGGCCTGGAAAGAATATGACTTGGTGGTACTTTGATTTCTTTCTTTTTTTTTTTTTTTTTCCCCTCTCTTTTTCTGTCATGTCCTGGGAGTGATATCAGAGTAGGTTAGAACATTATAGATACATCTCCATTTTTTTTTTTTTGTCAAAATCTCACTCTTTTTTTGCATGTGTATGTGGTGTGTATGGGGGGGGTGTGCATGTGTGTGTGTGTGGGCGCACATGTGGAGGCCTGAGGTTGATTACAGCTGTCTTTCTCAATTGCTCTGTAACCTTTTATTTTTTAGAGAGAGAGAGCAAGAGGGAACTGGCACACTAGGGCATCAGACACTGAAATCTAACTCCAGACACTTGCGCCACCTAGTGGGCATGTGCAACCTTGCACTTGTCAAACCTTTGTGTGTCTGGCTTACATGGGATCTAGAGAGTCGAACATGGGTCTTTAGGCTTCACAGGCAAACACTTTAACTGCTAAGCCATCTCTCCAGTCCCTGCCTCCTGCCCCACATTTTTAAAGACAGGATGTCTCACTGAGCTGAGGAGTAATTCATCTCAAGTAGATATCCTCTTATTACTGATCTCTCTAGCACTAGGGTGACAGGAGTCTGCGCCTATGCCCAGATTTTACATGGGTGCTGGGGTTCTGAACACGGGTCCTCAGGCTAGTGTGGCAACACTGAGCTGTCAGTGCCCAGCCTGCTCTTCCTCAATGCCCACTGAGCAGAAACGTCTGTGTCATCTTCTGAGGAGTCCCGTGGGTTACTGACTGATCCTGGGTCATCCCTCCTCACCAATACTCTGTCCTGTGTCCAGTGTCACAGGGTTTTCAGAAAGATGGGTGACAGGGCTAGAGAGATGGTTTAGTGGTTAGGCCACTTGCCTGTAAAGCCAAAGGACAAACGTTTGATTTCCCCAGGACCCACGTAAGCCAGATGCACAAGGTGGCGTATGTGTCTGAAGTTTGTTTGCAGTGGCTGGAGGCCCTGGCATGCCCATTTATCTCTCTTTGTATTTGCCTCTCTCCCTCTTTCATAAATAAATAAGTAAATGATGGATGACAGTCTGGATGTCATGACAAGGTGAGAAATGTCCCCTCTCCACGGGAACCTCTATTAGTGCTGAGATAATTCTAGCTACTTCTATAGCAGCTAAGCTGATAATAAGACCTTGCAACCACAGTTCTCACCACACCTGCCCCTTCCCTCCCTCTCCTTTGATGCTCAGATCTGACCTGCCCAACCCAGGGTATCACGTATGGGTTTACAGGTTGATGGTGATATGGCTCCGTGTCTCAGTTCCAGGGACATCCCAAGGGTAGCTGAAGGAAATGGGACCCTGGGCTGGTTTCTGGTTTCAAGGAGCTGGCCTCAGACCTCAGGCTACCACACACATGCCGCCCGCTTTCTCTTTGAGCTGTGACAATAATGTTTAGAAGGCCACAGGTAGCAGGTGTTATTAGTTCATTGTCACAGATGAGCTCACCAAGAATCAGAAGTGATGTGGGCTGTGGTAGCAAGAATCCCCCCCACCCCCATGCAGAGCAGCGCCCCACCGTGTTCTACCCAGGTGCTGAGTGGAAGCAGCTCTGGGCTGTTGAGAGAAAAGAGCATCCTTCATTTCACAGTCTCATGAGCTACCTCCGGGTTTCTTTTGGAACTTTTCCGCTTGAACATACAGTTTCCTCTACCTTTTAATCCCCCTGTACCTCCACTGTCTTAAAAAATAGAGAAACCAAGGACTGGTGATTTTCAGCACACGGAGAGGGAACAGATACAGCATGCCCTTTAAAGCTAGGTCCCTTTCAACATGATCACCTGGATCATTTGAGTCTATTTATACATTTTTTGAAAGGTGGAATGTGAAGATAACATGGCCCTGTATGTAGATAACTTTCATGTAAATGTCACACAATAACCTCTTGACAAACTAACAGAGCTTCAGTGAGCATGATCAATATACAAAATCCACCTACACTACACTTCTTTTTTGTTTTGTTTTGTTTTGTTTTTTTGAGGTAGGGTCTCACTCTAGCCCAGGCTGACCTGGAACTCACTATGTAGTCTCAGGGTGGCCTCGAACTCATGGCAATCCTCCTACCTCTGCCTCCTGAGTGCTGGGACTGAAGGCATGTGCCATCACCCCTGGCTTCAACTATATTTATATATATTAGCAAAGAACAATCCAAAAGTGAAATTAAGAACACAGCTGCAGTTATACATACATATAACCCCATGTACATAAATAAATGATTTAAATGCTTAGGAATAAGTTTACTAACATAAAAAAAAAAATCAGAAAACTTACAAACCAAAACTTGCAAAATATTCCTGAAGGAAATTCAGAAATCTCTAAATAAATGGAGAAATGGTCCATGTTTGCGAGTTAGAAAACTCATTACTATTAAAACAGCAATTCCCCTCATGCTGATTTATGTATTTGACACACTCCTCTTCAGATTCCCAATGGATTTCTTTGCAGAAATTGTCAAGTGCATCTTAACATTCTTATTGAAATTCAGAGGACTCAGAATAGCCAAGCCAATCTGGAAGAATGAAGATAGACGACGTACATTTCCTGATCTCAGAATTTGCTCCAACGCTGTCAGTGCAGTGTGGTCCTGGTTAAGGATCGGTTATATACACTGACAGATGGATGGATGGATGGATGGATGGATGGATGGATGGATGGATGGATGGACCAGTAGTTATGGATTTTCTCCCAGGGTCATGACCGCAGGGTACGGAAAGGATGGTTTATTCTGTTTGATATTGAGACTGTTAGACTTGCCTTTTATCACACACACACGCACACACACACACACACACACACACAAAACCTCAAAATGAATTTAAAAAACCTGAAGGCATGAGTCTGTCATGTTCACGTGACATTCCGTGGATGAGAATATTGAATACTGAGAAGTTATCACCGGGAGAGTAAGATTGTCATTCTGTTGAGAATCTCAGTGACTTTGGAACAAATCACTGGAGATGTGAGTCAGGAAACCATTATCAATATGGCGTGAATACCCGATGACCCCAAGAAGGAAGTTATTAGGATTGCATTACTTATTTGTATCAGAAAGAAAAATTTTAAAAAAGCCTGGACTTAAAGAAACTTAAACCTTGAAAGGCTTAAGGAAAAAGCCTTATTGTGTCATAAGGGAGCTTATATTTTGATATTAAACAGCTGCTATTTTTCCTTGCAGCTTTTGTTGTAATGAAAAACACGCAAAGCTTGTGATCCTTGCTTGTTTAAAGTGTACAGTTCTTTGGATCAAATGAATTCATTATGATGTGTGCTTCCCTTACTGCCCTTCTCCACAGCTTTGTGAAGTGGAAATTCTAGAGTTATTAAACAAGAATACCATTCCCCCACACCACCCCACAGTCACCATTCTACCCGCTGCTGGTGCCTGTGGTGTTTGTCCACTGTAAGTGTGTCATGTAACATCAAACCGTCCTTGACTTCTTGTGACTGGCTTATTTCACTCAGCATTATGTCATCATGGTTCATCCACGTTGTTGCAGGTGTCAAAATTTCCTTCAACTTTAAGGCTGAATGATATCCCATTGCATATATGCACCACATTTTTTTCTTAACCATCCTCCTATTGATAGGCACTGGGGTTGCTTCTGAATCTTAGCTGCTGTGAATAATGATGCTGTTGTGAAAACAAGTGTCCAAGTAGCTCTTCAAAATCCTGCTTCCAGGTTGTTGGACATTTACCCAGAAAGTGGAATTATGGAACTTAGCTGGTCATTCTGCTTTTCATCGTTTGAGGAACTGCTACCCCCTCCCTACTTTTTTTTTCCATAGCAGCTATGCCATTTTATGTTCCCACCAACAAAAACAGCCACTACTAATTTCCAAGGAGGGCTGTGGATCTTTTCCTCCCTTACAACCTCTTAGTGAGGCAGGAGAATCATTTATTTTTAAAAAAATTTTTATTTTTATTTTGTTTATTTATTTGAAAGACAGAGAGAGAAAGAGGCAGATAGAGAGAGAGAAAGAGAATGGGCATACCAAGGCCTCCAGCCACTGCAAACAAACCTCAGACGCATGAGCCCCCTTGTGCATCTGGCTCACGTGGGTCCTGGGGAATCGAGCCTCGAACCGGGGTCCTTAGGCTTCACAGACGAGTGCTTAACTGCTAAGCCATCTCTCCAGCCCAGTTTTTCTGTTTTTAAATAATTTTATTTTTATTATTTGAAATGGAGAGAGAGAGAGCATGGGCATGCCAGGGCCTCCAGCCACTGCAAACAAAATCTAGATGCATGTGCCACCTTGTGCAGGTGGCTTACTTGGATCCTGGGGAATCGAGCCTGGGTCCTTTGTCTTTGCAGTCAAGTGCCTTAGCCGCTTAGCCATCCCTCCAGCCCTAAGTGGATTCTTAGTAATCATGTAAGACTGTTGAGTAGAGAAAGTGATCCCTACTTTCCCCCACCGCCCCCTGCACTCTTTATTATCAAGTAGCTTGCAGTTAACAATTTGTGTCACTAGAGGGCGAGCTTGCTAGAACGGCGGAGCTACTTGGGCCAATATTGATGAAATTGCAAATGATATCCATTTGATCAGACAAAGACCGGGACCAGGAAAAGCAGACTAAAGACCTTGCCATGCTTTAGGGTTAGTAGGATAAGCAAACATGTGACATTCTAGGAGGAGTTGCCTGTTTCTGTCACCAGCACTGTACTGTGTAGGTTCAAGCTCATGAAGTTCAGCAGAAAGAGAGATTATGAACAGAGTGGCCGCTCTTAAAAAGTGAGGTGCATGGAAGTGCGTGCGTGCGTGTGTGCGTGTGTTTTCCCACTTGGTGTTCTTGCTTGACTTCTAAAATGAAAACAGCTGAAATCATTTCTTAATTGTCCGAGACTTGTAAGTACCAGGCTCCACAGTCAGGCCTCTCAAAAACCCCACCTGGTGAGGAAAAGTGCTCATCTTTGGGGAAAACAAAACAAACAAACAAAAAAAACTCTTTGGGAACTCTGTAAAAACAGGCCAAGTCTTTTTTTCTTTTTCTCTTGTATTTTTAAATGGAATCATCGCTTGCTTCCAGTACAGAGAATTCAGCAACTGTGACCAACTTGAAAAAAGACAGGAAAGGATTTTTTACAAGAAGCGTTTGGTCAGACAGAAATCAACTCTTTTTTCTTCAATGCGAATAACCCTGACTAATCTAGTGATTCTGGTTCTGCCTAAAATCGGGGCAGCATTTTCCTAGCAAACTCATGATACGGATCGTTAAAATAACTAGGCAGGAGGGCGGGCTGTGAACAAGTCTTCTGGGCCGTCAGTAAAAGTTAACAATCTAAGATTTTTGGTCTTCAAGATTCTTTGCTGGTTAACAACGTTTGACTATGAAAGCTCCTTAACACAGAGAGACTTAGGTCTTTGATACCTGAAGCTATCTATCAAAATGGGGTTCTAGGTGAAATTCACATGAATTTCCATTCGTGAGGGCGGGTTGCTCAGTGCTAATCGGTATCAGATTTTCTTGGACTGGTGGTTTTTTTTTTTTTTTTTTTTTTAAATAAATGGTGTTGGGCGATTGAGGAAAGCCAGCCTTAATAAACACATGTTTAAACCTAGCCCAAGGGACCCAGATTAACATCAGCAGCCTGCACCAGAAACCAAATCTGACTGAATGCTATCTCTCTTTCCCAGATTAGATAGAGAGAATTTAGGGAGAAGCAAAAGGATGGTTTTTGTGAGAATAATGGGCTCTTGCTTTTAATGACAGTGAGTGTTGTGGGAACTGGCACATGCCTCAGTAGTTTAAAACTGGTAATGTGATAAATATATACAGAAGACAGTTATATTTGTAACTTTTTTTTTTTTTTACTATTGTCCTCTCTGGCTCACATTTTGGGCTCCTTAGCATCGTGGGATCTGCTACCTTATGGTCCCGAGCGTCTCTTTGCCTGTGCAGATGTAAGGCCTGTGTATTGTATCTGCTGTCGCCTATGGGTGTGAGGAAAAGAGCTGTCCCAGGGGCCTTAAGCTTTCTCGGGCTGCTGGTCTTCATTTTTTTTTTTTTTTTTCAACCAGAGTATGAAGGAGAAAGCGGGAACTTTTTAAACTTGCAAGCTCTTACTTAAAGGTCACATGACCCTTATACCTCCTTGATCCTTCAAAATGTTCCATTTAAATTCGGCCGTTCTTCAGAAACTGGGATCGTAAATTACGTACGTGATAATCCTTGGACTATTTCATTTTATTTGAGCGTGAAAGAGGCAGACAGAAAGAGTTATTGTGGGCACACCAGGGCTTCCTGCCACTGCAGACACACTCCAGGTGCATGGGCCACTTACCGCATCTGACCTTATGTGGGCACTGGGGAATCGAACCTGGGCTTTGCAAGCAAGCAGACGCCTTAACCAGTGAGCCATCTCTTCAGCTCCTGTGTGCTAATTCTTTCAGCTGCTTTTACTTAAGCAGGTAGGAGAGTGGAGGGAATGAGTGTGCTAATATAGTCCCTGAATATTTTATTTTATTTTATTTTATTTTATATTATTTTATTTTATTTTATTTTATTTTATTTTATTTTATTTTATTTTATTTTATTTTATTTTATTTTATTTCAGAGAGAAAGAGGGAATGAGCCACTGCAAACGAACTCCAGACGCATGCGCCCCCTCGTGCGTCTGGCTTATGTGGGTCCTGGGGAATCGAGCCTGGGTCCTTAGGCTGTGCAGGCAAATGCAAACTGCTAAGCCATTTTCCCCAGCCTGCCCCTGAATACTTTAAACCTTAAAGCTAGCTAGTAGTTTGGTGGTGGAGAACTTACTTGTCTAGCATGCATGACACCCTCGGCTTTATTCTTAGTACTGCAAAAGGCTGCTGGAACCGTACTTTTGCCTTGCAAAAATGCTACTTACCCCTGGGGTCAGGCAGTGGGTGGCCATGTAACTCCTCCAAGAATCTCAGTGCAAAGCAGCAGAGTGGGCTCATCATAATTTCTCACGGCATTGTGAAATGGTCTGATTTTTCCAACGAGAAGCAGCAGGTGTCAACCTCATGTAACAAACAGTTCTCTCAGGTTCTGCCAACAGGGCAGCCACCACCTCCCGTCCACTGAAGCTCAAGTCCGAAGACTTGCTGTTTTTGCCATCTGAATATTTATTTATTTATTTATTTTTGTTCATTTTTTATTTATTTATTTGAGAGCGACAGACACAGAGAGAAAGACAGATAGAGAGAATGGGTGCGCCAGGGCTTCCAGCCTCTGCAAACGAACTCCAGACGCGTGCGCCCCCTTGTGCATCTGGCTAACGTGGGACCTGGGGAACCAAGCCTCGAACCGGGGTCCTTAGGCTTTACAGGCAAGCGCTTAACCACTAAGCCATCTCTCCAGCCCCATCTGAATATTTAAAACCGACCTGTGTGTTGGGACCACACAGCTCAGATCAGACCCGTTGTAACGAACTTTTAAGAAATTAACATTTTAGCTTTTAGCAGGATCCCTCTTTCTTTCCTGCTCTTTTTCTTTACTGTTTTTGTTTTTTTAAATATTTTATTATTTATTTATTTAACAGACAGAGAGAGTGGGCGCGCCAGGGCCTCCAGCCACTGCAAAAGAACTCCAGATGCGCATGCGCCCTCCTGTGCATCTGGCTGACGTGGGCCCTAGGGACTCGCACCCGGGTCCTTTGGCTTCGCAGGCAAACACCTTAACCGCTAAGCCATCCCTCCAGCCCAAGAATTAGACACTTCCAATGGGTCTTTATCTTCAAGATCAGAAACATTTCTGTGAAAAGGAAAATTAAAATATCTTTTTTTCCAATAGGAAAATAATCCTATAATATCTATATTTCTAAGCTGGCAGTGGTCACAGATGCTTTGAGTCATGTTATCAGGCCCAGAAATATATTCTTCCTGTGAGTTTAGAAAACAGAACAGGCCAGTTGATTCATGTTTCAGCTGCTGGCATTGTTGGTGGGCATGCTAATTTGCTCCTACCTTATGCAGAGGGGGCTGATGGGACTATGTCTTTCGTGTGCCTTCCAAGGCTGTGTTGTATCCCACGCCTATCTGTCTGTCTGCAAAGGTCCAGCATCCCTCCGGGTCTGCTGTTTGATGGGCCAGGTCCTGATGGCATAGCTTCTGTATTGACCTTCATACTTCCCTGGAGAGAGGTCAGGGTAGCAGGCTATGACCTCAAGGAAGGCCGTGAATGTGGGGAGAGCCTGCTGGGCTACGGGCGGGGGTGTGTGTGTGTGTGAAAAAGTTCCTACGGTATGGGGTGAAGAGGAAGCATTTATGAACTTCTTTTCCTCCATTTTGTTGGATCTGTTTCCCTCTGTTTCAGCAGACACACAGATTGAGAGCTGCCTTAGCAAAAGCCTCCCTCCATGGCCAGGAACTTTTAAGAGTCACTTTAATCTCCCTTTGTGTATTTGGCAATTCACTTTCTACCCCTGCCTTTCTTCCTCCACCCTTGCACCCCCATACCAAGTTTATGAATGGAACTAGATAAGAAAGGGTGGTATTGGCTAAGGCTGCACATTGTATTTGGCTCTGCAGTTTCCAGGGAAAGCCAGTGAAGTAACTTAGGCTCATAGTCATTTAGCGACCTTATACTCCCCGTTACATTTTGTCCGAATAAATTATTTAAAAAAAATAAGTTATTTCTAGTGCTTAGGGCGCAGTCTATGAACCTATCTGTCTGTATCCTCTCATAAATTTTCCATTTGGATGACCAGAGCGCAGCAAGAAGTTTCTCTCTGTGCTGTTAAGCTACAGGCGACTGTTGTCACTGGCTGACCTTCGGTTGTAAGTTCGTGGGAACCATATCCTGGCCTTCATTGATGGGGTCGAATGGTTAATTCTCTGTCGATGAAGCTCATGCTAATTATGTCCCCCCCACGCCCTCTCGCTTTCTCCGTGTGTGTGTATGGGTATTCATATGTACCTAGGCACACTGGCATGTTGGGGGGGGGAGTTGATGCAGATATGTCTGTATGATTGGAGACCAGGGGGAGATCTGACCCCCTCCAGGGTCTCTCATTGGCCTGGAGTTGTTTAACTAGACTAGATGAGCTGTCCAGAGACATCCTGTCTTTACCACGTGCCCTAGGATGAAGGACCGGAGATCAAACTCAGGTTCACATGCCTTTGTAAAGCAAGCAGTTGACTGCTGTGGTATCTTCCTAGCCCCAAACTATTCCTTTATCAGCGCTTCTGTTTTAACCAAGTTGGCAGAGTTTCAGCTCATCCAAACAGAGGTTCCTTCCCAAAGGAAATGAATTTGGACCATTAGAACCGGTGGTGGACCTGACTTCTACGGAATATGTTCATGGTCAGGAGTTAGAACAAGAAACAGTTCTGCTGAGCAGAGAGGCTGAGGAGCCTACCATGACAGAAAGACGAGAGTAGTTTGAATCACCTTAGGTGCTTGCAAAATAGATGAATATTACTGAAGTTCTCAAGAATGTGTGCTCTTAATTTTTTTTAAAAGAAACCTATATTGTAAGGAGAGAGAGAGATAATGAGTACACACCAGGACTTCCTGCCACCGCAAACGAACTCCAGACACCTGAGCCACTTCGTGCATCTGGCTTTGCGTGGGTCCTGAGGAATCGGACCTTTAACAAGCGTCTTTAACTGCTGAGCCATCTTTCCATCTTCTTAATTTTTTAAAAAAAATATTTTGTTTATTTCTATTTATTTAATTGAGAGTGACAGAGAGAGAGAGAGAATGGGCACACCAGGGCCTCCAGCCACTGCAAATGAACTCCAGACGCATGTGCCCCCTTGTGCATCTGGCTAACGTGGGTCCTGGGGAATCGAGCCTCGAACCAGGGTCCTTAGGCTTCACAGGCAAGCGTTGAACCGCTCAGCCATCTCTCCAGCCCTCTAAATTTGTTTTTACAAGTTTGAATTTGAATTGACTTGGCTATAAATTGACCAAGCAATACATTTCTTCTTCTTCTTCTTTTTTATTTATTTTTTTTGAGGTAGGGCCTCACTGTAGCTCAGACTGACCTGGGAGTCACTATGTAGCCTCAGGATGGCCTTGAACTCAATATAATAAAAGCAACACAACACAATAAAATTAAAGAAAAAACAATATAATAAAAACTGAGGGGGGGATTTCATCATAATTGTACTTGAATAAACATCAAATAATTGGTATGCATCTGAACAGTTTGGTTCAAATGGCTTGGTTTAGTGGAAAGAGAACAGTGCTTAAGGCAGTGGCTTAAAGCTCAGAGACACAGCCTGAGGTGGCATCTGAGAGACCCTCCCCGGCAGGCTGAGAGGAGGGCGGGATCGTGGGCCCAAGGCAGTGATTTTTGCGCTGCCTTGTCTTCCTTCTCGTCTCTTTAGCGCACTGTGTGTGTATTCTGTATGCCCAGGCTACAGAGTACAACATCTATAATGTGAAGGGTGGACATGTCTGGGAACTCTGAGAGAAGATGAATAATGATCAGGCTCTGTGTGTGTGTGTGTGTGTGTGTGTTGTGTATGTTTAGTGAGACAGAGAGAGAGAATTGGTGCTCCAGGGCCTCAGCCACTGAAATCGAACTTCAGACGCTTGCGCCACCTAGTGGGCATGCGCGACCTTGCGCTTGCCTCACCTTTGTGTGTCTGGCTTACGTGGGCTCTGGAGGGTCGAACACGGGTCCTTAGGCTTTTCAGGCAAGCGCCTTAACCGCTAAGCCATCTCTCCAGCTGCGGGTATCTAGAAAATACCCCTCAACTTGAGCTCCCACTAATTATTTCTTTTTCTCTCTCTCTCACTCTGTATGGTTTTTCATATGTGTATAGGCACTCGTGACATGTGAAAGTCACGCCCCAAACTTCCAGTTACTTTGGAGCAGAGCCTAGCTGTCTAAAGTAAGGAATAGCTCCTCCCGAGGAAGCTACTTCACTGGACAGCAATTACCTAGCTGTCCTTCTAACTTGGTAGATGACGGATCTGACTCAAGGTATATGAAGAGACACATGGAACTGGAAGTGAACCAGCCCTCCAATAGTCTGTTTCATTCCTAACAGATGGCTCTCAGGCCAGTACTTCAAGAGAACACACACTCCCCCCCCCCATAATACTGTGGTTGAAGATAGGGGGGTTCCTCATCAGCTTACTGCTTCTATCTTCCACCGGGGAAATAATCAGAAGATAATCAAGAAGATTCACTTTCACTGCACACGAGAGACTAGTGATTTGCCTGCCCTTCTGCGCTACCAGTGGGTGGATCCTTTCTTGAGGATTCTTTTTTTCTTTATCTAACAACAAAAATCAGAAAAGGTCACAGATGAGTATGAAACTTCACGAGTTCATATCCAGAACTAAGAGAAGTAATCTATCTCAGTGAACCACTTAATGAATTAGCCATTTAATTTATGGGCACGCCCACTTTGTTAGGTCCCGAGAAAGATTCATAAAGACACGTCAGGGGCTCCTGGAGTTAAGCACATGAAACAGTGCTACATCAGGTTGTCTAGAAAATGGTGCTCAATAACATTGGCGATTAGACTCTTTTAGCTGTGTAGGAGGACTAATTATGGTAAATATATCAATGGATATGTCTAAGTAGTAATTATTATTTTTGTGTGTGTGTGGCATGCATACACGTGTGTGCATGCATGTGGAGGGCAGAGGTCAACATAAGATATTTTTCCTACCTTATTTTTATTTATTTGAGAGAGAAAGAGAATGAGGCAGAGGGAGGGGGAGAAAGAGAGAGAGAGAAAGGCACGCCAGAGCCTCCAGCCACTTCAAACAAACTCCAGACACATGCGCTACCTTGTGCAACATGAGTCCTGGGGAATCGAACCAAGGTCCTTTGGCTTTGCAGGCAAGCGCTTCAACCACTAAGCCATCTCTTCAGCCCCTTACCTTATGTTGGTTTTTGTTTTGTTTTTTTTTTAAAGACAAGGTCTCTCACTGAACCTGGAGATCGCTGATTCAGCCAGACTAACTTAGCCATGCAGCCCCAGGGTCTCTGCCTCCCTAGCACTGGGGTTACAGTTGCTTAGCACCACATCCAGTCCTTTGTACACTGCATTGAGGATCTGATCCTAGATCCCCATGCTTGGGTGACAAGCACTTTATCAACTGCGGCATCTCCCCAGCCCCAGTAATTGTTTTATTGGTTAACTATTGTGTGTCTGGAAGGCATAAATCCTGCTCTTCAGGACTGAGAAAGTCCAGCTGAAAATATAAGGTGGAAAAAAAAACCACACTCAGTTAATTAACCCTCTCTGTTTCAGAATATGAGGCCACGGCCCAAGGTTGTCATGTTCAGAACAGGTTCATTATCAGATAGGTGGCCTGAGTAAGCTCATGAATGCAGGAGGCCAGCTAACATGGGAGCCCTGTACAAACAGCATTGTCTCAAGTGTGTGATTGTTAGACAGGCAGAATTTTAGGGTGTATCCTCAGCCTACAGACTCAGAGTATTGGAGGTGTAGCTTCTACCAGTATTCTCATAAGCCAGATGCACAAGGGAGTGCATACGTCTAGAGTTTGTTTGCATTGGCTAGAGGCCCTGGCATGCCCATTCTCTCTGTGTCTCTCTTCTTTCTCTCTCTGTGCTTGCAAATAAATAAATAAAATAAAATAAAGGAGATAGTGGGCTGGAGAGATTGCTTAGCAGTTAAGGCTGAGAAGCCTAAGGACCCATGTTCGACTCTCCAGATCCCACATTCGCTAGACGCACAAAGATGAGGCAAGTGCAAGGTCACAAATGCCCACTAAGTGGCATAAGCATCTGGAGTTCGTTTGCAATGGCTGGAGGCCCTGGCACACCCATTCTCTCTCTCTCACTCTCTCTGCCTCTTTCTCTCTCTGTCTGCGGCTCTCAAATACATTAAAATGAACAAAAAAAAATTTTTTTTAATAACTAATTAAAAAATATTTTGCCAGGCACAGTGGTGCATGCCTTTAATCCCAGCACTGGGGAGGTAGAGGTAGGAGGATGGCCGTGAGTTCGAAGCCATCCTGAGACTCCATAGTGAAATCCGAAAGCCTCGAACCGGGGTCCTTAGGCTTCACAGGCAAGCGCTTAACCGCTAAGCCATGTCTCTAGCCCTTATTTTTGTTTTTTTTTTTTTCTAGGTAGGGTCTCACTCCAGCCCTGGCTGACCTGGAATTCACTATGCAGTCTCAGGGTAGCCTCAATCTCGTGGCCATCCTCCCACCTCTGCCTCCTGAGGGCTGGGATTAAAGGCGTGCGCCTTCGTCTATTTTAAATAAGCAGCATCTTTGGGAATAGAACACCTTCTCCCAAATAGCACAAAATGGCCCAACAGCTTAGCTGAAGTCCTATGCTATGCGCGCCAAATATTTACAGTTTTGTGTCACTACACTCTCACTGTTCAGAGTAAGCTTGAGTGGAAATGCAGAGATCAAAGGACTTGATGTAACTCGGTTGTCTTCTGTTGTATCATCTAATGAGAGCATTAGTGAAATGTGATGGAAATCCTCCTCAGCATGCATGCAGCCACCGGCCTTGACCTCTCCGGAGTAGAGGTTAAAACAATGTCACTGAACGTTCAGAAGCCGCAGGATTGGATCGTATGTGTGTACATTTGTGTATTATTTCCGAGTTGCCAGGTTCCTGAGATCAGCGCACTTTTAGTTCGGTTTTATTAAAGGAATCTGAGCATGAAAAGGGTTTAGCGGAGCGGGCACGTCAGCAGGGGCTTTCCTCGGCTATGTGACATGGTTTCTTTGCTTTGTGGCAGCCATGCGTGTGAAACCATGAACAGCTACAGAACCGAAAGGCAGCGGCGTGCACCAGAAAACACAGTTATGTCACCAAACCGCAGCTATCTATCTGTGGAGTGGCAACTTTAGGCCCTGGATTGATTTCCATGTGACCTTTACCATTATAAAAACAAGATGTACAGCAGGATTGGCTACATAGTCAGTGATTTACTTAGGCATCATTGGGGTGGCTTAGATGAGCCCCAACATGATGTTAAGCCCACTGTGAGAATAGTCACAAACTTTTTAGTGGCTAAGCCTGAGTCCTGGCTACCCAAACTAGCTAGGCTTGATCACCAGTCCTCAATGAGCCAATGCAAGAGATAGCTAAGGGACTGGAGAGATGGCTTCACGGTTAAGGCGTTTGCCTGTGAAGCCAAAGGACCCAGGTTCGGCTCCCCAGGACCCATGTAAGCCAGATGCACAAGGGGGCGCATGCGTCTGGAGTTCGTTTGCAGTGGCTGGAAGCCCTGGTGTGTCCATTCTCTGCCTGTCTCTCTCTCTCTCTCTTTCTCTCTCTCTCTCTCTCTCTCTTTCAGCTTGCAAATAAATAAAAATAAAAAATTTAAAATTTAAATTTAAAAATAAAAAACAGGAAAATGTGTCCAATGTGGCCACACCAGAAGAGGAACAAACACAGAGGTCTAGTGACCCCCAAATCTCTCATCAGGGGTACTGACATGAGGTTCAGGGTAAAGTGAAGGGCAAAGGTAAGCGTCATAAACAATCCTGCTCACGGTGGTCGTACTTCTCACTCTCCCTTCTCTGGTCTTTCCTGCAAGGTGGTCTGACACGTTGGCAGAACTGTGTGAAATCTCTTCCTGGGAAGCAAGTTCATCCACTGGCCTGTGTTAGCTTCAGTCTTTTCCTTCTCCTGGTAGAAGATTCCCGAGGAAATGGTCATGTCTTAGGACCCATTGTTTCACTAGTCTGAAAGCATAAGTGTCCCTCTTTCAAATACCTTCTTTTCTGTCAGGGCAAAACAAAGGGTTAGCCCAATGCAGGCAGCGCAGCCCTGGTAACTACAGGGGATAGCTTTCATGAAAAAGACATGCTTTGGGGCTGGACAGACAGCTTAGTGGTTAAGGCACTTGTCCTCAAAGCCAAAGGACCCAGGTTCAATTCCCCAGGAGGACCCATATAAGCCAGATGTACAAGGGGGCACATGTGTCTGGAGTTCCTTTGCAATGGTTGGAGGCCCTGGTGCACCCATTCTCTCTCTCTCTTTCTCTGTCTGTCTGCCTCATCCCCTCTCTGTCAAATAAATAAATGAAAATATATTTTTTTAAAAAAGACATGCTTTTGGGCTGGAGGGATGGCTTAGTCCTTAAGGCATTTTCCTACAAAGCCAAAGGACCCAGGTTTGATTCCCTAGGACCCACATAAGCCAGATGAATAACGGGGGCGCATGCATCTGTAGTTCGTTTGCAGTGGCTGGAGGCCCTGGCGGGCCCTTTCTATCTCTCTGTCTTTCTCTGTCAAATAAATGAAAAATAACTTTTTAAAAAAAGACATGCTTTTGATGGATGTGTCTGCCTATGTACACTGGGTGAGATGATAAACCCCGGGTCCAAGAATGTAAATTCTGGTTATGAAATTATCAGGGGCAAACACAGAACAGAACACAATAGATTACTAAATCTGATGTTAGGTGTGCTGACACTTGTTTAGTCCCCTGATTCCAAGCCTGATTAATCATGAGGAGCTCCTTGGGTGGGGGTCCGGGGTTAAGCATAAACACATATTCCAGGGGCCACCCCAGAGCTGGAAGCTGTGACAGAGGGGCCTGGAAGTCTGTGTGCTTCCCAACGCTCCCAAGCGACTCTGGCCCAGCCTCTCGGTGAACAAAGTGTCTCTCTGTTCAAAACCCAGCAGCCTGATTCTCCAGTTGAGGTCGACACCTTTCAGGTTGGAAGGAGCCCACTGCAGAAGAACTCGATGGGATTCGGTATTAATAGAGGCTTGGCACTATTAGAAATCTTGGGTCTGCTGTAACAAAAGGGGCCTTGACTGCTGCGTCTTCTGGCCTTTGGTCTCAGTTTGGATGGTCATCCAGACAGAAGCTCTGTCTTTGCAGAATTGTTAAGAGTTCCTTCCCCTCCCGTGGCCTCCTTGGTCTGATAGTTCATTTGTGTGCGATTTTATTCAGCTCACACGGTCGGCTTCCCCTAAAACGGGATCACTGGAGCTGACCATTACCACGTTGCTCCTTGCAGGCCGTGGTCTCGCTTCATCCTCCTGTTTTTCTTCTCGGGCTTGAGCTCCAGGTTTGCCAATGCCAAACACAGGCACCATGCCCGACCATGTGGTCTGACCAGCAGAGTCCAGGACTGTGCTGTGCTTCTATCAAGACCCTTCTGAGAAGCCTGACCAAATTAGGCGGGATGCTCCGTGGTAGCTCGGGAAAGGGAAAAGCTGGAGTGGTTGACTTATCCAGGTGTGAGCTAAATCCTGGCAAATGCGTGCGCTTTCCAAGTGGAAAAGTGACAATCCACTGGATACACGGGTAATAGTGTGCAGAGGGCACAGTATGCATATATCACGAGCTCTTCAGGCTAAGCAGATTCTCACTGTGTCATTGCTCTTATAGGTGTGACCAGCTTTGATTGTCACACTGAACCAAGAGGAATACGGAGGAAATCCTTCCCACTCTGCTCCCCTCTTTAAGGAGTGATCAACGTAGATGTACCCATCTAAGCAGATTCTGTTCCTTTCCCACTGTTGAAGAAGGGTGTGGTTGTATCTTCTTTATGTGGGGTCAGGAGGGCTGGAGGGATGGCTTAGCCCTTAAGGCATTTGTCTGCAAAGCCAAAAGACCCAGGTTCGATTCCCCAGGACCCACGTTAGCCAGATGCACAAGGGGGCGCATGTGTCTGGATTTTGTTTGCAGTGGTTGGAGCCCTGGCATGTGCCCATTCTCTCTCTCTGTCTCTCCCTGTCAAATAAATAAATAAAAATAGTTTTTAAAAATGATCACAAAACCGGACGTGGTGGCGCACGCCTTTAATCCCAGCACTCGGGAGGCAGAGGTGGGAGGATCGCTGTGAGTTCGAGGCCACCCTGAGACTCCATAGTGAATTCCAGATCAGCTTAGTCTAGAGTGAGACCCTACCTCGGGAAAAAAAAAAAGTCACAAGAACTTGCATATTCTCAGGAAAGAAAAGTGTCTGGAAAGGACTGCTGTGACATGACAGCCAGCTATGAAGGAAACTATTCAATTAACTGAGCAGTTGCTCTATACACCTGTCCAAGATGGAAAAAAAAAAAAAAAGTTTTCTTGGTGACCTGCCCCTGAGTTGGTAGGTCAGTTTAACACCCATATAGGCACCTCTATCTAATCCAGTGCCTCCTTAGCAGGCTTTCTTTCTAAATAGCATTAAGCAAGCAAAGAAAGAAGAGAATGGAGATGGAGAAAACATTAATAGCAGCCGCAGTAAAATGGCCCAGGGTGGACCTGGTCTAGTGCTATGGGCTTTGTTGACGCTGGTGTTCAGCGTGGAAGCCTCCCAGAAGTCAGAACTCAGGCTTGACCTCTGGAGGGGGTGACTTTTTCCATTGGCACAGGCAGTGATGAGGTGAGTGTGAGTTTCTGGGGTCAGAATAAAAGCCTTCTGAGCTGTTCAACTTCTGTTTTTATACTATTTACTTTTATTTTTATTTATTTATTTGAAAGCAACAGACAGAGAAAGAGGCAGATAGAGAGAGAGAATGGGTGCACCAGGGCCTCTAGCCACTGCAAATGAACTCCAGACGCGTGCACCCCTTTGTGCATCTGGCTAACGTGGGTCCTGGGGAATCGAGCCTCGAACCGGCGTCCTCATGCTTCACAGGCAAGCGCTTAACCACTAAGCCATCTCTCCAGCCTGAGCTGTTTCACTTCTGTGTGGGGCCTGTCTACAGCATGGCTGAGTTGGAGAGCAGGGTCGCTCATTCAGTTCTGGTGCGCTGACTCACACAACCACTGAGTCCTGATGGATACAGATTTTCTAAAAAATTAATTTATTTTTTATTGACTGCAATATCTCTATCACACCTCCCGAGGCTCAGGGTCCATGGCGGAAGAGGTGGCGGAAAGAATGTAAGAGCCAAAGGAAGGGTAGGACTCCTTGCAACGTGCTCCACCCAGACACAAAATGGCCTGGATATCCATGACCTCACAGTGCCTGACACTACCTACACAAGACCCTCATAAGAGGAGGAAAAGATCATGACATCAAAATAAAAGAGACTGATTGAGAGGGGGAGGGGATATAATGGAGAGTGGAGTTTCAAAGGGGGTACGGATCCTTAAGAAAGGGGCTCCACGTGTACCAGCTTCTAGGCCACTGAGCTGGGGCACAGGCAGGCATAAGTGGCGTAGGTGGAGGCAGAGGCGGTCCTTATTCTAGCTCGCGGCCGGGCAGGCTGAGCCATGGGATAAGTAAACTTTGACTTCAAACAGCGGATAACTAGATTCAGTGGACTCCAGTGAGCAATGCACATTCTGTTTTTCATTTTGGCTTAAATTATTTCTTGGTGACATCAAGACATATTTTTGTCTATGTCATGATTCTGCTCAGGCTGGGCTGATGAGATTCTAGGTGGGCCCTGTGTTTAGTGCAGAGCGCAAAACCTTGGCAAGATGTCCAGGACTCTATATTGGACACATGACTGGGGGGATATTGTTTTTAATATTTATTTGCAATCACAGAAGAGAGAGAGAGAGAAGGGGCACACCAGGGTCTCTAGCCACTGCAGACGAAGGACCCACATTTGATTCCCCAGTATCCACATAAAGCCAGATGCATCAAGGTGGTGTATGCATCTGGAGTTCATTTACAGTGGCTAGAGGCCTTGGAAGGCCCATTTTCTTTCTTTCTTTCTCTCTCTCTCTGTGTATGTTTTGGCACATGTAAGAAGTAATATGAAGCTGGGTGTGGTGGCACATGCCTTTAATCCCAGCACTTGAGGGCAGAGGTAGGAAGATTGCTGTGGGTTCAAGGCCACCCTGAGACTACATAGTAAATTCCAGGTCAGCCTGGACTAGAATGAAACCATACCTCAAAAAAAAAAAAAAAAAAAGGAATATGATATATAAGATAGTTCAAAGTGGTAATGGTATTGATGATAAGGTTGGTTCTTAGAATAAAAAGTGATAATTTCAGGGAGGAGAGGAGGGAGGGAAGGAGAGAGAGACTGACCTTGAGTTTAATTCCTAGTATGTTACCCATGAAAAATGATATAACAATTAAAGGGAATTGGACAGTGGAAGTGGGAAAAGATGGAATAACTTGGTCTTTTAAAAAATACTTCTAAAGCCGGGCATGGTGGCGCACGCCTTTAATCCCAGCACTCGGTAGGCAAAGGTAGGAGGATCACCGTGAGTTCGAGGCCACCCTGAGACTCCATAGTGAATTCCAGGTCAGCTTGAGCTAGAGTGAGACCCTACCTCGAAAACAAAAAACAAAAAACAAACTTCTCTTGGGCTGGAGAGATGGCTCAGCAGTTAAGGCACTTGCCTGCAAAACCTAACAACCTAGGTTCAATCCCCCAGTGCCCACATAAAGCTAGATGCACAAAGTGGCACATGCACCTGGACTTGATTTGCAGTGGCTGGAGGCCCTGTGCACCTATTCTCTCTGTCTTTTATCTCTCTTTGCTTGCAAATAAATAAATGAAAATATAAAAATTATCCTGGCGTGATAGTGCCTGCCTTAAAGAAATAAATTTAGGGCTAGAGAGATGGCTTAGCGGTTAAGGCACTTGCCTGTGAAGCCAAAGAACCCAGGTTCAGTTCCCCAGTATCTACTTCAACCAGATGCACGAAGTGGCACATGCTTCTGGAGTTTGTTTACAGTGGCTGGAGGCCCTGGCATGCCCTTTTCTCTCTCTCTCTCTCTTTTCCCCCTCTATCTTCATCTGCCCCTCTCTCTCTCTTTCTCTCAAATAATTAAAATAATTTTTAAAAATTATTTATTTACTTGAGAGAGAAGGAGAGAGTATGAGTGTACCAGGTCGTCTCGCCACTGCAAGTGGACTGCAGACTCATGCACCACATTATGTCTCTAGCTTTACGTGGATAGTAGAGAAGTGAACCCAGGCTGTTAGGCTTTGCAAGCAAGTGCCTTTAACTGCTGAGCCATCTTCTCAGGCCTAGTTTTTGTTTTGTTTTATGTTTGTTTGTTTGTTTGGGACAGAGTCACATATGGCCTTGAACCCACCATGCAGCCAAAGCTGACTTGTCTGTGCTTCTTGCCTCCATGCCTCAAGGGATAGGAATACAGCCGTGCATTACCACACCTGACTTTTTGAGCTGCCGTCTTATAGTCCATTGCTTCCAGAATACTTTTTTTTTTTTTAGTTTTTCGAGGTAGGGTCTCACTCTGGCTCAGGCTGACCTGGAATTCACTCTGTAGTCTCAGGGTGGCCTCGAACTCATGGCGATCCTCCTACCTCTGCCTCCCGAGTGCTGGGATTAAAGGCGTGCGCCACCACATCCGTCTTCCAGAATACTTTTCTTAAAGTCTGCTCTCTAATTATATCACTTTAGAGTCCAAAAAATTTCCAAAGTTATTGATTTCCCTCCTCAGCTCAAACCCTGGGCTTATATACTTTTTTGGAGGGGGGTTGGCACAGTTTGTTTTGTTTTTAATATTTTATTTATTTGAAAGAGTAAAAGAAGGAGGCAGATAGAGAGACAATGGGCATGCCAGGACTTCTAGTTACTGCCAGTGAACTCCCAACGCATGCACTACCTGGTGCATCTGGCTTTACGTGGGCACTGGGGAATTGAATCCGGGTCCTTAGGCTTTGCAGGCAAGCACCTTAACCCCTGAGCCATCTCTCCAGCCCCTGTTTTGTTTTTGCTTTGGGCATACATGTTTTGGGGTGTGTGTGTATGTGTGTGTGGACATAAATGTGTGCAATTACATGGGCATATGTGTGTGCAAGTATACAGAGACTAGAGGTCTGCATTAGATATCTTCTTCAATCATTGTCCACTTTATTATTTATTTTTTCGAGACAAGGTTTCCCGCTGAACCTAGAGCTCGCCAGTTTGGCTAGACTAGCTATCCATTAAGCACCAGGAATCCTCCTGTCTCCACCTCCCTAGTGCTGGGATGGCAGGAGGGCACCAGCATGCCCAGCTTTCGCCTGGGTGCCAGAGATCTGAACTCGAGGCCTTACGTCTGTGCTTGAAGGACCTTTACCCCTTGAGCCACCTCTCCAGCCCTGATTTTGTGTTTTTTTTTTTTAATTTTTTGTTTATTTATTTGACAGCAACAGAGAGAGAGAGGAAGAGGCAGAGAGAGAGAGAGAGAAGAGAGAGGGAATGGGCGTGTCAGGGCCTCCAGCCACTGCAAACGAACTCCAGACGCGTGCGCCCCCTTGTGCACCTGGCTAATGTGGGTCCTGGGGAATCGAGCCTTGAACCGGGGTCCTTAGGCTTCACAGGCAAGCGCTTAACCGCTAAGCCATCTCTCCAGCCCCTGATTTTGGTTTTTAACTGGGTTCATTTTACCTTCCTCACTCGCACATGCCACTTTAATTTCCACTCACCTCCATCCTTCAAGGCTGTGCTTCCAACTTATCAGGCCTTTTTCCACCTTAAAAGGTCTAGGGCTTTACTCAAGAATGGCCTTTCTTCCAGCTCAGGTGGACCTCGGCAAGACCCCTGTAGCAATAGCCATCAGTGCATCAGTATTACGGAAACCCTCCAGGAAGAGCTGTTGGCTGTTTGCTATAATGATCTTCTATAAGTGATAAGGCCTGCGTGACAAGTGATGATTCAAGACACGAGCTTGCTGGACAGCCTTCACAGTCTGAGTGTATCCTAGAGAACGCACAACAGAAGAATCCTGTGTTGGGTGTTGCTTGTGACCTCTTGTCTTGTGCTCTGAGCTCCTGGATACCAAAGCCATAACTTGCATCATTTTTTAATTTTTTTTTTTATTTGAGAGCGACAGACACAGAGAGAAAGACAGATAGAGGGAGAGAGAGAGAATGGGCGCGCCAGGGCTTCCAGCCTCTGCAAACGAGCTCCAGATGCGTGCGCCCCCTTGTGCATCTGGCTAACGTGGGTCCTGGGGAACCGAGCTTCGAACCGGGGTCCTTAGGCTTCACAGGCAAGCGCTTAACCGCTAAGCCATCTCTCCAGCCCTTGCATCATTTTTCTTGTTTTCTTTTTCTTTTTCCTTTTTGTAGCTCTCCCAGACACCTAGCTGAGGGCTGGGCATCCAAGGAAAGACCTGTTGAGGTTGAGAGCTTAGGTGATGTGGACTGAGAGGCAGAAAAAGTCTGTGCAGAAAGTAGAGTGAAGAGGCTGGCCTACCATTCCGTGCTAGATGGAGCATTTGCCTTGTGCTTGCCCTGACTTCAATCCAGCAGCCTTGGAACAAGGGAAGGATGCGAAATGGAACTGTGCGATTCTCTTAGGTTCACTGGAGACATCGCTGCTGGCGTCCCGGGAGGCATCGGGGGCAGACCGTTCCGCGTCCAGTCTTTTGCTGTGCCCTCACACGAAGTTGAAAAGTGATAGAATCTTTGCCCGTCTCAACAGCCAACAAATGCAGGAGAATGTGTGTCTGAACATACCCAGCTAGCAGGACATGCCGTGCTGCTTGGGAGGAATTCCCGTCCGTCCGTCATCCTTGGACGGGTGAATGGGGCCGAGGGTCTGGGGTCACCGTCAAAGGCAAGAAGGCGAATGCTCCAGAGGAAAAAATGGAAGCCAGTGACCCTGCTGGTGATTCTTAGCTTAAACGGCCATGACACATTAATCCCTTTCCTAATTTTATGATTTCTCTTGCTATCACAAGACCGTAACATCTTAGACATCCACGGTAGATTAAGGGAGGAGATGATGGAATAAGGTGTTTTTAAAATCTTTGATTACCTCAGAAAACATATTTGCTTACTTTACCAGGAAGTTAGGTGGTTTTTTTTTTTTTTTTTGGTTTCTACGGGTGCCAAGAGAGGGATTAATGGGTAGCAGCTGGGTTTGCCAGCTTTCTTTTGATTTCAGTTTATATAATTAAGCAGTTCCCAGAATGACTTGAGGTTCTCCTGTGCATCCAAACACGCATCTCAAAGGCGTTTGGGTAGGAGGTCAAGGGCAATCTGCCCATGCTGAATAGAGGGTGGAGAAAGAAAAATGTAATCCTTCTCTCAAACATTACAAATACGTTAAAAAAAAAAAAAAGAAAAGAAAAGGGTTGGTTATGCTTTGGGGCTATGCACGCGGAGCTGGAGCCGCGTGGGGAAGAAAATGCCTGAAAACTTGAGTTCAAAGTAGACTAACTTGAGGTTAACAGGAGAAGTAACATGAGACATCAACCTTGGGTTACTTTGGAAAGTGTAGCAATGGGAGCTTCTGGGGTGGGGAACTCAAGAATTTCAGCGCACACCACCAGTGTCTAGGAGCCTACGACATGCCAGGCTTGGTCCTAGCTGGTGGAGAGCTGTAGGGAACTCAAGCAACAAAACTTCTTCCTCCTTTGACATTCAGTGGAAAAACTTAGATTTAAAAAAAAAAAATGTCTATTTTTATTTATTTATTTGAGAGGGAGCATGTGCGCAAGAGAGAGAGAGAGAATGGGGGCACCAGGGCCTCCAGCTGCTGCAAACGAACTCCAGATGCGGTGCGCCCCCTTGTGCATCTGGCTCACGTGGGTCCTGGGGAAATTGAGCCTCGAACCAGGGTCCTCAGGCTTCACAGGCAAGCGCTTAACTGCTAAGCCATCTCTCCAGCCCAAAACTTGGATTTTTTTTACTCATTGTGTCTTCAGTTCATTTCATGTTTGTTGAGGTTGTTGATACAACTTCAGATGTGTTCCTCAAAGGGATGGCTACTTGACCATGAAGTGAAAACATTGCTCCACTGGTCAAGCTAGTGGTGATTGACGCAGACAGACTCTCTGTGACCAAAGTGGCTCAGGTGGCTACCTCTCTCCACATCCCATGGGCAGGTGGCTCCCAACAGCAGGCTGATTCACGTGACCTCACTAACAGTACGCATGTGCAGGTTTTTTATTTTTTTCTTTTGGTTCTTCTGCTTATACTGTGTGCAGTGTTCATTCATTTATTTGTTTATTTTGGGGGGGGGTGGAAGTAGGGTCTCACTCTAGCCCAGGCTGACCTGGAATCCACTCTGTAGTCTCAGGGTGGCCTCGAACTCACGGCCATCCTCCTACCTCTGCCTCCCGAGTGCTGGGATTAAAGGCGTGCGCCACCACGCCCAAGCAGTGTTCATTTTTAATTATTCAGTTTTTGGTTTTTTTTTTTTTTGTCAATGCCTCACGTATCCAAAGCTAACTTTGAACTTGCTGTATATCCGAGGATGACCTTGAATTGCTAATCCTTTTATTTCTGCCTCTGAGTACTGGGATTTGCACCACCACCATACCTGTTGTATGAATTGCTAGCCATTCCAATGCAAGACTTTCTACGTGCTAGGCAAGCTGTCTTCACAGCTCCAAGTGCTTATACCAAGTTCTCTTCGAGGTCTCTAATTCCCTTAAAAAAACAAAACAAAACAGTTAAGAACTATCAACAGCTTCTATCTTCATGAAACATAGCTTTACTGAGAGGGTCCTATCACACAATAAAAACCTCCACTGAGACAAATGCCCCTACAGGGATCTAGGCATCAATCCCGGGGGATTTGACCTCAGCAGAAATGTCAAGGGAAGCCTCCTGGGAGAAAACCGGCTGTCCTGCAATCCACAGGCGAGGTGGGATTCAGTGTGACAGAGGCGAGAGGGCATCCCAAGCAGCAAGAACAGGAGTCAAGGTCCTGGGGCAAGGGGAACATGGGATAGCTGAAAGGCAGATGACTCAGAGGATCACGCAAGTCTTATGAGACCGTAAGTAGTTTTCTGTGTAGCCTAAGAGTAGCAGGAAGCCTTTTAAAGAGTTAAGCAGGAGAGGGCTGGAGAGATGGCGTAGCGGTGAAGCGTTTGCCTGTGAAGCCTAAGGACCCCGGTTCAAGGCTCGATTCCCCAGGACCCACGTTAGCCAGATGCACAAGGGGGCGCACGCGTCTGGAGTTCGTTTGCAGAGGCTGGAAGCCCTGGCGCGCCCATTCTCTCTCTCTCTCTCTCTCTCTGCCTCTTTCTCTCTCTGTCACTCTCAAATAAATAAAAATAAAAAAGAATTAAGCAGGAGAGAGAGAGAGAGAGAGAGAGAGAGAGAGAGAGAGAGAGGAGGACCAGGGATGAGTTACAACCAGATTTCCATCTCTGCTGAATTCCTGTGCCTGTAGTGCCTGTTAGTACCTGTAGGTTTGGGACAGGGAACCTGAATCCATGTAGGGAACATCACTAACAAGACAATGCAAAGATGTAGACAAGAGGTGAAGGTTGGGCGGGCCAGGGAGGTGGTCCCAGCAATGGTGGAGTCTGAGAAGTGAAGTGAGCAGCAGGGAGAAATGCAAAGGTCCGAGCTGGAGAGGTGGCTTAGCCGTTTAAAGCGCTTGCCTGCAAAGCCTAGGGACCCATGTTCCACTCTCCAGATCCCACGTAAACACAAAGGTGAGGCAAGTGCAAGGTCTCACATGGCCATGAGGTGGCGCAAGCGTCTGGAGTTTGATTGCAGTGGCTGAGGTCCTGGCGTACCAATTCTGATATAATATTCTCTCAGAGCTGGAGAGATGGCTTAGCGGTTAAGCGCTTGCCTGTGAAACCTAAGGACACCGGTTCGAGGCTCGATTCCCCAGGACCCACGTTAGCCAGATGTGCAAGGGGCGCACGTGTCTGGAGGTCCTTTGCAGTGGCTGGAGGCCCTGGCATGCCCATTCTCTCATTCTCTCTCTCTCACTGTCTCTCTCTCTCTCTCTCTCTCTCTCTCTCCCTCTTTCCCTCTCTGTCTGTCTCAAATAAATAAAATAAAAACAAAATTAAATAAATAAAAGATTTTAAAAAAGAAGTGCAAAGGCAAACGCAACAAGGCTTGGTGAGACAAGGTGTCCCGGACGAGGGACAAGGTGGATTAAGGATGCCACCTGAGGTTCTGACTTATAAAATCGGATGAAGGGAGAGGCCTGACCCGAGGTTGATTTGCTTGCTGGGGTAGATGATGGAGTTCGTTTTGACAGGTTGGGTTTGAGTGCCTCAAGGCATCTGGAGGGACGTCAGAAGCACCACTTTATACGTGGGTCTGGAGCTTGGAGGCAAGGTCTAGGATGAAGGTCTAAGCATGTGAGTCATTTGTGTAGAGGGCCCTGGAAGTTGTGGGTGTTAGATGAGATCACCACATAGGGAGGGTGTAGGACCCAGACTTGTGGATTCAGTGTTTATGTCTGTGGGGAAGAAAAACGTATGAGAGAGAGAGGCAGAGACATGTATAGGGAGAGAGACACACAGAATGGGGCAACCAGCCTGAAAGCTAAGGGAAGCAGTGTCGTTGGAAGAGGAGCGGGTCGGGAAGAGAGATGGAGAAAGGCCAGATGGAATGAGACCCGGTAACAGTGACACCAGTCTGTAAGGTGGACCTAGTTGCTGTCATTTTTACCGATCAGAAATCTGAGCACAGAGAGGTGAAGTCCTTTGCTTGAGGTAACGCAGCCAGGGAGCAATGAAGTATGACATATTTGTACCTACATATCTGTATTTTATTCATGTTTGTTTCCCTCCTCTGTTTAGACCCATTCATTCCTTTCATGTCCTTTCATATGTGTATATTGTTTCTTTTTTTTTCAACTTTTTTGTTTACTTTTATTTATTTGATAGTGACAGAGAGAGAAAGAGGCAGATAGGAAGAGAAGAGAGAGAGAATGGGCGCGCCAGGGCCTCCAGCCACTGCAAACGAACTCCAGACGCGTGCGCCCCCTTGTGCATCTGGCTAACGTGGGACCTGGGGAACCGAGCCTCGAACCGGGATCCTTAGGCTTCACAGGCAAGCGCTTAACCGCTAAGCCATCTCTCCAGCCCTGTATATTTTTTCTTTATGTGAGAGAAGCTGCAATATTTCTCTGAGTCTGGTTTACTTCATTTTCGCTTCTACCCATTTTTCCTCCAAATGACATAATTATATTCCATACAGCTGAATTAAAAAAAAAAAAAAAAACCTCCATTGTGAACCTGCCATTCTTGGTTTTTTTTTTTTTAAGACAGGGTCTTATATAATCCAGGCTGGCCTCCAACTCATTGCTATGGATCCCAAAATGACCTTGTACTTTGACTCCTCCAGCCTCCACCTCCCCAGTGCTGGGCTTAGAGGTGTGCACTTTATACAGGCTAAAGGGCAAGCTCAGGTTTTCATGCATGCTAACAAGCACTCCACCCACTGAGCTACGTATCTCCAGCTCTCTCCTTCATTTTCTTATAATCCTTAAGTCAGGCTTGAGAGATGGCTTAGCTGTTAAGACTCTTGCCTGTGAAGTGTAAGGACCCATGTTCAACTCTCCGTATCCCACATGAGCCAGACGCACAAGGGTGAGGGAAACACAAGGTTGTACGTGCCCACTAGGTGGCGCAAGTGTCTGGAGTTTGATTTCAGTGGCTGAGGCCCTGGTGTGCCAATTCTCATTCTCTCTCTCTTTCCCTCCCTGTCTTTTCTCTTGTGCTCTTTCTAAAATTTAAAAAAAAAAATGTAATCCTTAAATCACACATATGTAAAATACTTTGACAGAAACCAAATAGCTGAGTCCCTGGCTCCCCTCTGTGGCTGCATATCAGGGTATCCTGGGCTTTAACAATACCTGGGCCTTGTCCTATCCTTGGAGTTGCTGATTGCCTTGGGTTGAAGTTGGCCTCAGCATTGATCTTGAGACTATGAACGGGGGTGGGGGGGGCGGGTGCCTGGATAAACAGCCTGAGCTTCTGGGGAGGAAATTATGCCCTGGGGAAAAACAAGGCAGGCCTAGAAGGACAAGTACAGGACAAATGGAGAAGTTCAACCTTAGACCCTTTGTGAACATCAATAAAATGTGAGCAATTCCAGAGATGTGCGGGAGAAACAGCAGGAAAGAGCAGCGGGGATCCTGAGCAGCGGGTTGACTATGAGGGAAACGCTGGTGGTGAGGAGGATATACCTTATAAATAACGAAATAGTAGTGAGATGTTTTACTCAGTCTGAGTGGAAAACGATACCTTTTGGGAAGCTTCCCTTAGTCTACATTTCTGTGTTCAGAATGCATTCTGGGGCTAGAGAGATGGCTCCGCGGTGAAGGCATTTACCTGCAATGCCTAACAACCTGTGTTCGATTCCCCAGTATCCCCAGTGTGAAGTTAGATGCACAAGGTGGCCCATGTATCTGGAGTTCATTTGCAGTGGCTAGAGGCCCTGGCATGCCCAATAATAATTCTCTCTCTCTCTCGTTGCAAATAAATACTTGAATATATTTTTTTTTTAAAAAAAAAGAATGCATTCTGGGGTTAGCTCTGGATTTGATCGCCAGCACATCATACACTGCCATGCTGGCCTATCATCCTGTCACTTAGGAGGAGAAAGAAGAAATGGAGGATCCAAAAGCTCAGGGTCATTCTTGGCAACCAAGCGAGTCCAAGCCCTGGTACATGAGGTCAGCTCAAGAATGGAAACAGCCGGGCGTGGTGGCGCACGCCTTTAATCCCAGCACTCAGGAGGCAGAGGTAGGAGGATTGCCGTGAGTTCAAGGCCACCCTGAGACTAGAGTGAATTCCAGGTCAGCCTGGGCTAGAGCAAGACCCTACCTCAAAAAAACAAAACAAAATAAAGACACATAAGGAAGCGCTATCTCCAGTGACAGGTGGCTGTGGTTGACCCTCTGAGGGCCTCGAGGGGACGCTTCCAAGAGCAGGATCAGCCTCTCCACACAGAACAGTGGGCTTCACAGGTACTGGAGTCTCGCAGCCAATACCGCACATTGTGATGGTAAAATGGGTGATGCATTATTTTGCGTTACATCAGTCGAGATTTCCCAGGGCTTCTATCTAGCAGATTGTCACAAACTTGGCTGCTTCAGACAACGGGACATGTTTCCTCACGGTTCTAGAGGCCAAAAGTCTGGGAGAAGTATTACTGGGCCAAAATCAAAGCTGTTGGTACTCTTAGGCAATTTACCCTCAGAGACTCTACAGATAAGCAAGCTATCGCATCTTCCAGCTTCCAGTGGCCCATGAAGCCCTTGGCCTTGTGGGGTTACTAAGCCCTGGTTGAAATCACACCTGCAGAATCCTTCTTTGCCCAGAAGGCAACATGCGTACGTTTCAGGCCTGGACTCTCTCTCTCTCTATATATATATAGGTATAGATATAGATATAGATATCTATCTATCTATCTATATCTATATATACATATATATATATATATATCCTTAGGCATTACAGGCAAGCGTCTTCACCGCTAAGCCGTCTCTCCAGCCCAACATGCCAGATTTCTACATGGGTTCTGGAGAGTCAAAATCTGGTCTCCAGCCCAAGAGGGGCCCTTATGTTTAAACAGCAAATACACTTACCTACTGAGCCATCTCCTTAGCCTTTTTTTTTTTTTTTTTTTTTGTGAGACTAGGTTTATATATCCCAGAATAGCTTTGAACCCGCCATGTAGCAAAGGAAGCCCCTGAAATCCTGATCCTGTTCAATTTATGTGATGCTGAATTTCAAACCCAAGGCTTTGCATGTGTTAGCTACCCTACCAACTTAGCTACCTTCCCCCAGCCCTGGAAGACAGGCTTTTAAATAACACTTGGGGGCTGGAGGGATGGCTTACTGGTTAAGGCACTTGCCTGCAAAGCCAAAGGACCCAGGTTCAATTCCCCAGGACCCATGTAAGCCAGATGCACAAGGGGGTGCACGCATCTGGAGTTCGTTTGCAGTGGCTGGAGGCCCCGATGCGCCCATTCTCTTTCCCCCTCTCACTCTCTCTGCCTCTTTTTCTCTGTCAAATAACTAAATTATTTTTTTTTTAATGAAATAAAGTAATATAACACTTGGTCCCCTAGCCTAGCTTGTTGCTTTATCCTCCCGTCTCCCTTCTGGATCATAGCACCAGCATTCGCCCGCTGTGGACTCTTTCTTTAATCCCCAGTATTGATGATGTCCCGTCAGGCCCTTGATAACGCTGACCCACGCAGGGCCCCCGCAATGACGTGACCTAAGTGGCGTGTTCTCTTCTCTCCTTTCAGGACCGCCTCTTTTTCGTCATGGAATATGTAAACGGGGGAGACCTCATGTTCCAGATTCAGCGGTCCAGAAAATTCGACGAGCCTCGTTCCAGGTTCTATGCTGCAGAGGTCACGTCTGCTCTCATGTTCCTCCACCAGCACGGGGTGATCTACAGGTAGCGTCTTCTCTCCTCCTTCCTTCCTGGGAAGTACAAACATGAAGACTTCCCCAGACCCTTGAACCGACTTTGGCTCTGGCCCCAGCCGGTCTCTCAGCAGCAAATTTTGGCTTAGTTATTTGTTTCAGTGTGCTTACAGAGGGGCTTTGTGGAGGATTGGGGGGGGGGTGCTGTTTATCACTAAGAATGTTAATATGTGAATGGTCCAGGGAGATTCGACCAACACTCCGTGCCAGGTTTGATTTCAAGCTTAAGTGTGACATGGAAGGGGTTCCTGCCAAGTGACCTGGAGGCGACCCTTCATGTCTCCCGCTCCCCCACCCTCTTCCTTGAACATCGGGGCATTCTGTTTGGCTTTTGCGTCCTTTGCCATGAACTTCCTGCCTTTCCAGATCTCTTGCCACTTCCTGAGTTTGTTTGGCTAACTTGACTCCAGTCGATGGAATCAGGGGAGGAGGAGTGCTTGAAGGTCTGGGGGGGTGGGGGGGGTCAGGGTTTAGGGTCTAGCAGTGGGGACTGGGAACTAATATTATCCAACAGGAAGCGAGTCTTTTGCAGATGGTCCAGTCCTTTATCACTGCCTATATAGTCCCTTTCCAAGAAGTGTGCCCGGGCACAAACACACACACACACACACACACACACACACACACACACACACATGCTAATTTCCAGTAAAGGAGCAAAACTCTTTATGCAGGCTCTTTGGTGAGGTCAGGAATTCTGGGGAGGAGTAAATCTTTAAAATTAGCAACGAGAACACCAACAGTTCTTTACGGGTTATTTTTCAGTGACTGTATCCATTTCTTGTTTTTTTTTTTCTTCCTTTCAAAAATAAATGGGTTGGGCTGGAGAGATGGCTTAGTGGTTAAGTGCTTGCCTGTGAAGCCTAAGAACCACGGTTCGAGGCTTGATTCCCCAGGACCCACGTTAGCCAGATGCACAAGGGGGCGCATGCATCTGGAGTTCATTTGCAGTGGCTGGAGGCCCTGGCACGCCCATTCTCTCTCTCTCTCTGTCTGCCTCTCTCTCTCTCTGTCTGTCGCTCTCAAATAAATAAATAAAAATTAAAAAAATAAATAAATAAATGGGTTGAAGAGTAGCTGTCTTGGCTCAGCCCACCACTTAGTCACCCATCTAATCCTTTCTGGCCCTGCTCCTGGAAGCAAAGGCTTGATAACTCTTTGGAGGGTTCTGATCACCCGCACCCTAGGTTTCCCTTCATTCTGGCATCCCTCGGCTTCCTGAGTCAAATGGAAATGAGCGCTTCCCTGCGGCCCATACTCTGGCCTGCTCGCGTGGACCGTCGCCGTGGCCAGTCCACATCTGTGCTTCCTAGATCCGCATGACCCTTCGCCGCAGCCACGGAGACTGGAAATAACAGCCCTTCATTCTCTGCCAGTCTCTGAGCACTAGGAGCATGCGCACGGCTCATCACTGGTGTCCTGCCCTTGGGGTTTCACCAGACTGTCCTGGAGATGACAGAGAGCCAGACTGCTTTCTCCTCCGAACTCTGGGCTCCTCTTCCCAGGTCATGTGTGCATGGTAAGAATCCTTGACTTCAGAGCCTTCAGAGTTTAAGGTTTGTTAAAAAGCCAGCACACAGAAAGGCTGTGCCCTTCTTTGAGTTTCTTACCTCAGAGAAAGCCTGAACCCTCTTTTCAAGGGCCCAACTGAGGCAGCACCCCTTCCCAGGAACCTTGGTTATATCTGGAGTCGTGTCTGTTGCTCATGTTGGACGTGATGGTACGTGCCTGTAATCTCAACTGTTTGCGAGGCCGAGGCAGGAGGGTCACGTGAGCCCAAGAATTTGCCAACAGCTTAGATGCTCTATTGTCACAATCAGCTTTGCATTGCTGGCAGAAAATACCTGACCAAGGGCAGCTTGTGGGAGGGAAGGGTTTATGTTGGCTTACAGACTCGAGGGGGAAGCTCCACAATGGCAGGGGGAAATGATGGCATGAGCAGAGGGTGGACATCACCTCTTGGCCAGCATCGGGTAGACAATAGCAACAGGAGAGTGTGCCAAACACTGGAAAGGGGAAACTGGCTATAACACCCATAAGTCCGCCCCCCAATAATACACCACCTCCAGGAGCATCCAATTACCAAATCGCCACTACCTGAGGACCTAGCATTTAGAACATGTAAGTTTATGGGGGGGGGGGTATATAAGAATCAAACTGTCACAACTATGAAAACTTCTCTAGGGTGAGAGGGATGACTCTGTTGGTAGAGTGTGTGCTTTGCAAACATGAGTTCCGTCCCCAGAAACCACAGAAAAAGTCGTTAGGCGTGGTGACCTAAAACTCTCAGCACTGGGGAGGCAGAGGCAGGAGGATCCCTAGAGCTCACTGGCCAGCAAGCTAGTCCAGCCTACTTGGTGAGCTCCTGGCCAATGATAGACCGTGCCTCAAATAAACTGGATGTCATCTGAGGAACGGCCTCGAAAGTTGTCCTTTAGCCTCCACAGACATGCGTGTACGCCCCCCCCCCACACACACATCCATGTATCTCTGCCATACAGTGTAACACACCTCATCAAATTACATCCATTGTCTTCAGTGGGAGTATTGTTTAGGGGTGAGTCATAGGTTCTACCTTCAGGGGAGAACATCATCAGGGTGTGGTTCACTGGGATTACCTTAGGTTCCAGTGGCTCCAGGCCCGCGATCTACCTGCCTTGCCCTGCTTCCCACAGCATCACCTTCTGGACGCATCAAAGTTTCTAGCTGGCCCCACACCCTCCAGGTCAGCGTCTGGGCTCATCTCCTCTGCGCAGACTTCGAGAGCCCCTGGTGACATTGCCTGTCTGGCCCCGTCCCCCAGAATGCATCTCTATAAGGGTCTTGGTGTCAGTGGAGAGTGAATAGCTCTTTGAGACTGGGCCCCTGTGTGTTCGGTTTAGGCTACTGTGACAATACTTCACTACATTATACACCCTCATAAGGGGCCCTTCATTCCTAAACCTCCTGTGTTTGATTGTGACGCTGTGTTGTTGTGTACAGTGAACCACAACTACGACCCCTGAACTTTCAGTTCGTTTTCAACCCTCATCTGTGCTCCCGAAAATGGCTTTGTTAGCTAGTCGGAGTTAGATGTATGAAGAAGTCAGCGAGGCCTGCTTCGATGTGGATGGCAAGAAGAAAAACTGCCATTTCTTGGGGTGTTCCACTCCATTCCTTGGGGACAGCCATCCACCCTTTCCTGGCAATGACTGAGGCTCGCTGAAATAATTGGCCCAAGGCCATACTTGACTTGACAGATAAAGCGCCTGCTGTAGGTCGTAACTCCAAGTCCTTACTTAGCCTGGTGGCCTAGGTACTTCTGAACTTGACCTTCCCTTATATTTCTGCCTCCCTTTCACCACACCAGTGACCACTTCGGATCCATTTCCTTCCAGAAGCCAGCCCTCTTTCTCTCTGCCCCCCCCCCCACTCTCTCTGTCTCTCTCTTTCTACCTCCCTGACCATTCCTCCTCAATCCTTACCTCTCCTAGGCTTCTTTCTTTCCTGTCCTGGTTCTCCAGGCGTTAGTTTGCCCCTGAACATTCACCCGTCTTATTCTTACCCTAAAATGGCCTAGGTACCATCCCTGGGAAATTTCCGTAAGTTCAAATGATTCCTATTTGCCAGTCATTCTGTACCTCTATATCCAGCCCCCATTCCCACTAGAACCCCAGTGCCCCCTTTCTGTGGTTTGTTTGTAGCAGTCTGCCTCTTGTTTTTCTTTTCTCCTGCCTAGTCTTATTTTTTTTTAAATATTTTATTTTTATTTATTTATTTGAGAGAGAGAGAGACAGAGAGAATGGGCGCGCCGGGGCCTCCAGCAAACAAACTCCAGATGCATGCGCCCCCTTTGTGTATCTGGCTCACGTGGGTCCTGGGGAATCGAACCTGGGTCCTTTGGCTTTGCAGGCAAATGCCTTAACCACTAAGCCATCTCTCCAACCCAAGTCTTCTTTTTATAATTGTCTTTGTGTATGGCCATGTGTGTGAGTACGGGTGTGTGTGTATGCCGTGTTGCACACATGGTGATCAGAGAACTGCCCATTGTATTCTCTTACCTTCCACCTTGTTTAAGTTGGGGTGTCTTGTTTACAGCTGTGTGCACCAAGCTAGTTGGCCCACGAACTCCTGGGAATTCTGTCTCTGCCTCCCATCTCACAGCAGGAGGTCTGGGATTACAGAGGCTCACTGTTGTGTCCAGGTTTATTTTAATTTTAATTTAATTTAATTTATTTATTTGAGAGCTACAGAGAGGAAAACAGGCAGAGAGACAGAGAGAGAGAATGGGTGTGCCAGGGCTTCTAGCCACTGCAAACAAACGCCAGACATGTGCGCCCCCTTGTGCATCTGGCTAACATGGGTCCTGGGGAATGGAGCCTTGAACCGGGGTCCTTAGGCTTCACAGGCAAGCACTTAACCACTAAGCCATCTCTCCAGCCCTGTGTCCAGTTTTTTACATGAGTTCTGGAGGTTTGGACTCAGGCCGTCAATCTTATACAACAAGCACTTCCCACTGAACAATCTCCCTAAACCCCCCCACCATGGAATTGATTTTTTTTTTTTTCTTATTACGGACATACTTAGCATGGATATATCACGTGTTGGTACGTCCTTTCCCTCATCACTGCCTCCATTCCGTCGAGGATGCTCAGTGGGGTTGCTGGTATTCCCCTTGTAGTCAGTGTTCAATGCACGCTTCTCCTGTGTGCTATTCCAGGACCTTCTGGTCCAAACTGCCCCACCGCCTATTGTGGAGAAGGATACCTTGCAATAAAACTCCCAGAGATCTAAGAGCTGAGTTGCTAATGAGGAATATCAGCTGCCACGCCAGGACTCACGAGGGAACGTTAGATCAGGAGACACGGACTGTATTATCCCTCTTCTTCGTTTTCTAGATGCGGAACCTGGAAATCAGAATCGGGCGCTAACTCACCCGAGTTTACACAGTGAGCTAGTATAAAGCTTACATATTATTTTAATCAGATATAATTGTAGATAAAGCACTGTAAGGTGCTCAAGAGAGCCAGTTTCTGCCCTCCCCTCCTCTGCCGCCCCAATGTTGTTGTTCCCCCCACCTCAAAGAAGCAGCAATTTTCAATTTCTTTGGCTGTTATTATGGACCTCTGTATTTCTACATGGCACTATAGTGTCTCCTTTTATTCTTGTTGATTTAGTCATTTATCTGATGGCTTTCCACTACGGCAAACAAAGATTTAGTTCTCTTTCATGCCCAGCACCCACTCCCTCTGCCCCATCACATATTCACAGCACTATATCTCTCAGCATAGTTTACTGCAGTTTCATTTTATTTTTTAAAAAATATTATTTTGTTCATTTTTTATTTATTTATTTGAGAGTGACAGACACAGGAAGAAAGATAGATAGAGGGAGAGAAAGAGGATGGGCGCGCCAGGGCTTCCAGCCTCTGCAAACGAACTCCAGACGCGTGCGCCCCCTTGTGCATCTGGCTAACGTGGGACCTGGGGAACCAAGCCTCGAACCGGGGTCCTTAGGCTTCCCAGGCAAGCACTTAACCGCTAAGCCATCTCTCCAGCCCATCATTTTAATGAATATACACAGCACACCTTATTGAGGGCTGGGGTACCCTTTGGAACCGAGGCATGTGGCTAGAATTAGACTTACTATATGTTATTTTGCTCGGCTTTCCTTGGAGTTAATCATTATCTCCCTGTCTTCTATACATGTCTTATTAATATCCAACCACAGCTGTCCACTGCTTGTCCGTGTAGGTGAATAGAAGCAGTCGGTGGTCCACCAGGTTCATAATCTTGGGCAGTTTTTCTCCCAGCGTTTTCTGGCTGTGTGGTCTGAAGAGTTGCTGACTACACAGCGGCTGCCTGGGACCTGCTTTTTTTGTTGTCTGATGTAGCCTTTCTTTTTTTTTTTTTTTCTTTTCAAGGTAGGGTCTCACTCTAGCCCAGGATGACCTGGAATTCACTATGGAGTCTCAGGGTCGCCTCGAACTCACAGCAATCCTACCTCTGCCTCCCCAGTGCTGGGATTAAAGGCGTGCGCCACCACACCTGGCATTGATGCAGCCTTTTCTTGATATCCTGTGTTGAAGTTCCTATTTTTGATAGCTCATGTCTTCCTATTGTTTTTGTATTGATGTTTGTTGAACGTGGGTCCTGGGGAATCGAACCTGGGTCCTTTGGCTTTCCAGGCAAGCGCCTTAACTGCTAAGGCATGCCTCCAGCCCTCCACTTTGTTTTCTTGAGACAAGGTCTCTCTCTGAACCTAGAGTTCACTGATTCAGCTACAGTAGCTAGCCAGCCCGCCCTAAGGATATTCCTGCTCAGCCTCCCAAGTCCTGGGATTATACGTACTCCACACCTGGCTTTGCTGTGAGGGCTGAGGGTCCAAACTCAGGTCCTCACGTTTTTGTGGCAAAAGGACTTACCCACTACGCCATCTCCCAACCCTGGGCTTTCTTCATTCTTGATTCTTGAAACACCAAACTGAGCATTTTTTTTTAAGAATAGTGGAAATGAATTGTTGAGATCTTTGCTTTACATTTGAAATCATCTTGGCTTTACTCACACATGAAGTAGCCATCTGGACATAGAATTCTAGACTGAAAAATGATTTTCACTCCAAATCTGAAGATCATGTTAAGTCATTGCCTAAATCCCAGCATTGCTACTGAGAAATCTAAAGCCATTTTGATTCTGGATTCCTCTGAATGATCCTATTTCTTTTATCTAGAAGTGTGTTAAAGTTTTCTGCCTCCACTATTTCAGAACTACCCAATGACAGGGTATAGATCTATTTGTACCCACTGCACTGAGCCCTGAGAAAATCAAGACCTTCCGTTCTAGATTTTTTTTTTTTCCTTTAATGATCCATCCCCTCTCTCCTCAACCCTTTGAATGTTAGACTAGTCAACTTTGGGTTCATTGTAGATTAGTCTTGCCAACTACTTCATTGGAAAAATTCTATAGCTATTTTTAGACCTTTCCTCTTAGAGAATTTAGATTACCCAAGAAAGACTATTCCAGATCTTCTCTGGTAGTCAGCACTGTATGAGCCAAGTGAGGGAGAGGGCTAGAGGAATAATTTCTAGTGTCTGCTTAGTTCTCTCTCTCTTTTTATTTTCAGTGTCCTACCCTGCTGCCCACCCTCTAGATCTGGTGCCCCTGGGTTCTCTCCTCTAGAGAAGAACCCCCTGGGCACCTGGAAGGGGTGGTGCAAAGCCAACATGGCGATCTGTTTACGCAACTGCTTTTCATCCCAAAATCTGATTTTTTTTTTCCACATCATCTTATGTCTAGAGACAGTTTACTGCTTATTCTTGAGTGTTGGAGAAAGGGATGGAATCATACAGGGTAAATTTAATTTTCCTTGGTTCCCCCTCACCGCCCCAGCCATTGCTGGTTTGGGATTCAGCTTTCTTAAGTCTATTAAATCTGTCCCCACTTGTCCGTCTGCTCTCAGGCTGCTAAAAACATTACCGCTGTCATTTCTCCTCGCCCCTGTGTACAAGTTTAGGAAAGGGAGGAAAAAAAAAATAGGAATGGCGATTTGGTCTAACCTATTCATTCAACAGTTAATAATAATAATAATAATAATAATAATAATAATAATAATAATATAGCAACAATTCCCACAGGAGCAGTAGTCCCGATCCTATAGAATAGCTGCAGTTATGACCCACATGACTCATGAGCTCTCCAGAGATGCTTTTGTCACATCCTGCTGCTTTTGCTGCCACGGACAGGTCAGGCTGCCCCCAGCTAGCCCAGTTCCGGGTTCACACAGGAAGCGAAGTTATATTTTGAAAATGACACTGAATCTGGGGGTCAAAGAACTGGGGCTGAAAGCTGGGTCGGTCTCATCTCTGTTGTATCTTCCTAGTCAGAACGATCAGACCGTTTGAAACTTTTTATTTTTTAACCACACCATGGGAATTTTAACATAAACCTTCTTTAACCATCTTGAAACATACAGGAGAAAGCATGCGCAGAAGTGCTGAGTGTAGTCCTTGGCATCTGGTGCTTTCTGCAAATGTTGGCTGGATGGATTGGAGAAGCTTATGTCTTGGAGTCAGAGGCTGTGTGGGATGGGCTTTGCAGCCCTCCATCCAAATGCATACGTTGGAGAACTTCCCCCAGGACCTCAGAATAGGACTCTATTTAGAAATGGTTTTCCAAGAATTCAGTCCAGTAGAAGGAGGCCATTAGGTTGGGCCCTGATCCAAGATGATTGGTGTCCTCATAGGAACAGGGAGTCTGGGCCAGGGAAAGCACAGAGGGACAACGTGCAAGGAGAACTTTAGAAGATGGCTGAACACAAGCCAGTGTGTTAGGCCTCAGAATAAACCAGCCTGTCAGCTCCTTGGTCTTGGACTTCTAGCCCCCGACCCCTGTGAGAAAATTAATTTCTGCCAAGTCTTTCCGCCTGTGGCAAACTCACAAACTAACATGAGAGGACCAGGGTTCAAACCCCCACACTGGACCTGTGAGCGGCCTAGTCTCAGTGAGCTACAGTTGATCTGTCAAATGGCACTAAGAAGAAAAGTAAATAAATAAATAAGGGGGCAAGACCCATGGACTCACCATGAAATTTTTTTTAGGAGCAAGCAAAAGAGAGAGAGAGGGAGGGAGATGATTGGCACCCCAGGGCCTCCAGCCACTGCAATCGAACTGCAAATGCATGCGCCACCTCGTGGGCATGTGCAACCTTGCGTGCTTCCGTCACCTTGTGAGTCTGGCTTACGTGGGACCTGGAGAGTCAAACATGGGTCCTTAGGCTTTGCAGGCAAGCGCCTTAACTACTAAGCCATCTCTCCAGCCCCCTGGCATGAATTTTAAGTGTTAAGCCAGTGGACATTAAAACGTGTATGCATGTTGTTTGAAACTCAGCCAGTGTCTGAGAAGATGAGAGTAATGGCCATAAAAGCCCCTGTCTTCGGGCTGGAGAGATGGCTTAGTGGTTAAGCCGCTTGCCTGTGAAGCCTAAGGACCCCGGTTCGAGGCTCAATTCCCCAGGACCCATGTTAGCCAGATGCACAAGGGGGCACACGCATCTGGAGTTTGTCTGCAGTGGCTGGAGGTCCTGATGCGCCCATTCTCTCTCTCCCTCTCTAAGAAATAAAAATAAACAATATTTTTCAAAGCCCCTATCTTCCCTAGGAAGAAGCCTTTCTTTGGATGGATCATTGTTGTTGGTACTTGGGCACCACAGAACAAGATAGATACAGTCATCCCTTAGAATCTAGAGCGCCAAGTTCTAGAATGTCTGCGGATGGAAGAATCCATAAATACTCCTGTTTCTTACACCAGATATTGTCCACTTGCATGTAAGCTACATACATCCTCCTCTTCATCTCTTGGTTACTTACACTACCTAACGGTGTACACACTGTGTAAAAAGCCGCTATACCGTACTGCTTAGATTGTAATGACAAGAAAAAAAAAAAGTCTGTATATGTTTGGTACAGATGCATGTTGGGCGGAGTGTGGTATAATATGTGTAGTGTGCACACGCCTGTGTGCACACTTGCAGAGACCAGAGGAGGCTATTAGGTGTCTCTTTTGCCTTACTGCCTTGAGACAGGGTTTCTCTCTGGCCTGGAGATTGCTATTTTTCTGCCTAGACTGGTGGCCCAGATAGCCAACAACCCTCTTGATAGCCCCGACGACCCTCCTGGTAGCCGTCAGCGTTAAGGTTACAGGTGTGTGCACGGTCATATCCAACTGACCTTACAAGGGTGTAAGGGACCAAACTCAGGTCCTCAAGCCTGCACAGCAAACACTCCTTTATTTTTTCCATTTTATTTTGTTGGTTTGGTTTTTGAGATAGGGTCTCCTTCTAGCCCAGGCTAACCTGGAATTCACTGTGTAGTCTCAGGGTGGCCTCGGACTCACAGCGATCCTCCTACCTCTGCCTTTCGTGGGCTGGGATTAAAGGTGTGCGCCACTGCACCTAGAACAGCAAATGCTCTTAACCACTGAGCCATCTTAAAGGCAGTTTTTTTTTTTTTTAATTTATTTGAGAGTGACAGACAGGGAGAGAGAGAAAGAGAGAGAATGGGCGTGCCAGGACCTCCAGCCACTGCAAACGAACTCCAGATGCATGTACCAACTTGTGTGTCTGGCTTACGTGGGCCCTGAGGAATTGACCCTCGAACCAGGGTCCTTAGGCTTCACAGGCAAGCGCTTAACCGCCAAGCCATCTCTCTAGCCCCAAAAGGCAGTTTTAAAATAATATTTTGTATTCGAGGTTGGCCTATTTCCATAGATGTAGATCTTATTACTGATAAATTCTTTTTTTCTTAAAAAAAACAAGTAAGAAATACAGTTTATGTTTATTTGAAAGAGAGAGGGGGAAGAGAGAAAAAAAAAAACAGATACAGAGAATGGGCACGCCAGGGCCTCCAGCCACTGCAAACAAGCACCCCCTTGTGCATCTGGCTTACATGGGTCCTGGGGAGTTAAACCTGGGTCCTTTGGCTTTTCAGGTAAGCGCTTTAACCGCTAAGCCATCTCTCCAGCCCCTGGTGAAAGCTCTTGACAGTAAACAGTGAGTTGCAACAGCTCAACAGATCTGCTAAGGATAGAAAGAGGCAGATTCTGACCTTTGCACCCCAGCCTGTTTTGTGGGTTCTATTTGCCTCTAACCACTTTGATGAGCCCCACACTACTCTCCTCAGGCACCCCCTTTGTGAATTCCTTTAACATGGGCACATTAGTCATGCGAGGTATCCGTCCCTTTGCTATATTGTGTACTCGAGAGACATAGCCTTCCCCCCCCCATAAAGGCATGCTAACTGTTAGTCTAGGATCTTGAGGAAGAGCCAGATTTCTGGCGATCCAGGTTTGCTTGAGAGTGAGGCTTTCTTTGCGCCATTCTGATTTCTGCCATTGTTCCCCACCCCCAAAAGGCAGTTTTTAAAATGTATTTATTTGAGAGCGACAGACAGACAGGGAAAGAGGCAGAGAGAGAGAGAGAGAGAGAAAATGGACACGCTAGGGCCTCCAGCCATTGCAAATGAACTCCAGATGCATGCGTCACTTTGTGCATCTGGCTTACGGGGGTCTTGGTTATAACCCTTGGTCATAGTGTAGGGTAAAGTCACCGTGACCCGAGAAAGAGAAAGCAGAGACAAAGAGGGCTGGGAAGCCATTCTACTGCCGACCAGATCTGAAGCGACGTTGGACGTTCAGAGCCAACAGGAAGTTTGGAACCAGAGGGGAATTCCTGATTAAATTTGAGTTTGTTCAGAGACAAAAACGATCAGGCAGTCTATGAACTATGCCACTTATATCTCCTGATGCTTCATATGGAACTGGGAGGTCAGTGTACTGGTTGTGGACACTATCCTGAAAGTCCTGCACTCAGGCCGCCTCTGCTGCTCAGTTTCTTCATCTGTAAAATGGGTTCATTAGCTCTTCCATGGACATTCTGCGAGAACAAGATGAATTAATACGTGTGAAGTGTTACACGCGTGTCTGGTTAGAGGGTAGATGCTCACCCAATGTTAGTGGCTGAGTGTACAGTTGGGAAATCTCACCATCAATGTGTCTTGCCACTTGGAAAACTGGTTTAAAAAAAAAAAAACAAAAAACTTCCTGGGTAGAGTGCTCTAAACACACACAACTTTGAAACTTCAAGGCACCTGACCTGTGCCTTGTAAAAGTAATGTGTAGGCATTGAGGTCCCCATACCACTTTTATGAGTATACAATGTTCTGTAGAAAACAGAAACCTTGGACTGAGTGTCACTGTCAGGCATTCAACAGCGGGGACTGAATTCTCCAAGGGTTGAGTCATTAGATTTTTGTTTCTTCAACGCCTTTGGCTGATGATTGAACTCCTGAAAAATGGGAATTGTTTTCGCAAACAATCGGCGGCTTTGCCCGGGTAAGCGGAGTCCTTTGTGAACCTCTGAGGCTGGCTCCCCGGCCCTCCCTGTTGGCTCGGTTTGCTTTGCGATGGCTGGGGCGGCAGGTGGAGCGGGGAAGGGGGTTGGTGGGGCGTCTTGATGAGCAGGAGGGGTCACACTTGGTTGGCTTTGCTTCTGTTCTGGTCATGTGCAAACAGGCTCAAGGATTAAGGCTGGTACCTGTTACCACCTTCTCTCTCTTTGCATCTGAGTCTCTTCCTGCCCCCCCCCCCACCGCCATTCCTGTCTTATTTCTCATAAAGCAAGGAGTGAGGGCGCTTAGTTGGTCTGAAGCGTAGTAGGACTGCGTTTCCTTGAGATAATGCCTGGACTCTTGGGCCTCTTGCTTGTCTGGATGTCACAGCTTCATCTCCATGAGGATCCATTAGTGGGATGTGCACACAAGTCCTTCTCTTCCACAATAGGACCCCTACCTGTCCTTCTCAGGTGCTTCAGAAACTCACTACGTAGTCTCAGGGTGGCCTTGAACTCACGATGATCCTCCTACCTCTGCCTCCCAAGTACTGGGATTAAAGGCGTGCGCCACCACGCCCGGCTTAACAACTGTGATTCTTGACTGACCTCTCACTTACTCAAACACTTATTCCCTCCATCCTGGCCAGTAGCAGCCTCCTTCCTCTGCTCTGAGCTTTTGCTTAAGAGTATCACACCTGGGCTGGAGAGACAGCTTAGCGGTTAAGGCGCTTGCCTGTGAAGCCTAAGGACCCAGGTTCGATTCTCCAGGTCTCGCGTAAGCCAGATGCACATGGTGGCACATGCGTCTGGAGTTCATTTGTTTGCAGTGGCTACAGGCCCTGGCATGCCCATTCTTTCTCTCTCTCTCTCTTTCATTCTCTCTCCCTCTCTCTGTATCTCTAATAATAAAGAAATAAAAACAAATCTTTAAAGACTATCACACCTTTTCCTGGAATATTGTGGGTTTTTTTTTTTCTTCGTCCTGTAGATTTTGGCTCATTTCCCCTGACTTTTTCTGGCCAATGGTCGTTTCTCCTTTCTCTTTCCTGTTAGCATTGCATTTGCTACATATTAAAGCATTTCTCCCATAGTATTGTAATTGTTTCCTGTGTTTTCCGTAGATTATCATGATCTCTTGGTGGTTGGTCTATCTATATTCACTTCACCACCTCCAGGAAGGTGTGAAGTGGTCCGGGTATATTTGGCCAAAAGACTACATTTTCTTGGGACGTCTCCCTGGGCCAGCCTCTGCTTGGACTCCTTTTTGGAATGTGTCGCAATGTCTGTCGGATGAATTGGTGGTAGCAGGGAAAGAACCGTAGGCTAAGATTAGACCAGAAAGAGAGAAAGTTCTTTCTAGCTGAGTAGTATTAGATAAATGACTTCCCTCCTCTGGGCCTTGGTTTCCCTGTGATGGCAAAACTGGATGCTGGAGCTCTGTGGCCCAGAGTCTGCCTGGATCTGAGAATGCCTTGAACAGCATGCGAAGATAGACCACAAAAAATACTATCCTTGGGCTGGAGAGATGGCTTAGCAGTTAAGCGCTTGCCTGTGAAGCCTAAGGACCCTGGTTCGAGGCTCGATTCCCCAGGACCCACGTTAGCCAGATGCACAAGGGGGCGCACACATCTGGAGTTGGTTTGCAGAGGCTGGAGGCCCTGGCGCACCCATTCTCTCTATCTGTCTGCCACTCTCAAGTAAATAAATAAAAATGAAAAAAATATTTAAGAAAATACTATCCTTACTCCCTCAGGAAGGCTCCCGGGAATGACGGAATTGTCACAGCGACAATACCCAGCTCTCCCTTGAGAGGGCCTTGAGACCGTGGCCCATGATGTCGTGATGCCTTAGCAAAGGAGACTTCTCGGCAGGTGACCCGATGCTGAGGTCTGGCCGCTGTACCACCAGCTCTTGGATCCCCCTGTCTCCGATGTATCCATAGTCCTCCCTTATAGTCAAAATGAGCAGTTTTATTCAAAACCCCAAGATCACCAAGTTAAGCATTTGTCTCTGCGATGAGCAAGTTACTTGCCGAGAGGCTGCAAGTGACCTTGTGCAATTTCCTCTCGGAAACAGAGATGGCCTTTTGCTCCTTTGTTGGGGTGATCGGCTCATGTAAAAGCATCCACTTGAAGGAGAGGTTGTTGAGAAGCAACCAAGGAAACGTCAGTGGCGTCCAGGGCGCGGTAGGCTTGCGCAGACCCTCGCGTGGTCAACGGTGGGTGCCTTGGTGTTCCGGGTGTAGGCCATCAAGACGCCGTGGTGAGGAAAAGAGACACCCAGTCTCTACCCTCTTGACACTTGGATTGGGGCGGGAACCAACAATAAACTGAACAGTAACAATAAAAGCTGATAAGAGCCCAGGATACAGAGCAGGGAGACCTCTCAGCTGCTCTGGACAAAGTCAACTGAGGCTTTTGTGACGAAGTGACCTCGCCCAGAGCGGCTGCAGAGAGGGAGAGCCGACCCGAGTTAAAAGACAGGGAGAGTGGGCTGGAGAGATGGCTTAGCGGTTAAGGCACATGCCTGCGAAGCCTAAGGACCCAGGTTCGATTCTCCAGGTCTCACGTAAGCCAGAAGCACATGGTGGCATGTGTGTCTGGAATTCATTTGTTTGCAGTGGCTACAGGCCCTGGCATGCCCATTCTTTCTCTCCCTCTCTCTCCCTCTCTCTGTGTCTCTAATAATAAATAAATAAAAACAAATCTTTAAAGACTATCACACCTTTTCCTGGAATATTGTGGGTATTTTTTTCCTTCATCCTGTACAGTTAGAGCAAAATGTTTAATTTTTTGTTCTGCTGTTAATAATGTTTTTAAATATTGAATATGTAAGAAACCAGCTGATACTTATAAATAACTTTATATCTTACAACTTTTTGTATGTGCTCATTAATGACAAAAGGGTTTTGGTCAATTATTTCAGAGTTTTCTACATAGACAATTCTGTAGTTTGTGAACAAAAATAGTTTTATTAATTCCTTCCCAATTGGTATACTTTTTATTTCCTTTCTCATTTTATCACAATAGCTAAAACTTCAGGTACTATGTTGAGCATTTATACAGGGAGAGGACATTCTTTGTCTTGTGATCTTAGTGGGAAAGCATCCTACAGTCTCACCATTAAGCATCTGAGCTATAATTTGGTTGAAGTTGTTCTCTGCCAAGTTCAGAAAGTTCTTCTCTATTTCTAGTTTGCTGAGAATGTTTATCATGAATGAGCATTCGCTTTTTGTCAGATGTGGTTACTATTTCAGTTGTTAGAATCATAATTTTTTCTCCATGCATTAGGCTGTTAATACAGTAGATTACAGTGGTTTTCAAAGTCCAACCAGCCTACATACCTATCCTAAGTCCCTCTTGGTTGTGATATTTACTTATCATGATACGTTGTTTTATTGGCTCACTTTGTTTTTGCTAATGGCCTTGTTGGGTGTCGTATTAGGATAATGTTAGCCTCCTAAAGTGAGTATAAATTGTCCCTTTCTTCTGTATTCTGTAACAGATGGAGAATTCAAATGCCTCCTCAGATAATGATTTCGATTGTGTGACTCTTGGTAGTTCGTGCCTTTCAAGGAATTAATCCATTTTATTGAATTATCAAATTTGTGGGCACAGAGTTCTTCATAGCAATTCTTTTTTATTTCTTAATATTTTATTTATTTATTTGCAAGAGAGAGAGAGAGAAAGAGAGAGAGGGAGAATGGGTGAGCCAGGGCCTCCAGCCACTGCAAACAAACTCCAGATGCATGTGCCCCCTTGTGCATCTGGCTTATGTGGGTCCTGGGGACTCGAACCAGGGTCCTTAGGCTTTGCAGGCAAACGCCTTAAGCACTAAGCCATTTCCCCAGCCCCATAGTAATTCTTTATTGCCTTTAATGTTCATTTGCTCAGTAGCAAAGGTACCTTGGCATTTCTAGTGCTATCACTTCATGTCTCTTTCTTCCTTGGGTACCTTGATAGAGGCATATCAAAATCATTGATCTTTTCTGAGAATCAGCTTTTGTAATTTTTTTTCCCCAGTGCTAAGGACTGATGCCAGGGACCTGTGCTTTCTAACCAAGCAGTTGTCCACTAGGCTAACTTCCAAGCCCCCAGCATTTGGTCTTACTGATTTTTTTTTTTTTTGATGTTTTCCTATTTTCTATTTCATTGATTTGTGCCCCAGTTTTTATTATGTTTTTGTTTCTGAATGCTTAGGTTGAAATTGTCATCTTTCTTCTAGTGTTTTCAGACTTAGCTTATTGATGCTGTTTCATTCTATAATGCATTCCCTTTATATAATGTATCAGTTTCTCTATTAGCACTGTTTTCACTATGTCCCAGTAACTTTGATAGGTTCTATTTCACTTTCATTTAATTGACATTTGAAAAAAAAAATTCTTAGGCTAGAGGGATGGCTTAGCGGTTAAGGTGCTTGCCTGCAAAGCCTATGGACCCATGTTCGACTCTCCACGTCCCACATAAGCCTTGATGCAAGCAGGTAAGTAAGGTCTCACAGTGCACAAGGGGGCACACATATCTGGAGTCCAGTTGCAGTGGCTGGAGGCCCTGATGTACCACTATCCCCTCCCCACCCCCCACCAGTTAAAAAAAAAACCTTAAATTATTATCATTTTTTTGTTTTGTTTTGTTTTTCAAGGTAAGGTCTCACTCTGGCCCAGGCTGACCTGGAATTCACTATGGAGTCTCAGGGTGGCCTCGAACTCACGGCAATCCTCCCACCTCTGCCTCCCAAGTGCTGGGATTAAAGGCATGCACCACCATGCCCGGTCTTAAATTATTTTTATCAAGATTCTTTCTTTGACCTATGTGTAATATATATTTGTGTTGTTTAGGGACTTGCCAGCTATTTTCTCTTGTTAATATTTAATTTAATTCTATTATGGTCCAAGGAAATTATTGTCCATTTTAATTCTGTTATATGTAAGCAGTTTTTGTGGCCTCAATGTGATGTGTCTTGATTAATGTCCCATGCAAGCTTGAAAATAATTTGTCATCTGTTATTGGACATTACTTTATCAATATCAACTAAATCGAGTTGATTTATAGAGCTGTTCTAGTCAGTTGTACGCATGTGGAACTCTCATGGGAATGGGGTGGTATCTATTTCTCCTTAATTAAATTGGTGTTTGTTAGCAGTTTATTAAGATATAATGCACATACAGTTCCCTATTTAACGTATCCACATCAGGGCTGGAGAGATGGCTTAGCAGTTAAGGTGTTTGCCTGTAAAACCAAAGGACCTAGGTTCAATTCCCCAGGACCCATGACAGCCAGATGCACAGGTGGTGCATGCGTCTGGAGTTTGTTTGCAGTGGCTGGAGGCCTTGCCTATTCTCTCCTTCCTTCCTTCCTCCCCCACCCCCACCCCTGCCTCTCTCATTCTCTCTCCAATAAGTAAAGTGTCCACACCAATGGCTTTTAGTGTATGTATATAGTTGCATAACCATTACTACAGTCAATCTTTGAAAACTTTTTGTTTTTTTCTTTTGGTTTTCCGAGGTAGGGTTTCACGCTAGCTCAGGCTGACCTGGAATTCACTATGAAGTCTCAGGATGGCCTCAAAATCACAGAGATCCACCTCCCTCTGCCTCCTGAGTGTTGAGATTAAAGGCGTGCACCACCACACCCGGCTAGAAAACTTTTAATATACCAAAAAAGGGAATTTCAATCTTTTCAACTATCATATCCTATTCCTCTCATGCTCTTATGAACTACTGATCTACATTCTCTAAAGATTTGTCTGTTCTAGACAAATGTAATAAATACATATAGAAGCTTATCCTATATGATATTTTATAGCTGGTTTCTTGTAGTTAACTTAATGTTTTCAAATCCGTCCATATGCATGTGCATCCGCATTTCATTTCTTTTTGTGACTGAGTAATATTTCGTTGTGAGGAATAACCCCATTTTGTTTACTCATTTATTACTTAACGATCACCTGCGTTGTTTCTACCCACTGTTATAAATATTACTATACAAGTTTAAAAATAAGCATATGCGGCCGGGCGTGGTGGCGCACGCCTTTCATCCCAGCATCTGGGAGGCAGAGGTAGAAGGATCGGTTTTGACTTTCTGTTGTTAGGTGCATACCTGTTTGGAATGTTTTGGTTATTGTAAGGAATTGATCTCCTTATCATGACCTAATGCCCCTCTTTATGCCCAGTAATTAACTTTGTTCTCTTAATTAACATGCATTAAGTATACAGCTTAATAAGATTCACTATAAATTTCAATATAGGTGTACAGTGTGTGGTGATCAAATCCAGCCTGCGTTATCTACCCTTCCCAACCGCTAGTAATCACTATTCAACATTTAAGTTGACTTGTTTTTAATTAAAACAACTGAGAGAGGGAGAAAAAAAACAAACAAACATTTACACATATGAAAGAGAACATATAGTAGTTGACTTTCTGTATCTGATTTATATTTCCTGACATAATGTCCTTTAGTTCCATCATAAGTCTGCTTTGTCAAAGTCAGTCACTATAAGCAGTCCTTTTAGGGAAAAAAAAAAAAAAAAATATATATATATATATATATATGTATATACATATATACTATCATGACTTGGTTATCCAAATTTGTTTCCCTCTATCCCTTTACCTTTTAATTTATATGAGTCTTTTCATTTCAAAATGTTTTTTAGACAATATATAATTGATCTTGAAAGACTTTGTTTTTCATTTGCTTGCCTATTTATTCGTACCCACCCTGATAATCTTCCCTTAATTGGCGTCCATTACCTTAGGATGTTAGAGTTAATATCCACCCTCTTTATGATTTTTCTATTCGTTTACATCTGTTTTTTGTTGCCTTAACCTTCCCACCTCCCCTTGTCTGTTAATTTTTTTTTCTAAAACAAGAAATTGCCAGTTGTGACAACGAGATGCATCAGGTTAGTTTCCATTTTGTTCAAATCTAAAAAAAGCAGTGTGTTTTCAGAATATTTGACAATAAGGTCAGATCTGCACCACGCACAGAATGGTTTGGGGGCTTGAACTGGACAAAGCGTTTAAATACTTAGCACATCATTTAGGTGAGCTACAATTATTATAATAGATCTATCTAATGACTTTATAGACCTCACACCTGATTGACACATTCCAGCCCCCTCTCTACATCAAGGTGGGGAGTTATTACCCTAAATGGCATGGCAGTAAGGTTCTAAACTGCTTCTTTTGCCATCGCTGTGAACATACCCTCTCTGCTAGTTTGTTCTGTAGATGTCGAACTCCAAAATGGAAAATAATTTAAAAAAAAATCCCTGTGCCACCAGGTGTGGTGGCGCATGCCTTTAATCCCCGCACTTGGTGCAGGGGGTGGGGTGGGCAGAAGTAGGAGGATCGCTGTGAGTTCAAGGACAGCCTGAGACTACATAGTGATTTCCAGATCAGCCTGGGCTCGAGTGAGATCCTACCTCAAAAAACAAAAAAATAAACAAAAGAATCCCTGTGTTTGAATAGCAGCTTGTAACAGGTGTCTGTCAATAAAAAGGTCTGTCTGGGCTGGAGACATGGCTTAGCGGTTAAGCGCTTGCCTGTGAAGCCTAAGGACCCCGGTTCGAGGCTCGGTTCCCCAGGACCCACGTTAGCCAGATGCACAAGGGGGCACACGTGTCTGGAGTTCGTTTGCAGAGGCTGGAAGCCCTGGCGCGCCCATTCTCTCTCGCTCCCTCTACCTGTCTTTCTCTCTGTGTCTGTCACTCTCAAATAAATAAATAAAAAATTTAAAAAAAAATTAAAAAAAAAAAGGTCTGTCTGTCTAAGTTAGACTCCCCACTCAATTGAACTCCAGGCATTTGTGCCACCTTGTGCACACAGGTGACCTTGTGCACATAGGTGACCTTGTACTTATGCGTCACTTTGTGCATCTGGCTTACTTTCGTGGCTTCTGGGGAGTTGAGCCTGGGTCCTTAGGCTTTGCAGGCAAGTGCCTTAACTGCTAAGCCATCTCTCTAGCCCATAACCCTTCATCTTTATGTTTCTTTTCAATATAGAGAAACAAAATCCCTCACTATTAGGAACTTGGAGCCTATAGTCAACCAAAGGCCTAAGGTGAAAGAAGGGAAGAGCTTGCTTTCTACTCAGAGGGGTAGCAGATTAATAAGCAATTTTCTCCAAAGGCAGACGAGCCTTTCCCCCATGGCTTTAGGGATTTCAGAATGTGGGTAGGGATGCACTTTTGTCTGTTGAGTTCCCAACTGAAACCGTCTGTTCTTGGAGATCAGGGATCAGAATCTCTCCTCCACTCAGGTGTTGCTAAGGGATGCAGCTTAGGTTAGGCGCAGAGAGTTGCGGGACCGTAGGGGACGTGGTACCAGCAAAGGTCTGCTTCTCCCAACGACGCAGAGAGAGCAGGTGCGCCCGGTGGTATGAGCTGCTTCAAGTCCGCGTTCCCCGGGATTCTAACATGCAGCGTCGCCCTACTTGAGGAATAAGCCACTTGATAACCAAGACTTGACAGTTTGCATCCTAGCTTCAATAAAGAGGGATGATTTTTGAAAAAATATATTTTACTTATTTATTTGAGAGAGAGAGGGAGAGATTGGGCGCACCAGGGCCTCCAGCCACTGCTAACAACTCCAGACGCGTGCGCCCCCTTGTGCTAACGTGGGTCCCGGGGAATCGAACCGGGGAGCCTTTGGCTTTGTAGGCAAACACCTTAATCGCTAAGCCATCTCTCCAGCCCTCAAGTAGGAGGATTTTAAAAAATGTAAAAGGGAGCTAGTACTGTTGACCCTTTGAACTGGTTACAAAAGAAGAAGGTGGGGTTCCCCAAGAAGGTGCTCCTCCCCTGTCCTACTGTATCTACACCACACCCTAGGAGCTACCCCCAACTGACACCGAGTGGGGTGCTTAACTGCTGGGGTTTGATCATCGCAGACACCGTTGCAGTCCTAGAGGCATCCTCCGGTCATTAGCAGGTCCATGCACTCGTTCAATACTACCAAAGAAGGCTGTTTCTTTTTTTAAAAAAAAAATTTAATGTTTTAGTTTTATTTGTTCATTTGAAAGACAGAGAGAGAGAGAAAATGAATGAATGGGTACTCCAGGGCCTCCAGCCACTGCAAACAACTCCATATGCATGTACCATCTTCTGCATCTGGCTTTTACATGGGTCCTGGGGAATCGAACCTGGGTCTTTTGGCTTTGTAGGTAAGCACCTTAACCACCAAGCCATCTCTCTAGCCCAAGGCTGTTGTTTTTTTCTTTTTTAAAAATATATATTAAAGAGAGAAAGAGTGGATATGTCACACTCTTGCCACTGCAAACAAACTCCAGATGCACGTGTCACCCTTGTGCATCTGGCTTTATGAGGATACTGGGGAATTGAACCCAGGTCAACAGTGCCTTTGGCCACTGAGCCATCTCTCCAACCCAGGAAGGCTGTTTCTAAGAAGGACGCCTATTCAGAGAAAAATGTTCCCTGAAATGTTGGCTAGAGAAACGGGACTCAAACAGCCTCTGCTGAAGTGAGGGGAAGGAGACGCAAATGAGAAGGGCCCTGGAGGTTAGGTCTAGAGAGGGAACAATCCCCCGTGGCTAGAAGGAAGACACTGTGCTTGGAGAATGCTAATGCTTCCGTGGTGGGGTTTCTTCGTGATGAAAGGGAAGCCAGGAGTAAAGAAAAAAAAAATCATAGGTCAGTTTCACATAAGAAAGAGCATGAGAAAAGCAAAAACAAAAACGGTTTTATCTTTGATAATTAAAAACTCAATTTGATGTTTGAAGGAAAGTGGGCAGGGAGCGGGGGAGAGCCTTGACTATCAATATTGGTGGGTACCTGCCATGTAATCTGACACGATTTGGTACTTAAAGGAATAACAACAATTACTAAGCTCTTTATGTTTTTCCAAGCATTACCTCACTTTATACTCACAATAACTGCATGAGGTAGGTTTTGTTACTCTACCAGTTTTTAAGTAGGAAAATCAGGGGTCAGAAGAAAGCAAACAATCAAAAAAGACTAGACCATGTGTGGAATTGTATTGTAGAATCAGCCAGGGTGTGGGGAAGGGGAGCTGGGCGTGTCTCCATCTTGTCACAAGGAGGTAGTTACTATTATTATTTTTAAACATACCAGAGTTGACAGATCTTAATAGCAGTGTCCTCTCCTTTAGTCTTCTCAGTGGAGTTTATTCTCATGGCAAAAAAAAAGGGCTGGAGAGATGGCTTAGCGGTTAAGCGCTTGCCTGTGAAGCCTAAGGACCCCGGTTCGAGGCTCGGTTCCCCAGGTCCCACGTTAGCCAGATGCACAAGGGGGCGCACGCGTCTGGAGTTCGTTTGCAGAGGCTGGAAGCCCTGGCGCGCCCATTCTCTCTCTCTCTCCCTTTATCTGTCTTTCTCTCTGTGTCTGTCGCTCTCAAATAAATAAAAAAATTAAAAAAAAAAAGCTACCGCTTTTAGGGCTAGAGAGATGGCTTAGCAGTTAAGACGTTTGCCTGTGAAGCATAAGGACCCAGGTTCGAATCCCCAGGTCCCATGTGAGCCAGGTGCCCATGGTGGCACAGGTGTCTGGGCTTTGCAGCAGCTACAGAGCCTGGCACACCCATCATGCTCTCGCTCTCTCACTCTATCTCAAATAAATAAATCAGTCAATAAACGATAAGCTGGGTGGTGTGGCTCATGCCTTTAGGTACGAGTATTGCCATGAGTTTAAGGCCACCCTGAGACTACATAGTCAGTTCCAGATCAGCCTGGGCTAGAGTGAGAAAAATAAATAAATAAATAAAACTGATTTTACTGTAAAGAGTTTGTAACTCCTCCCTAGGTTTTTCTTTTTTTTTTTTTTTTTAATGAGACTAGTCTTTTGCGTCTAAGTCATCCTGTTTAAAAGTAAATCTGATTTCTGAAAATCACTTGAGATGTAAAATACCATATGCATTAAAATAAAAGCTGATTTTTTAAAATTTTGTTTATTTTTATTTATTTCTTTGAAAGCGACAGAGAGAAGGAGGGAGAGAGAGAGAAAGAGAGAGAATGGGTGCGCCAGGGCTTCCAGCCACTGCAAACGAACTCCAGACGCGTGCGCCCCCTTGTGCATCTGGCTAATGTGGGTCATGGGGAATCGAGCCTCGAACCGGGGTCCTTCACAGGCAAGCGCTTAATCGCTAAGCCATCTCTCTAGCCCAAAGCTGATTTTTTTTTTAATGACTGGCTTTGAATGGATTCTGAAAGACAGTTCACTGAGGCCCAGAAGGTCAGAAGGGCTCCACGTTGTCACAGTGCCTGTCTGGGAAACAGCCCTTGCCTGGTTAGGAGATTTCCCATCTGCCAGTCACTCACACCTGCAGGAACCCTGATTCCACACATGGTCTAGTCTTTTTTGATTGTTTGCTTTCTTCTGACCCCTGATTTTCCTACTTAAAAACTGGTAGAGTAACAAAACCTACCTCATGCGGTTATTGTGAGTATAAAGTGAGGTAATGCTTGGAAAAACATAAAGAGCTTAGTAATTGTTGTTATTCCTTTAAGTACCAAATCGTGTCAGATTACATGGCAGGTACCCACCAATATTTGTTGAGGATACTGGGTTTGGACTTAAACCTGTATTTGAGAAGAGAGAGAAGTGCAGAAGCCTCCGCGTCTTGATCCTGTAGAAACGATTCCAGGCTGCAGTCCGCTCCTCTTGGGGGGCCAGTCTGTGAAACCATGCCCCGAATTAACGCAGGACAAAGGGATGGGCGTGAACAGAAAGAGGGAAAGTGCTCAGCGGCATGGAGAATTGAAGAATAAGTTTAGCAGAGCCAAGTAACCCCAGGGGACCAGTTTAATTAGAGGACAATCTTGTGGGATTATCAACCATCAAGCCTCCGCTGTGGTCTTGTCATTTAAGACAACAAAATATTCGTTCCCCTGGAGCAGGCAAGGCATGGCTAAGGAGGAAACCCCACTCACAGGGAAGAGTGGTATTGGAGTGATCGTGGGACCAGGTGGAGAAGGAAAAGAGTCCAAAGTTGGCCACATGGATCTGGCCACTTTTATGTAAGACTCCCAAATTGTTAAGGAAGGTTTTCACAACTTTTAAAAATTTTTTACTTATTTGAGAGAGCGAGAGAGAAAGGGGCAGATAGAGAGAGAATGGGCATGCCAGGGCCTCCAGCCTCTGCAAACAAACTCCAGATGCATGCACCCCCTTGTGCATCTGGCTTATGTGGGTCCTGAGGAATTGAACCAAGGTCCTTAGGCTTTGCAGGCAAATGCCTTAACTGCTAAGCCATATCTCCAGCCTGGTTTTCACAACATTTTAGAAAGTTTGGATGGCTCACTGGCCCCTGGCAGCTGTGAGAACACTGCCCTGACCACAAGAACCTGTGTGATCTGGTATTACAGGCAAATTGTTAACAGTTATTATAAATACGGAGGGACACAGTAGAGACCATTTCATGGAAACCCTGGAAGTAACCAAAGTTGATGGGGATGAGGCTAGTTTTGATATCATTGTATTCATAATTGGCTTCAACTCTTCAAGAAGTTCCTAAAAATAACAAAGCCAGGCGTGGTGGTGCGCACCTTTAATCCCAGCACTTGGGAAGCAGAGGTAGGAGGATCGTCAATGAGTGCGAAGCCACCCTGAGACTACAGAGTGAATTCCAGGTCAGCCTGAGCTAGAACGAGACCCTACCTCAAAAAACGAAAAGAAAAAAAAAAGCACGTGTGTGTGTGTGTGGGGGGGTGCTGGAGTGATTAATGGCTTAGCGGTTAAGGCACTTGCCTACAAAGCCAAAGGACCTAGGTTCAATTCCCCAGGACCCACGTAAGCCAGATGCACAAGGTGGTGCATGCGTCTGGAGTTTGTTTGCAGTGGCTGGAGGCCCTGGTGCACCCATTCTCTCTCTGTCTCACTTTCTCTCTCTCAAATAAAATAATTTTTAAAAAAGGAAAGAAATGGGATTAGTTAAAACCAGTGCTGGAAGGCGAGGTAGAAAGCTTAAGAATAAAGACACTTAGTACTTAGTACTAGACCAGACTAACTCTGGCATCTTGAGGTTTAGGCATTGATCTGGCTATAGGCCAGCCTTTAGCACTGACCCTGGGAGCCTGGGAATCTCCCCAAAAGTAGGCTCCATCCACACCCCTACCATTGGAACACCCCGAGGCAGATGGAGCCAGTGTTCCGTGTTGGGGTGCTGGCAATGGAATGGGATAGGAGTAGAAGGGGGAATGGTCTTCCCAGTGGAGGATTGCAGACGGCCCCATGGACATCTGCCGGGTCTCTGGCTCCGAACCCTGCCGTCCACACGATAAAGTTAGCAGAGCTAAGCAGGCCAATGTGTGGCTTTGGAGGCATAATTGGTCCTGTTTTTCTCCAGTGTTGACCTAACTGGAGTTCACTGGGTATGTAATGGAAAAACAACCAGCTTGATATATTAAAAAAAAAAATACAGGAAATGCCTGTAATCACTACTGATTACAGTAGCAGCTTTCCTTCTGTTATTTTTGTGGAAGAAAAAAAAAGAGGGTTTTTTTTTTTTTTTAACAAAAGATGATTTGTTATAATTTCCCCCCTTCTCCTTTTTAAGTAGTAGAAACAAGTTGGGCTATTAGTTCTTTCTAGAACATTCTTAATTTTGTCTAAATGATGTCATATGAGAGAGGGAAGGAAGACATTGAGATTCTCCTCATAAATAAGATTCCTGTGAATATAAACACTCATGCACGTGATTCTAAGTTTGGTTTATTGGCCCTGGAGGCTCATATACTCAGAATTCCTTCAATTTCTAATCTTCCCGGGATGGATTGAGAGTTCAGCCTGATGCTTCATTGTAATAGTGAGACGTAATAGTGTTTGCTAAAAATTTTTTTCCCATAAACCATCATTGCTGAGCAAGTGAAACCAGGCCTGCAAAGAGACCCTTTCAACCCCAATCGACAAACACATTGTTCTAACAGCAGAAAGTGCCAGATTCTCACCAAAGAGTAGCTTGTGGGAAACACTGCCCCTCCCCCAATCTATTGGCACCATCCATTGAGCACATCTTAATTTGGGATTCAAGATTCTCAGTTCCTACTGCGCGGATGTCAATAGAATTGTTGATGTTTAGAATTATAATGTGTCTTTTAGAACTTGGACATGTTGATTGCTCCAAACTTTCTTAAGTGGCAGCTTTGTTGAGGAGGAAAAGATTCAACTCGGCTGCCGTCACTCATTGGCCAATCCTTTTTTTTTTCTAAACTCCTTGATAAGAACAGTGATTTTTTTTTTTTTTCTTTTTAAAGCCAAGGTCTCAGTCCGGTCCAGGCTGACCTATAACTCAGTGTGTAGTCCAGGCTGGCATCAACCCATGGTGATCCTCCTACCTTAAGCCTCGTGAGCGCTAGGGTTCAAGGCATGAGCCCATCCATCATGCCCTGCTAAGAACAGGTGACATTCCTGTATCAAGGGGCTGCCAAGCACCAGTGGCAATTTTACCACAAGAGGACATTTGGCAATGTCTAGAGACACACGGGTTGTTGAAACCAGGAGGATTGGGGGGGGGGTGCAGAGAGAACGCTGGTATCAAGTGAGTGGGGGCCAGGGATGCCGTAGCCATTCCGTGAACACGGGATGGCCTGTACGACAGGGGCTGCTTACCCCAACACATCACTCTGCCAAGGGAGACGCTCCCTGGACAAGCTCTCACACAAGTTTGCAGAGCTCGTGAGTGAGTGGGGACTCTCGTTTTGGCAAACAAGATGCAGGCAGATCTCACTGTGGACTCCGGTCAAAGTCAGCTATTCAGGTTTGTCATCACCCAAAGAATCAGGTCAAAAATAGCCAGCCTCTTGGAGGTCAGAGAAAAGCAAAAGGACAGACTTCAATTTGTCCTTTCATTTCTCCACTGTAGCAGTCACCTCCTCGTTGTGGGGGACCAAACAGCTGACCAGGGCAGCTTGTGGAAGGAAAGGGTTTATTTTAGCTTGCAGTTTCAAGGACAGGTGCCCCATCACAGTGGGACAAAGCAGAGAGAAGCAGACAGCCAGGCCATTGCATCTTGTCCCATCAGCTTGAAGGAAGCAACAAGAATGAGCTGGTTGGCTCTGAGCTCCTAGTGAGCCGGACTAACAGACCTCACGATCAGGCCCAGTGACACATCTCCTCTAGCAGGGTTCTAACTCCCCAAAGGCTCCACCGCTTGGTGGTCACATATGAGGCTCGGTGATGAACATATGAGACTTTGGGGGATATTTTCTTTCAACCACCATACCTACTTTAAGCTCTTATCATTTAACTTCTCAGACTGAACTTTCTTTCAAAAGATACCACCATCAGGAGAGGTGGCTCAGTGGTTAAGGCGCTTTCCTGCAAAGCCTCATGACCTGGGTTCAATTCCCCAATACTCACGTAAACCAGATACCCAAAGTCCACATGCATCTGGTGTTCATTTGCAGTGGCAGGAAGCCCTGGCACACCCATTCTCTCTCCCTCTCTCTCTCTCATTTCTCTCATCTCTCCATCTCTGTGCTTATAAATAAATAAAATACTAAGAAAGATACCACCGTCTTTGAAAAAAACAGAGGATTCTTTTTACCTGTAAAAAGTCAAGAAAAGCAGTTAACCCATACAATAAAAACTAGCCTAGTCTAAATATAGTCGTCTCCTGACTAGTGTAATGATACCAGTGTCCCACTGTTAGAGGCCCTTAAACATGTTCAAGGTGACTATATGGCACTTTACCTGTGTTCAGAAGATGGTTTTAAAGGACCAACTCAGCAGAGATATGAAATTTATTGTCTAACAAGCATAGTATGCCTTTGAACCACTTGGCTTCATTCCCGAAATTAAAACCATTTCTTTCCAGGTTGTTGGTTCCAAACAAAACACCGTTTTGCAATAGTCACTTTTGCCATCACAATCTGATCTAACCACAGTGTCTTCACTTCCCCACCCTTTCAGCATCTTTTTATGAGAAGTTTATTCCAGTCACTGGGTTTGATGTTCAAGGGGGTTTTAAAGGATTAAGAATACACAGGTAGACAGTTCTGGGTTCCACCTTGGTAAGCCCGTTGTAGACGTGTCTTTGTTTATGGCCTCTTGAAGCCAGACAACCTGGAGCATTTTATGGCATGAAATCAGTCTGGGTAGGACCATTCCCCAAGCGCAGAGTCAGGTTCCACCCTGTACACTGAATGTGCCTTAATTGAGACAGGGCCTCCGCCACTGCAATTACACGCCAGACGCCTGCGCCACCTAGTGGTCAGGTGTGATGTTGCACTCGCCTCACCTTGGTGCACCTGGCTTACGTGGGATCTGGAGAGTTGAACATGGGTCCTTAGGCTTCGCAGGCGAGTGCCTTAACTGCTGAGCCCTCTCTCCAGCCCTCACCCATTTTCATGTAAGAATCTCGTGGCAGTCGGCATTCAGCGCATGTCAGTGTGCATTTGACACGAAAGCAGTTAAGCATGCATGAATTCATGGCTCTGTATGCCTAAGTGTGTCTGAAAAGGAAGCTCAGTACTGGAGTCAAGATCGGCTCATGAAGCAAAGGCAGTGTTGTTCTTTTGGCAGTTGGTACACTTACTGAGTGGGCCTCTCCTGGAGTGGGTTACAGATATTTACTTATTTATTATCTATCTATCTATCTATCTATCTATCTATCTATCTATCTATCTATTTTGGTTTTTCAAGGTAGGGTTTCACTCTAGCTCAGGCTGACCTGGGATTTACTGTGTAGTCTCAGGGTGGCCTCGAACTCACGGCCATCCTCCTACCTCTGCCTCCCGAGGGCTGGGATTGAAGGTGTGCGCCACCACGCCTGGCTTATTGTTTATCTATTTATGTTTGAGCCCAGAGCATTGAACTTGCTAAGCAAATGCTCTACCGCTGAGCTTCAAGCCTTGTCCCACCCTAGGCTGGTGGATAATTCTCTCTATAGGGAAGTCCCCTTCAAAGCTGAGCTTAGTGCTGACACTGCAGGAATGGCTGATACTGTGTCCTCTAACCTTCCCTTGGGTTGATGCATGGACCTCCTCACTTTGATAAGTATGCCGCACTATCGAGTGGTTAAATTCAGCCTGGCGGTAGTGTGTTCTCATTAACTCTCAGTGACATAGTCTGTGAGGCACATAACTTTATTCCCATTAAGAAATGTCCCATGGCCAGGAATTGGGAAAGTGACATTGGAGCCTGGCTCTGTCTGTCCAATCCAGTAGTCTGCTTTAGTCCTGAGCCAACCAGGAGTTTCTTACGAGTAAGTAGGAGAGTTCTTGTGAAGCCAAACTCATTTTCATAGAAAACTGAGGTCTCGGGGCTCATTTTTAAAAAAAGAAGAAAAAGAAAACTGAGGTCTGCCCTGAGTGAAAATTTAGAATAAGTTCAAGAACTTTTTTTTTTTTACAAGACCACTTTGCCATTGATCATTGTGACTGCCCAATAGCCATGGCTTCCTAACTCTCTCTCTCTCTCTCTCTCTCTCTCTCTCTCTCTCTCTCTCTCTCTCACACACACACACATACATACATATATACATGCTTACAAAGCAAGTTTACTCAAGTTCACTGGTAAAAATGTGCAAGTACAAGGAATGGAAGATTTTTCCAGAGGAAAACATTGAGCCTCTCTTTTTGTCTCTACACTGCTTAAAGGAAGCACAGAGCTGAAAGATAAGGGACTGACACATTTTCATGTCTGGAATGGTTGCCTCCAACTGAGGGACAGTAATTGGGATTGAAGAGAGGAAAATGAGCATTCGTGAGATAATGGGAATAGCAGGACAGAGTGAGGATCCCTAAGCAAGGAACTACTGTTTGAGAGGATGGATTATTTGCCCCATTTACTTTTGGAAATATTACAAATCCTGAATCACACAAATCAAAAACAAATGTAACAGTTATAATAACTTTATGTTGTATTTCATCTTTCTTGTTCTTTAACCCTGTAAGGTGTTTAGTAGAAAGGATTCATGCCTTTCCAAACCCAGTGTTGACAACAGTTAGTGAAAAAACAGGTGTGGCCAGATGTGGTGGTGCACGCCTTTAATCCCAGCCCTCAGGAGGCAGAGGTACGAGGATCGCTGTGAGTTCAAGGCTATCCTGAGACTACATAGTGAATTCCAGGTCAGCCTAGGCTAGAGTGAGACCCTACCTTGAAAAATCAAAAGGGTGGGGCGGGGAAGAAACTGGTGTGCATGAGGCCCATGACTGACTAAAGGGGAGGCCAATGCATGGTAATGCTGAGTTCAAGCAGTCCCCCCAAGCCATCCTTATTTAAAGAATGATGCTATTGTTTTGTTCTCTTGCTTTTGTTTTATTAGGGATTGAGCTCAGAGCCTTATACATACTAGGAAAATATTCTATCACTGAGCTACTACCAGTCCTTAAATGTGATGCTTAATGTTTGTGTGTCCTTCTTTCTTTCTTTTTGTTTTTGTTAATTTTTTTTAATTTTAGAGAGAGAGAATTGGTGCACTAGGGCCTCAGCCACTGAAATTGGACTCCACCACCTCGATCCTCTTACCTTTGCCTCCCAAGTGCTGGGATTAAAGGTGTGTGCCACCATGCCCAGCTAGTTTATTTTTGTTAATGTTTATTTTTATTAGTTGGGAAAGAGGCAGATGTAGATAGGAAGGAAGGAAGGGAGGGAGGGAGGAAGGGAGAGAGGAAGGAAGGGTGTGCCAGGGCCTCCAGCCACTGCAAATGAACTCCAGACGCATGTGCCACCTTGTGCATCTGGCTTATGTGCGTCTTGGGGAATCTAACTGGGGTCCCTTGGCTTTGCAGACAAGTGCCTTAGCTGCTAAGCCATCTCTGCAGCCCGGAAATGGTTTATTTTGCCTTAGACTTTCCAGGGGACTCTTCCTCATGGAGGGGAAAACAGGGCAGAAGAGATAGCTGGGCATCACATCTTGTCACCCCAATAGCACAGAGGAAAACAAGCAAGAGTGAGCTCACATTGAACCCCCAGTGGGCTGGATGACTCGACTGTAGGGTCCACCTCTGGCGACACTCCTCCTCAGGCAAGGCTCTGCCAGCTGGGGATCAAGAATGAGGGATAGGGCTGGAGAGATGGCTTAGTGGTTAAGCGCTTGCCTGTGAAGCTTAAGGACCCTGGTTCGAGGCTCGATTCCCCAGGACCCACGTTAGCCAGATGCACAAGGGGGCGCACGCGTCTGGAGTTCGTTTGCAGTGGCTGGAGGCCCTGGCGCGCCCATTCTCTCTCTCTCTCTCTCTGCCTCTTTCTCTCTCTCTGTCACTATCAAATAAATAAATAATAAAAGTGAACCAAAAAAAAAAAAAAAAAAGAATGAAGGATAATCGCAAACTCTTGGGGTTAAGGGGGCATTTTACCTTCAGGCCACCACAGCGAACATGGTGAATCCTCAAAAACACTTTTTACACACAGCTTAACCATATCTCGGAAAAGGAACGTGTCTGTTGGACTGTCTTGCTGCGGCACAGGACACTCGGGTAATTATCTGCCCAGGGCGTCTTGCCTAGTTCCGCCTTCCCCTGTCTAATCCTTGTTCCCTGTAGTCATTTCTCATGTCCAACTTACCTTCGTGTGTATTAACTAGACTTTATAAGATAGGAATCTCATTGGTGTGCCATTTTATGTATCTAAATATCTGTAGAGGTGTCTTTGGGAAGAGTATTTGGGGAAATGAATTGAGGGTTCCTACTATAGTCCATCTATTCAGTAGAACTCAGGAATCTAAATTCTGAGAAAGAGGGAAAAAAAAGTGGTCCCCAGACTTGCCCAGCATGGTGGCACACGCCTTTAATCCCAGCACTCGGGAGGCAGAGGTAGGAGGATTACTGTGAGTTCGAGGCCACGCTGAAACTACATAGTGAATTCCAGGTCAGCCTCAGCTGGAGTGAGATGCCCCGTCCCCCAAAAAGTAGTCCGTAGTATGTGGTTGACAAAGAAGATTGGTTTCTTATATATTGTATTTCTCTAAACCAGCTGATAATAATGGCCATAGAAAGATATTTTAGGTAATAATGACTTGAAAATAATTTGAGTCCCATAAACTTAAGTGTCTAATGAGGAGAAAAATGTTCTGAAGTCTGTACACTAAACTAGAGTTTAGCTGTTGAACACAGAGCAAAGTGGGGCAGGAAGGAGGATTGCCTTCCCAGATATGATTCACTGTGTGTCATGAAGAGGAAAGTCAGTCACTTCAGAGCTTAAGACAACTGACTCAAAGGCTATTCTTACCTTTCAGTGTCTTTGAATAATTTATTTCTTCTAAATCCATGCATGCCAATAAAAAATCACACATTTTAGGGCTGGAGAGATGACTTAGTAATCAAGGCACTTACCTTCAAAGCCAAAGGACCCAGGTTCGATTCCCCAGGACCCATGTAACGCTAGATGCACAAGGTGGCACATGTGTCTGGAATTTGTTTATGGTGGCTGGAGACCCTGGCGTCTCTCTCTCCCTCTCCCTCCCTTCCTCCACTCCCTCCCTCTTTCTCTCTCTCTCTCTCTCTCTTTCAAATAAAAATAAATAAATAAAAAATAAAGGACATTTTAAAAATTAACAGTATAGAGAGACAGACATAGTTAGGTACATAAGGACCCAGTGAGAAAAGCAAATGTTAGTACTATGACTGTGAATCATTCATAACTCACTTTAGGGTCAAACAGGCATGAAAATTGGAGTCCATTCCATGCCTGATTACTGCCGTTACAAAACAGAACGGGCATCGAAATCCAGTTGTACATGTCTCCATTGTGTCTAAGTGAAGAGCTTATTTAAATGATTAAAAATTACTTAAGACAAGCTAATCTGTGAAAACAAGCTCAGGAGATGTAAACAGCAGGTTTGGCACTGCCAAGCCAGGTACCAGTGTCCCTGCAGGTTGGTGCCTGTCTTGTTGGTTCAGGCAGTGTTGTTTTGTCAGCTTGGCACGGAATTTTGGGCACCCCGAGTTTCCAGAAGAAGATGACTTAATGGCTGAGTTTTAGTAAGTATGCCAGTGTGCCCACTGCCTTGGATGTGGACCCTGTTGAGCCCAGAAGAGCTCTCTGGGTCTCCTCTTGGTCTTTGTATCCATCCTTTTTTTTTTTTTAAGTTATTTTTATTTATTTATTTGACACAGACAGACACAGAGAGAAAGAGGCAGATAGATAGAGTGAGAATGGGCGCACCAGGGCCTCCAGCTATTGCAAGCGAACTCCAGATGCGTGCGCCCCCTTGTGCATCTGGGTTACGTGGGTCCTGGGGAATTGAGCCTCGAACCGAGGTCCTTGGGCTTACAGGCGAGCATGTAACTGCTAAGCCATCTCTCCAGCCCTGTATTCATTCTTTTTTTTAAATTTTTTTTAACATTTTCCATGATTACAAAAAAATATCCCATGGTAATTCCCACCCTCCCCACCTCCACACTTTCCCCTTTGAAATTCCATTCTCCATCATATTACCTCCCCATTGCAATCATTGTACTTACATATACCTGTATTCATTCTTAAGCACAAATAGATATTTATTAAGGGCCTGCTACATTGCAGTCACTGTGGAAGATACTCTAAAGACAGAGTAGTCAGCTAGATTGGGTCCCCTTACCTCCTCTTTGTAAGCAGTATATGCAGATTTCCTGCCGGAAGTGATGGGGGAGTTGTGGGCCAGGAGAGAAAAGGGAGGGCTATTCCAGGCAGAGGAAACAGTTTATGCAAAAGCTGACAGTGAGCACTTGTATCTGTATCACGCGTGTGTGTGTGTGTGTGTGTGTGTGTGTTGTATGCAATTGTGTGTGCAGATGTATGTACCCCATGTGGATACATTCATAGGTCAGAGGAAGACAGCAAGTGTTTTCTCTACCGTTTCTTCTGCCCTGTGACCTGGGCGGGGGGGGGGGGGGGGCGAGTCTCATTGAACCTGGAATGCCCAGTGAGATTGGGGCTCAGGGAACCCTCTCTTCTCCGAATGCTGCAATTATAGTCTTGCGCAGTCATACCCGGCTTTTACATGTGGGTACTTGGGGATCAAACTCAGAACTTCATGCTTGTACCTCAGGTAGAGTATTTGTATCCACATTTCCTATTTAATACCAGATTAAAAGCCCCCCCCCCCCCTTTTTTTAACTGGAAGTCATTCTTCCTTGGCCCTTCCTGTGCCCCTAAAGATCTAGACAGACCTGCTATCTGGAAAGATCTAACACAATGACTTCACTTCTCTCCTCCCTTGGAGGATGGAGGGACCTCTCTGGGACGGTGGCTGAGGGCTGGGAGGAGCTTTAAATCCCAGCAGGCATGGAGGCAGGAAAAGCACATTGCTGAGGACAAGCTAGGGTACCCCTCTGTAGACACACTCACTATAGCAGCGATTTGGTTCTCGGAAGGCCCAGCGTTGACACATTTGTCCCGGATCAGCTCTTCCATAGTGTGGGTGTTGTTGGACTCACAATTTAGAATCTCAGCGCTATCTTGGATTCCCAGACCTTTAGCCTAGGACTTGAGGGGGGCAAGTAGAGAAAGAGGGCCTGAGGGCCGAGAGAGCCTAAAGTTTTGGGACTTCCCAGGTCTGTCTGCAGCTTCGGTTTCAGTTCTCAATTTAGCTTTCAGGTTTCTGCAGCACATCATCCGTGACCCTTGCCCTTGAATAGTTCATCACTGATGTTTTGTTCACTAATGACTGAAATCGTAGATTCTCAGAATCTTTTCATATTGCCTGCTGCATGATGATTCTTCTGGTGTGTGTGTGTGTGTGTGTGTGTGTGTTTGCTTGTTTGTCTGGGGGAGGGGAGGAGGCAGGGTCTCACTAGAGCTCAGGCTGACCTAGAACTCATAACGCAGCTCCATGCTGGGGCCTTGAACTCACAGCAGTCCTCCTACCTCAGCCTCACAAGTGCTGGAATTAAAGGTGTAAACCACTAAGCCCAGCTTTCAAAGGTATAGCCCATGGGCTAGCAAGATGGCTCAGCGGTTAGAGGTGCTTGCTTGCAAATCCTGCTGGCCTGAGGTTTAATTCCTCACTACCTATGTAAAGCCAGATACACATAAGGGCCCAGGCATCTGGAGTTAGTTTGTAGTAGCAAGAGGCCCAGGTACACCCTTGCTCGCTCCCTCCCTCCCTCCCTCCCTCCCTCCCTCCCTCCCTCCCTCCCTCCCTCCCTCCCTCCCTTCTTTCTTTCTTTCTTTCTTTCTTTCTCTCCCTAAATATTTATTTGCAAGCAGACAGAGAGACACAAAGAGAATTGACACACCAGAGCCTTTAGCCGCTGCAAATGAACTCCAGATGCATGCACTACTTTGTGCATCTGGCTTTACGTGGGCACTGGAGAATCGAACTCTGGTTGTTAAGCATTGCAGGCAATTGCCTTAACCACAAAGCAATCTCTCCAGCTCTACCCACCCCCCCACAAAAAATATTTTTTTAAACAAGTTGTTGGACTGATCTCAAACTTCTTAACTTCCTGCCTCTACCTCTTCAGCAATTTCCTACTAGCATGCACCACCACCATTAGCTCCTCTGAGTTTTTAAAAATATTTTTTGTTTATCATTTTTACTTATTTATTTGAGAGCAACAGAGAGAGAAAGAGACAGCGAGAGAGAGAGAGAGAATGGGCGCACCAGGGCCTACAGCCTCTGCAAACGAACTCCAGATGTGTGCGCCCCCTTGTGCATCTGGCTCATGTGGGTCCTGGGGAACCGAGCCTCGAACCGGGGTCCTTAGGCTTCACAAGCAAGCGCTTGACAGCTAAGCCATCTCTCCAGCCCCTCCTCTGAGGTTTAATAATAAGCTTAATATTTTCTCTTATTTTGGAGTGGAAACAGCTGTATAGATCTTATTTTTAGTAACAGAGCCAGCACCGCTGCCTCCGCTCCAAGTTCGATCGTGATTGGCCTCTGCGTGTTCGTGTTCATGTTCAGAGTCGCGTCCACACGCATTCAGTGACGGATCTTGCTCCCAGCCTGTTTCACAGCATGGAGGGCAAATGCCTCTCTGGCTGTTTCTAGCTTCTGCTCTTTAGCCAATTCATTACTTGCCTGTGGTGCATGGATGAATCCACGTTTCTCCTTCTGAGGCAGTTCCAAGTTGATACCCGTGGGCAGCGTGGGAGTCTCATCAAGGGCAGCCTCCTAACACGGAGAAGCGAGGGGGGTCTGGGTGGGCCTGCCAGGCTCATGATTGCACTGTCTCCACACCATCACAGCCTGAAAGATCACAGGAGCTGCGGGTGAGGTGAGAAAGGGGACAGTCGTGGGACATAGGGGATGGAATATGCTCCAAGCGCTTTATACACTTGTATGAAAATAACCTTACCCAACCCTGTTGTTTTTTTAAATCACAAACATATCAAAGTAGCCAAACCACAGTGTCCCTGTGCTTCAAAAGCTCTCTCATAGAGGTTTGCCACCGTCCATGACACATTCTACTGCTATGGCAAATGAAGTTAAACTCAAGGCAGTAGATAGAGCCACCATTCTGGAATTTCGAGACTGATTACTCAACTGATACTCCATTTGTGCTCTTGCTGTTGTGGTTTGCCTTCTAGATTTTTGTTATTATTGTCTGTTCGTGTGTCGTTTCTTTACAGTCACTTGTAATGTGGGATGTCTAAAACAAGAGAGGTTATCCACATCTGTTTATGTAACTGACCGTCAATATTTTCACGTTAGAGAGAAGTTCACTGTTTGGAAACCCCTTGTAACAGGGCCGTGGGGGTGCTGGAGAGATGGCTTAGCTGTTAAGGCGCTTGCCTGCAAAGCCTAAGGACCCAGGTTCGACTCCTCAGAAGGCTCGCAAGCCAGACGCACAAAGGTGAGGCAAGCGCAAGGTCGCACATGCCCGCTAGGTGGCACAAGCGTCTGGAATTCGATTGTAGCGGCTGAGGCCCTGGGGCGCCAATTCTCTCTGTCTCTCTTTCCCTAAAATAATAATGAAAAAAGGCAGTGGACTTAGTATTTGCTAAGCATCCACTCTGTGCCAGGACTTCCTCCCATATCGTCCCTTATTCAGGCATCACAGGAGGCCTTTGACATAAGTGCTGCTGTCCTCCAAGCAATCTTGAAACTCAGCTCTGTGAGACCTCACCTTCTCCCGCCTCGTCTCACTCAGGCAGCTTTGTCATCCTAAACCTTACGTGGGTGGCATCCTGGCACCCTGGCAAATTTCTTTGTGTGTTGTATGAGCCTATGGGTGCACCTATGGCGCAGGTGCGTACGCACGTGTATAAGTATGTAGAGGCTTGAAACTGACGTTGGGCGTCTTCCGTGAATCCCTCCACTTCATTTACTGAGGCGAGTTCTCCTGGTTGAACCCAGAGCTCCCCAGTTTGGCTAGCTTTCCCTGGGGACCACCCTCCCCCACCCCCGTCTTCATGTCTCAAATGCTGGGATTATAAGCAGATTGCCAAATCCACCTGGTACTAAGGCACTACGGCTCCTGACTCTGGTCCTCATTATTTTTTTTTTTGTAATTTTTTTTGTTCATTTTTATTTATTTATTTCAGAGTGACAGAGATAGAAAGAGGCAGAGAGAGAGAGAGAGTAGGTGCACCAGGGCCTCCAGCCACTGCAAACGAACTCCAGACGCGTGCGCCCCCTTGTGCATCTGGCTAACGTGGGTCCTGGGGAATTGAGCCTTGAACCGGGGTCCTTAGGCTTCAAAGGCAAGCACTTAACCGCTAAGCCATCTCTCCAGTCCTATGTATATATTTTATTTTTTTTTACTTTCCCCTGCACCCGGCCCTGTGGACCAGTGGGGTTTGCAACTTACTCCGCAGGGTCCTCTGCTTCTGTTGTAGCTGTGGGCTTTGGGGTGAGGTGTCTACATTTCTACAGTCTCAGTTGGGTCATCTCTGAAATGAGAGGGACGGTAGGACCCATTTCAGAGAGCTTTGAGGAGGGTTAAGTGAGCTCGCTCACTCGCCTAGCTCACTCGTAAGCTCTCAGCAAACAGTGCTCTTCATCTTATCTCACATGTGGGTGCCAGGAGCCAAATCTCAGAATTCCTGCCTCCCGCAGGTCAGCTCGCAAGGACTGGGGTCTATGAAAGATCCCCAACATGGATTTGCCATTGAATCAAATAAACAAGGGCATCGAACTGAAGTCGATCCCAGCCCAAATATTCGGAGCACTTTCAATCCCTGATGCTGCGTTGTTAATTATCATGGTAGTTACTTGTCTTTTGTTCTTGCTAGCTTGACACACCATGAGAAAGGACACCTTGCTTCACGGGAACAAGGACAGTGCAGATCACAGGCTACCTGCTCTATAAATAACGTGGGTGCATGCACGAAGGAGTTCATTCAGAAAGGAAATGAGGAGAATGGTTTCCTGTGGGCAGCCTGTGTCCTAAAACCTCCTAGCCCCCACCAGCCATCTCACAGACTACAACCAGCCCCGGCTTTTGTTGGAGGCACCCCTCCAGGCCATGCCTGTCCCTGCGTCCCTTGCCTCAGCATCTACAGGGCCCAGGGCAGACTTCACACGTTGGCAGCTGTTTAGTTTGATGTTGTAAGATTCACTGGGAGTTGCTGCATTTGGATTTATTATTTTAATTGTTTTATGGTTTGTACTTGTGCCCTGTGGTGATTTTCCATTAAATCAGAACATCTATGTTTCTAAAAAGGGGAGCAGGTATGGCGTGGGTGTGTGTATCTTAACAGCTAATCTCTGGCGATATATGCAATTTTGCCAGTCAACGGATTGGGAAATGAACATTTGTTTCACCTCCATTATTGGCTGTTAGCACGTGAAGATGGTGAATTATTATTATTTTTTTAGGCCTGATGAGATGACATATTTTGATTTGTATACATTAAAGAGTTCAAGAGCAGTTGTTTTTCATAGATGTTGTCATTTCCACTTGCATAAGCTAATAAATTGTAGGAATGGGAAGATAGCTTTGTCTGTAAAGAGCTTGACTCACAAGCATGAGGACCTGAGTTAGATCCCCGGAACCAATGTAAAAAAAAAACAATGAGGGGCCAGAGAGATGGCTTAGGTGTTAAGGCTACATACACTACATACTAGTCATAGCATATGCTGTTATATATGCACTTTATTTTATAGATCCCTTATTATACAAAGGGTGAGGTACAGTCCAGTATAGGTCAGTGACAGGCATGTGTGCTGTAGCAGACCTTTTAGAGCTTTTCCTCTAATGATAAGTAGCCATCCAAAAATAAAATTGCCTAATGACAGTTCTCCAAACATGTCTCTATCATTAAAAACAATGCATCTGGGCTGGAGAGATGGCTTAGCGGTTAAGCGCTTGCCTGTGAAGCCTAAGGACCCCGGTTCGAGGCTCGGTTCCCCAGGTCCCATGTTAGCCAGATGCACAAGGGGGCGCACATGTCTGGAGTTCGTTTGCAGAGGCTGGAAGCCCTGGCGCGCCCATTCTCTCTCTCTCTCCCTCTATCTGTCTTTCTCTCTGTGTCTGTTGCTCTCAAATAAATAAAAAAAATAAAAAATTTATTAAAAAAATGCATCTCTCTCTCTCTCCACACACACACACGCACACACACACACACACACACACACACACACGTACATGATTAATATACAAGACACAAAGATTTCGAGTTATGCCTTGCCTGGGCTTATTCTCATATCGCATAACTACTTTATTGCATAATTATATACTTTACTACATATAAAGACAACATTACAACTCTTGTCAGCTCTCTCTTGGATCTACATTTCATTAATCATACACGTAATTTCATATTATTACACATGGACTTAATGTGATTTCCAAAAGACAATCATAGAACATGTTTAGTTAGTTGGCTGTCTTTGAGCTTCATGAGTTCAGTACGTGAACTGGATAGTGAATGGGCCAGACCAAGAAGAGATAAGTAACTAGGCTGACAAAAGAGACATCTCTCAGCACAAAGCCAGGTAGTTATCTGGCCAATTTGTTGTGGTTCAGATATGTGACAAATAAATCCTAATGGCAGAAATACCCAGAGTGGAGCTGCCTCTACTCTGTTAAGCAGAAACAGTTTCCACTGGGCAATAGGAGAACAGCAGATTGTGTTTGGTGGTAGAAAGTAGATAAAAAATATAGGGCTGGAGAGATGGCTTAGCAGTTAAGCGCTTGCCTGTGAAGCCTAAGGACCCCGGTTCAAGGCTCGGTTCCCCAGGTCCCACGTTAGCCAGATGCACAAGGGGGCGCACGCGTCTGGAGTTCGTTTGCAGAGGCTGGAAGCCCTGGCGCGCCCATTCTCTCTCTCTCCCTCTCTCTGTCCTTCTCTCTGTGTCTGTCGCTCTCAAATAAATAAATAAAAATTAAAAAAAATATATATATATATATGGACTAGGGTTTTTATGGGGGTTCAAGTACAAGAGACTTCCTCATCTCACCAGCTAAGACGCGCTTGTTTCGGTTGGGTGTAGCTATTTGTTCAATATTTATATTCCATTTCTCCTGCCCTTCCTCTCCTGTCCCCATCTCCCTCTCCCTTTCCTTCTCCTGAGTTCTGGAAGATCAATAGACAGCTTGGTTTCAGCTCGGTGACAGACAGGGATTTTTGAGCATGAGCGACTCCATTTTGGTTTGGTGGGAACGCTTAGTACTAGAGAGGCTTCGTCTAAACCCAGCAGTCAAGGCGCTTGCCTGTGAAGCCTAAGGACCCACGTCTGACTCCCCAGATCCCACGTAAATCAGACGCACAAAGGTGACGCATGTGCAAGATCGCACATGCCCGCTAGGTGGCGCATGTGTTTGGAGTTCGATTACAATAGCTGGAGGCCCTGGCACACCAATTCTCTCTCAAAAAAAAATACATTCAGTTTGTCTCAAAAAAAAAAAAATTAAAATAATGTACTCCATACAGGTAGAAGTGGTGACTCAAGACTTTCCAAGAATGTTAAGACCATAAATTCTTTTTTTTTTTAAGCACATGTTTTAATATTTTTTTATTTATTTATTTGAGAGTGACAGACACAGAGAGAAAGACAGAGGGAGAGAGAGAGAATGGGCGCGCCAGGGCTTCCAGCCTCTGCAAATGAACTCCAGACGCGTGCGCCCCCTTGTGCATCTGGCTAACGTGGGACCTGGGGAACCGAGCCTCGAACCGGGGTCCTTAGGCTTCACAGGCAAGCGCTTAACCGCTAAGCCATCTCTCCAGCCCAAGACCATAAATTCTAAAGGTGAGGGTTTCTACATCTGCGTGTACCCTGCCCTCTGAACACTCCCATGACATGAGCTGTTTAACAGAGCCTTTGTTTAAACACTGGCTGTCCATTTTTCCTGAAGCCAAGAAGTCCCTTCTTCTAGGGAACATAACTTACTATCTCACCCTCATTGACGGGCCAAACACCCGCCCTTGTGTGGGGATCACCGAGATGAATGGCTGTCCCCAAGGTATTGTCAGCTTCTAATAAATGACATTAAGAAAATACAAATAGCAAATAACCCGAGAAGGCTTCAGGGTTCCAAAAAAAAAAAAAATGAGGAAAGCAGTGACCTCCAGGTTGGGGTGAGGCAGCGGCCACTAGGTATGCCCTGAAGACACAACGCTGGGCGACTGCTGCCCACACCCGAGTAATGATCTCCTTGTCACCCCAGTATCTCCTCCACCTCCCCCTCAGTTTTCTGACCAGCTATGCAAGGCCCATGGGGAAGTTGCGTTTCAAGCCCTGAGTGTCCGCTTGATGCTGAGCTCACTTGTGAGTGGTCCAGAGGGGCTCATAGTCTAGGCAAGAGTATCAAGAGAGGTCTAGGGTACACACTCTCCCCCGCCCTCCCCATGAACGGAACAGTAGCATGGAGGGAACTCAGAGGACCCAGGAAGGCAGAACTACTCTTGAGTTAGAGAGCATCTACCTACTTCCAGGGACGGCCTGGGGTGGATGACCACGGAAGACAAGCTTCCTTGCCCTTCTAGGTTGGGAGAACTGGGTGCTCCTGAGGGTTTTCTCTGCATGGCATGCCTTCCCGGGTGAGAGATGAGGATCCTGCTGCCTGTGTGAGGACGCATCTCTCAGGGCCACTTGCAGAGTTACTGCTTTCTTTTTCTTGTTTCCCCTGAGGGCATTCTGGAAATTTCTTCCCTTTTCCACATTGGCATTTTTTGAGGTCCACAGCTCTTTTCTTTATTTTATTTATTGTTTGAGAGAGAGAGAGGGAGAGAAATAGGCAGGGAGAGAGAGAGAGAGAATGTTTTATTTATTTGAGAGAGAGAAAGAGAGTGTATGTGAGAATGAGTGTGCCAGGGCCTCCAGCCACTGCAAACGAACTCCAGGCGCGTGCGCCCCCTTGTGCATCTGGCTTATGTCGGTCCTGGGGAATCGAGCCTCGAACCTGGGTCCTTTGGCTTTGCAGGCAAGCACCTTAACCACTAAGCCATCTCTCCTGCCCACAGCTCTTTTCTCTATGGAAGCTGTTCCCTGTGTGTACCCTGGTATAGAATATTGATGTTTGTCTGGAAGGGCTTTCCTCACAAAACACACTGCTATTGTTTATTGTTACCATGTTACAGGGTTTTGCATTAAAAATTTTTTTATGATGCAGCAATTTTACTTCTTTGTTTTTGATTTCTTTTATTGACAGCTCCCATAATTATAGACAATAATTCATGGTAAGTCCCTTCCCCCAACTTTGCCTTAAAAATTTATTTAATTTTAGGCCGGGTGTGGTGGCGCACGCCTTTAATCCCAGCACTCGGGAGGCAGAGGTAGGAGGATCGCCATGAGTTCGAGGCCACCCTGAGACTACATAGTGAATTCCAGGTCAGCCTGAGCCAGAGTGAGACCCTACCTCGAAAAACCAAAAAAAAAAAAAAAAAAAATTATTTAATTTTTAGGGTAAGAAAGAGAGAGAATTGGCACACCAGGGCCTCAGCCACTGAAATCAAACTCCAGACGCTTGCGCCACCTAGTGGGCATGTGAGACCTTGCGCTTGCTTCACCTTTGTGTGCCTGGCTTACGTGGGACCTGGAGAGTCAAACATGGGTCCTTAGGCTTCGCAGGCAAGAGCCTTAACCACTAAGCCATCTCTCCAGCCCCGGGTTTTGCATTTGTTTGCAGTGCATTGGGTCCAACCCAGGGCCTCATGCATGCTGGTCAAGTGCTGTGCTACTGAGCTGCCGTTATTATTTCTAAGCTGAAGTGTCGAAACTTAGGAATTAAAAACAAATAAGCATAATTAAGAACAAACAACTTTTCCTCCATGGACCATAGGCGGATTTGGGAGTGCTGTCACTGACTGACTGTGTCCTTTGGTTACAGTTCTACCTGGTTTTGGGGCTCTTAGACGCCACAGCCTCTTTCCTTTCCTCTCACTGTTGTTGCAAGTCCTGGTGGTTCAGTCAGCCCTAGGCTTGCCCCCTAGATCTTTCCCAGATCTCTCCTCATTTCACATGGCATCCTCACGCTGACCTTCAAAAATCCCACCCCCACTTTTCTCTAGCCCAAACCTACCCATATAACCAGCTAGCACACCCAACAGGATGTCGCCCCAGCGTCGTAGATTTGGGGTGCACAGGTAGAATGGCTGGTTGGCCCTCACTTTTACTGTAGACCTTGGAGCTCTCTGGTACGCAGTAGGTGTCCATAAGTATCGGTCAAGTGTAACAGTCCATAGCTTTGTTAACTCCCTCAGATCATGTCTTCTCTGATGAACGCAAGAATTCTCGGCCCTTCCTCATCATTTCAATGTACCCTCCTCTTCCCTTGGCCCGTGCGTAGGCATTAACATAGTCCTGCATCTTCCTCTTTGGCATATTCGTTTTTCTTTTTTTTTTTTTTTTTTTCCCTCTCTCTCTCCTGATCAGCTGAAATACACTACGTAATCCAAAAGCAAATACCCTCCGTGGCCAAATTAAACAAGCATGAATGGGAGACGTCTTTTTTTTTTTTTGAGCATAATAAAATCTGTTTTCTGTCCCTTCAGGGGTCAGTTTATTTTCAGCCTCCTGGCCTTGCAGGAGGACTGTGATCTCCTCCAAGTAGCTTGGGTGACCCCCCCCCCCGTTTGCAAGAAGATGTGCTTTTCCCTACACTACCCCCCCCCCCCCGACTTTCAACTCATGTGAAATTACAGTTGTGTCTCCTCAGCTCCTTATCTGGGTCGGGGTGACCTGCAAGAGCTGACCACTCTTCCAGCTCCAGCACGTGCATCCTTGTGCGGCCGGACATAGGAGATGGGCGCTACCTAGTTAGGACAGCTTCTTGTCCTGACCAAGGAGCTTGGCGGGTGGCTTTCTGACTTTCCAGCCTGGGAATAATGGCCCTGTGTCGAATTCCGCAGACCACTTCCCTCAAAGTCTAGGCACGGCCCCAGGAAGGTTACTCTGCGACCTTTCACCGGAGTGGCCCTGCTCTGTGATGACAGAGTGTTGGCTGGACTAAAAACTACGCATCGCTGAGCCCAGAAAAGGCAAAACCCTCCGTCCCTTCCTTCTAAGGGCAATGCTGGTGGACTGTTCACCCCCAGCTGTAGAATTGACCATCCACCGTGCTCTGATCTCAGGTCCCGGTCTCCCCGCCTTGAGGACCAGACTTATCTCTTCTCTCTGAGTATCTTTGTAGGTAGCACAGAAACAAACTCGGAGTAAAACCCCATAAGTGTTGTGAAATTATTACATGGTAGGGCCAGGGAGCCATGTTGCAGTCACACCATTTACTAAATGGTTGAAAAGTGGACTTAACAGAGGTCCTGTTTATTATTCCATTCCAACATTCAATGAGCAGTGAATACCAGACACTTTTTATTTTTTATTTATTTATTTTTTCTTTTCTTTTCTTTTTTAATTTTTATTTTTTTATTTATTTGAGAGCAACAGACACAGAGAGAAAGACAGATAGAGGGAGAGAGAGAATGGGCGCGCCAGGGCTTCCAGCCTCTGCAAACGAACTCCAGACGCGTGCGCCCCTTGTGCATCTGGCTAACATGGGACCTGGGGAACCGAGCCTCGAACCGGGGTCCTTAGGCTTCACAGGCGAGCGCTTAACCACTAAGCCATCTCTCCAGCCCACCAGACACTTTTTAAATCATATATATATGTATGTATATATGTATGTATGTATGTATGTATTTTGGTTTTTTTTGAGGTAGGGTCTCACTCTAGCCCGGGCTGACCTGGAATTCACTATGAATCTCAGGGTGGCCTCGAACATATGGTGATCCACCTACATCTGCCTCCCTTGTGCTAGGATTAAAGGCATGTGCCACCACGCCTGGCTCTAAAAGTAATTTTTTAAAAAATTTTAGTTATTAGAAAGAGAGTAAGTGAGAGAGGGAGGGAAGGAGGGAGGGAGAGAGAGACAGCCAGCCAGACAGAATGGGCATACCAGGGTTAGAGAACCACTACAAACGAACTCCAGACACAGGCGCCACCTAGTGCATCTGGCTGATGTGGGTAATGAGGAATTGAACCTGGGTCCTTAGGCTTCGCAGGCAAGTGCCTTAACTGCTAAGCCATGTCTCCAGCCCATCAGACAGGGTTCAAGGCTCCAAGGGCTGAGCTATAAACCCAAAGCTATAATCCCTGCTCTCTCAGAGTTCAGGGGAAGGAAAAACCAGTAACACTCCAAGGACACAGATGAGCAGAATAACTACAGACTGTGACCATCGTTGCAAAAGACGTGACCAGGGTGTTGTGGGATGGCGGTGGGGGTTGGGGAGAGGGTGACTGGTGTAGAAAGAGAAGAGTGGGGCCAGGAAAGACCTGATGGGTCAGCCTGCTCTCCAGGGAGGTGGCACGGCCGTGTGGCCAAGGCCCCAAGGCAGGAAAGAGCTTCTACAATGGTAGCGGGGACCTGCCAGAGACCCATGTGACTGGGCGGAAGAGGAAAGTGACATCAAACACAAGGAAGGAGGTCAGTCGCAGGAACTTGAATTCCATGCTGTCATGGAATGTGCTGGAGAATTAACAAATGGCTCATGGCTGCGTGGGACCTCTTCCTGCGTGTAACGGGAAGAGTAGATGGGAAGGTAGAAAAGAGAACCTGATTAGCTGTCTCTTAGTTGCTTGGGCCATACCTCAATAGTTTTAGGTAATAATACGTTTCAGTAAGTCTAGAAACATGGCTGCCTAGGCAACCGCTCCCTGGACTCTCCCCTGGGTCTCTCTTTGTTCCTGAATCCATTTGAGCTACAAGTATGGAGGTATTCGGATGCGCCAGGCACTGTGGCATACAGGAGGGGTTTTCCTCATGGAGTACCAGGCAAAAATATATATTATATTACATTATATAGATTATATATAATATAATTAATGATATAATTATATATATTATAATATATATTGTGTGTATGTATGTGTGTATATATATACATATGTGTGTGTATGTGTATGTGTATATATATATATATATATATATATATATATATATATACATACACACACATACATACATACATACATACATACATATTACATAGGGCCAGTCCTAATACACTAGGGCGGGATTCAGGAACCAGTCAAAGTCGCCCAGAGCCCCAGTTTGGATTGTGAGGTGACGTAAGCGACCACCACGTTGATGGACACTACAAAGGATGGATGCTACCCCTGAATTCCTAGCGCCTCCACCCCCACCCCCTCCCCAAGGAAGGACACAGGCGGGAGACAGTTTCATCTGCTTTACAATTTGCCCCCCACTGGAAAGGGCAGCGTCTGGTGGGCAGCAGCCAGGATGTTCCGGTTCAAGCTTCATGGGCTCCAGCTGCCAGTCCTTCCCAGCATTGTAGACCAGAAGGGTCCCTGGGGATTAACTCATCTAGCACCTCATCTCCTACCTGAAGACAGACACATACGAGGAAGCGGCTAGGGGTCACCATTGCTCTTGGCTTCGGTCTAGCCACTGAACCCCAAATAGCTCTGTGGATGAGCAACTTGATTGATGACACGGGAAGGAGTCGGCAAGCAGGCGTGGGTGCCCCGAGGGGCCTAGGAGCCCACCGTGGTGTTGGAGGTTGGTAGCATATCCTGGCATCTATACACTTCTAGCTCAAGTCAAAGTCCATTTCCCGTTAGTGGGAGTCAGTCCAGCAATAGAAAGGGTAAGCAAACACTTTCTTCTTTTTTCTTTCAGTTTTTATTTATTTATTTGAGAGCGACAGAGCAAGGAAGGCAGATAGAGAGAGAGAATAGGTGTTCCAGGGCCTCCAGCCACTGCAAACAAACTCCACACGCATGCCCTCCCTTGTGCATCTGGCTAACGTGGATCCTGGGGAATAGAGCTTCGAACTGGGGTCCTTAGGCTTCACAGGCAAGCGCTTAACCACTAAGCCATCTCTCCAGATGCTATGCCTTGTTTAAAAGCAACTGGCTGAGCATGCCGTTCATTCTGCATTGATTCCAAGCCTCGATACCCAGGTATAACCCGGCGATTTGTGTTGGCTATGAAGCAGCATGCTATTTGCCATCTTGGATTGCCAGTTGCCGGTCTAGTGGCTGAAAGTCTGCTGCCTCCGCATAAGGGGCCATTTTTGGCGAAGACAACCTCATCTAGCTTATCAGTGATATCTTGGGTGTTTCGGTGAGTCATAAATAACCGCCACCCTAGTGGTTATAGCTATTGCTCTCTGTCCCACAAAAGGGTGGAGTGACATGTCTGATTAATCAGGCAACATAGCAGAGTGGGAAAGGCCATGGAGGCAGTGTCCCGCCTCCTGCGTGTGTGTCTTGGATCAGCTAAACAACCCTCCAGACTGTCTTTCCCTCGGGTAGAAAATGGGGTTAGCAACGGTCCTTCCAGCAGCTACTGGAACCTGTGATCCCAGCTAGCAGAAAGGCGGCGTTGGAAGGACTGCTTGAGCTGAGGAATTGGAGAACCAGCTGCACATGATAGGAAGAGCTTGTCTCAAAACAACAACAGTCCTGACAGATTCAACATGTTTGTGGAAGTGAAAGAATGGCTGGAAAATGCAATAATAAGCATGGCATAGGAAAAGCATTTGAGGCAAATCTTTTTTTCTTACATTAAAAAAATATATTTTATTGGGGCTGGAGGGGTGGCTTAGCGGTTAAGGCGCTTGCCCATAAAGCCAACGGACCCAGGTTCGATTTCCCCAGGACCCATGTAAGCCAGACACACAAGGAAGGCAGCGCACGCGTCTGCAGTTCATCTGCAGTGGCTGGAGGCCCTGGCGCGTCCATTCTCTGTCTCTCTCTCCCTCCCTCTGTCTCTTCCTCCCCCTCTGTCAAACCAATAAATAAATAAAAATTAAAAATATTTTTAAAATATTTTGTCTATTTTGTTTGAGAAAGACAGGAAAAGAGGCCGAGAGAGGAGGGAGAGAGTGGGCACACCAAGGCCTCTAGCCACTGCAAACAAATGCCGGAAACACGCATCACCCCGTGTTTGACCTGGGTACTGGGGAACTGAACATGGGTCCTTATAGTCTGCAGGCATGCGTCTTAAATCTGAGCCATCTCTTCAGCCCAGAAAAAAATCTCTCTTTTTTTAAAGGCAAATATTATTTTGCTTCTAAATAATTGGGTTTTCCTTTAAAAAAAAAAAAAAAAGGAGGTGGGTTTGCCTACTAGAATTTAGCAGTCTCTTTATCTAGGGCTTCCGAATAAATTGTGCTTTTCTTTCTGGTGGGGAGGGCTTAGCCGTACCTCACTTTGCCTTCCTGGTGCACCTCAGTGGTCTTTGAGAAATGTCACATGCCCACGAGTAATGATGTTGGAAGGATGGTGCCAGCTGGCCACTGTGGCTGAGGGGACTCTAAATGGACAGGAGTATGACTCTAGTGAGGAGAGCCAACAGCTTCTCTTGGCTCTCTTGTGAAATATGAAGATGTTTGGTAACATCTTCCAGGAGTGTCCCCATTCCCATCCGATTAACCACGGCCATTCACAAGCCTCCACTCCACGTCCCGAAATAAGCATTTCTTCATCACCTCCCTCGGGGCTCTGCTCACGGGTTACCCAAATTCTCGGCATCCTTGAAGCCATTTTTTTTCCCCGATCTCCAAATAACTGGAAGCATCTGTCATCATCTTTGTGGTACTGAGTGAGGCCTGGCCTTTGTGGAATTAACATTCCCAGATACAGGGCATTAAAATGCAGGCTCTAGGTAAGGCGTGCAGGCACGTTAGAGTCTTCTTTCAAGTCAAGCAAAAACACTTGTTCTCGTTCTTTTTTGGCCTCATATGCCAACCGTCAGCTCAGTGTATGTGGTTTGCAGAAGGGAAGCTTTCTGGCCCTTATTCTTGAAGAATCTCGCATCAGATTGAGAGAATAGCTTTCCAAGAGGGAGATGTCATCACCGAGGTTCATTATGAAGGGGAAGGTGGGCCTCCATTGACCCTGTGAAGTTCGGGTCTCAGTTTACCTCCCTAGTCCTGGCTTGGTTCACCTTCTGCTAACCATCCTTGCAGATCTCAATGTGGCAGCAGAGGGTGGTAGCTCTCGAGAGAAAGCCCCGGGGGCTGGAGAGATGGCTTAGCGGTTAAGCGCTTGCCTGTGAAGCCTAAGGACCCCGGTTCGAGGCTCGGTTCCCCAGGTCCCACGTTAGCCAGATGCACAAGGGGGCGCACGCGTCTGGAGTTCGTTTGCAGTGGCTGGAGGCCCTGGCGCGCCCATTCTCTCTCTCTCTCCCTCTATCTGTCTTTCTCTCTGTGTCTGTCGCTCTCAAATAAATAAATAAATAAATAAATAATGAACAAAAAAAATTTAAAAAAAAAAAAAAAAGAGAAAGCCCCGGGGCTTGAAAAGCTGGCTTTATCTGGATGCTGTCACGTCAGTTCTAGTTAGTAACATCCACACTATTCCTCTTGGCACCCTCTCCTCCTCATCTTTGCTTTCTTCCCTAGGGAGTTGGCTGTTCTTGTGCATGGTGGGGCGGGGGGGGGGCGCACTCTTGACGCTTTCCACTAGGCTAGTTGACCGTTTTTCTCTCTTCCTCTCCCTCCCTCCCCTCCTCCTCCTTCCCTTTCTTTCTGTCTTCCCACCTTAATGACTTCTACAGGTGATAATAAATATTTTCAAATGATGGAAGTTGTTAGGCAATCAGTGCCTTGTGCTGGCTGAGATGTGAATTTTAATTTTTTTGATGGTTAGAGGTCCCTAGAGAAGGCAGGATTTCTGGGGAACTACATACGTCAGTCACACTCTGCTAGAGAACTTTCACACAGGTGACCCCTTTCGGTCGGGACAATAAAACCCTACTTAACAGACAAGGAAATGGAGTCACAAAGGTATTTGAGGGGCCACCTGCCTGATAGACAGCAGAGTTAGGATTTGCATTCAGAACTGTCTCACCTCATACCTGGACATCAGGAAGAGAGAGGATAGGGAGTTACTTAGAATCACCCATCATAGCATATGATCACCAAACCGGTGATTGTACATTGTAATTGACATAAATAAATAAATAAAATCAAGATTTGGTTATTTTATGTCATGCTTGTTATTGCATTTATTATACATTATTTCATTTAATTCCAGAAATGCTTTGAATCTGGCAGGACTATTGTTTTGAGACAAGGTCTTGACATGGATTAGACCCAGACCCAGCCACATCTCTGGGGCAAGTCTCATTCTCAGTAGTTGGTTTCTTGGTATATTAAAATCATGCTCAGTAGTATGTCATATTCCTGGCATGCAGGAGACCCTGAGCACCACAGAAGAGAAGGGGGGGAAAAAGGAAAAAGAGCAGGGGCTGGAGAGATGGCTCAGCAGTTAAGGCGTTTGCCTGCAAAGCCAAAGGATCCCGGTTCGATTCTCCAGGACCCACATAAGCCAGATGCACAAAGGGGCACATGCGTCTGGAGTTCGTTTGCAGTGGCTGGATGCCATGCCCATTCTCTCTCCCTCCTTCCCCCTCTTTCTCTCTCCCTCCCTCACTCTCTCCCCCTCTTTCTCTCTCTCAAATAAATAAATAAAATATATTTTTAAAAAATAAGGAAAACTCAAAGCAAAGCACAAAACTCAGCATAATTTTGTCAAGTACAATTTGATTGACCACTGCTCTTGTCCCATCTCTGAGACCCAATATTAAGATATTTACATACCCCCAATATTACAAGACTTACCTAACAGGGGCCTGGGGGACATGGCTTGGTGGTGACTTGCTGTGCAAGTGTAATGACTTGAGTTTGGATCCCCAGGACCCACATAAATGTGGGGCTGGGAGCGATGGCCTGCAGTTATCTCAGTGCTTGGGAGACAGACACAAGGGGTCCTTGTTGCTGGCTGACTGATCTAGACTAGCTGAATTGCTGAGTCCTGGGTTAGCGTGAAAGACCTGCCTTAGCAAATGCAGAAGAGTGATCAACAAAGATTCCTGGTGTCCACCTCTGGACTCTTCCGTGCACACACACACACACACACACACACACACACACACCCTGATGTCCACCTTGGGTCTCTGCAACAAAGATACCAGGTGTCCGCCTCTTGTCTCTGTGTGTGCATGCATGTGCACACACACACAGACACACACACTCACTCTCACACACACTCTCCTCTCCCTCTCTCTCTCTCTCACACACACACTCTCTCCCTTTCTGTCTCTCTGTCTCTCTCTCTCTCTCTCTTCCACACACACACACGATTTTGACACAACAGCTTCCCTCCGGTATTTCATTGTTTGTTTGTTTTTTCTCTACCATATAGTAAGCTTATTTTAGGGGACTTTGTTTCTGTTTTTGAACTCGTGGGCCCCTCTTCCTTTTCCTACCCCCAATAAAGTAGCAAGCGCAATTAGTTTTAGAAGTGAAGCCTTCTTAGGTTTCTCCCAAAACTAACTGCTAGAATATTTCTCATCAGCTAGGTTTTAGAGAGTCGCTGAAAGTATATTGTTTAGGGAATGTCCTTGCTTGATGACTTTTGGTTTTCTGGAAGAGTTCTGTGCCCTTGTCCCAGGGGCATCTTGGTTATGCCATCCTGCCTTTAAATCACTGTGTCTCTCTGCCCATGGCTGTGACCTCAGAGCCCCTGTGGTTCCCTTCCCATCATGGCATCTTCTTTTCCCAGCCTGAAGGAATTTAGCTCCGAGAATCACATAGACAATCGCAGCCCATGCATCTCGCCTTCTATGTAAAAGCTGATCACGGGTTGTCACCTGAGCCGCGGCAACCATGTGACTTGAGCCAAGTTTTACCCTTTCCATGCCTCAGTGTTTCTCATCCATTTCCAAAGGGGTGGGGGTGGGGGGCGGGAGCCAGATGTCAGTAGGGTTGGTAAGCTCAGATTCCTGTCTTCAAGGCAGAAAATAGACGCTTGGGCACAAGACATGCTTTCCTTTTAGTCAGAGCATTACTCCCAAAGACCAGTTTGGCTTGATGATCTGAGCCAGACCATTGTGGCGCCGTAATTATGGTTATAATTTAGAGTGGTAGTTGTGAGCCTGAGGCCATGAAAGGGATGTCTGATATGTCTAGAGGTGGCTATCAACAATAGAAATGGCTGGAGTGATGGCTTAATGATTAAGGCACTTGCCTGCAAAGCCAAAAGGACCCAGGTTCGATTCCCTAGGACCCACGTAAGCCAGATGCACAAAGGTGGCACATGTGTTAGAGTTTGTTTGCAGTGGCTAGAGGTCCTGGTGTGCCCATTCTTTCTCTCTGTATCTCTTCCTCTGCCTCATTCTCTCTCTCAAATAAATAAATAGAAATAAATTTAAAAAAAAAAGAAAATAGAAATGGTACTAATGACATTGAACACCTAGAGACCAAGGATGGTGCCAGCATTCTAGCCTGCACAGGAAGGCTTCCACAATTAAGAAGTTCCTGGCCCCAGATGTACCAAGGTTAAGAAGCCCCAGACCAGATGAGGTGTGGGGAACTGCTCTTATTCTTTTGCTCCTAGGCCATATCTCTGGCCAACTTGGAAAGGAAGGAAGCGTGGTTCCTAGGCAGCTGGTACAAGTCTTCCATGTAGTGGAGAGGACAGAAGAATAGCGAGGATCCAGGGCTGTGATAAATGGATTCCGCCCGTGGGGCCACGCAGCCAGTGAGTCCAGCATTAGAAGTAGTGTTCTTGAGACGCCAGTCCAGAGGTCAGGCAAAAGAGACCAGCCCATAATCGAAGCACTGAAAGGGAAGAAATGAAAGGATCATTAATTGCACTGTTATAAAACAATCCAGAAGAATGAACTAGAAAAAATCCTTTAGAAAAAAGTTGAGAATTTAGAATAGCTTCAGGGTGACCAGACAGAACATACCTTGGAAGGAATCGCCCCCTTTGTGATAAGAACTTGGATTATTTAGGAGTGGATCCAGCTACAATGGATATGGAATGCCAAACAATATGAGAGCCAAGGTTCGTTCTCTTGTGTGTGAAAGTCATCTGACCATCCTTAGGGCTTTAGTTTTTGTCTTTAGTGCTCAAAATGGCTGCCAGAAATTATAGAAGAGAGAAGGCAAGAGAAAGAATAAAACTATTCCCTTTGAAAAGACTTGCACACATGTGATTGGCTGAACCTTGGACACATGCCCACACCTAGCTCCAAGGTAGGCTTTTAATTCTAGTTTATAGTCAAGTGGCTTGTGCATGACTTAAAAAAAAAAGTCAGCATTCTCTTACTAAGGAAGAAAGTGAGGATGGACAGTGGACAACCAGATATTTGTCATGAAATGTAACAAGAAATGTGCAGGAGCTATGTGAGAGAATTACTGGAATGCTTCTAAAAGACACAGATAAGAGGAACAAATGGAAAAACAAACAGTATTGTTGGAAGGGAAGGCTCAACTTCATAAAAATATCAATTCTCCCTGAGTTAATTTATAACTTTAAGCATGTTCCCAATTAAAAGAAAAAAAACCAGCACTAGGTGATTCTAAAGTTCATATGGAAAAATAAACACAAATTTTGAAAGCCAAGAAATTTTGAGAAGGGAGAGCAGTGACACAATATAAAGCTGCAAAAATATAAAATATGTATCATAATTAAAATTTGCAATAATTTTAAGAAAAGTAGCATGGTACTACAGGATAAGGAGTGTAGAAAAATTCCAAGTGCGTATGCAAATTTAACACATGTATTCCTCGATGCTGGTAACTCAATCATTGAGGCAAAATGAGCTATTAAGTATCTGGGATCATTTCCAGGTATCTTGAAACAAATAAAGTTGGATCTATACCTCACACCTTTTTTTCAGAACAAATTCCAAGTGTGCCAAAGACATGCGTGATAAGATGAAATTGAAAGCATTAAGAGAAACTTTAGGAAGATGCATTTATAACTTTAAATTGATAAAAAAAAAAAAAAAACATTTTAAATTAAGGCATGGAATCCCAGACTTATCCAACTAGAAGACGTCAACTCAATTACAGAAAACTAAGTGATATCAATGAGGCCACCATGATCCTCGTCAGAGGTCCAGCAGCAAAGTGAAGAAAGTGTTTGCAATTCTTATCCTGCACAAACTTTGTTCCCCAATACAGCAAAAACTCCTGGGAGCCAATAGAAAAATACCAGAAAAGAAAAATAACATCCCACACTTCTCATAAAAAAATACCACCCCCTTTTAAATATATGAAAGAATTTTCAAACTTACACAGAAATCGAAAAATGTACTGAGATACTATTTTTAAACCTAGCACGCTACCAAAACTCGATAACATATCACAGTGTTAAGAACGTGGAAACGCAGATATTATATCTGTTGCTAGCGGATATGAAATGTTTTAGCCTGTAAGGACAGTAACTTGGCTGTGTCTGCATTCTTGTGTCTAACTCGGAAGTTTCTAGACAATGCATACAATCTCTTGACCCATGCAAAAATGTCCTGTGTGTGAAGTTATTATAGCAATACTTTGTAACAGCACAATACTAGAAGCAGCCTAAATGCCCCCCTCCTATAAAAAATGATGAAGCAGGGGCTGGTGGGATGGCTTAGCGGTTAAGGTGTTTGCCTGCAAAGCCAAAGGACCCAAGTTTGATTCCCCAGGACCCATGTTAGCCAGATGCACAAGGGGGCGCATGCGTCTGGAGTTCATTTGCAGTGCCTGGAGATCTTGGTGTGCCCACTCATTCATTCATTCTCTCTCTCTCTCTCTGTCTGTCTCTTTCTCTTTCTTTGTCAAATAAGTAAATAAAAATATTTTTTAAAAAATTTTTAAATACTGAAGCACAATAAAGAAGAATGAAGAGGCTCTTTGTGTGCCCAGATGAAAAGATCCCAAGTACTTACTAAGAAAACAAGGTGTTCCCCAAAAGTCCACGTATTCCCATTTTGTGAAAACAATCGTAGACCCACACGTTCCCGTTGATGTATAAAGTGTTCCTGACAGGATACCCAGGAAATGAACAAAAACTGTCAGGAAAGAAAGGACAACAGAGGAATCCATGAAAAAGACAGTTAAAAGGCCTGGAGAGATGGCTTAGCTGTTAAGCGCTTGCCTGTGAAGCTTAAGGACCCCGGTTCGAGGCTCGGTTCCCCAGGACCCACGTTAGCCAGATGCACAAGGGGGCGCACGCGTCTGGAGTTCGTTTGCAGTGGCTGGAGGCCCTGGCGCGCCCATTCTCTCTCTCTTTCTCTCTCTGCCTCTTTCTTTGTCTGTCGCTCTCAAATAAATAAAGAAAAATAAACAATTTTTTTTTTTAAAAAAAAGGACAGTTAAAACTATCTGCTCTTGCACACTTCTAGGGTCTTTGTTTGGGTGGGAATCATATGGATGTGTGAGCTAGTGGGAAAGAAAATATAAATAAAATTAGTAAAATTATTAAATAATGACCCCCCCCACACACACTCTCTTTAAAAATATCCCCAGCTTCATGTGTGCTCTTGTATTTGAGGATCAGGGAGACATCTTTTTTTGTTATTTTTAATATTATTTATTTATATATTTATTTGAGAGAGAGAGAATGGGCACGCCAGGGCCTCCAGCCACTGCAAATGAACTCCAGACACATGTGTCCCCCTTGTGCATCTGGCTAACGTGAGTCCTGGGGAACTGAACCAAGGTCCTTTAGCTTTGCAGGCAAGTGCCTTAACCACTAAGCCGTCTCTCCAGCCTGAGAGAGACATCTTTTGGCAAAGCCATCAGTCAAGTTTGCAGAAACCCTGGTTACTCGTCAGCCTGGGTCTGAGCAGCAGCTGGGAACTCTCCTGGAGGAAAGGCTCCTTGATGTCCCCAAATCCTGCTTTGCCCACTGCCACGCCTCAGGGAAAACGAGGCTGGGGCACACTCTTCTCTTCATGACCCTCCATCCAGGGAGGTGAGGGGGGGTTGCGCTGAGACCTGCCGGTGGACTCCTGGGCAGGGACGCAGGTGGGAAGAAGTGCTTCTGTGACAGCCATTTCTGGGGAGGGAAAAGTGAAGGGTCAGAAGCTGCACTGTCTTCCACTGGGGTCATTTGTAGTGGCGGGCTTCTCTTCCACCAGCTGTCCTCACCTCCTCCTTCGCAGAAGAATCCTTTCCTGATCTTCCCAGGCATAGTCTAGCCTTTCTGTGATTACCATCCTATTCCATCCCATCCCAAATGAAAACACACACACACACACACACACACACACGTATCTTGCCACTTCAAATGAAAACCAAATGAACACTGCTTTGCATGGGTGTTAGGGAATTGAACCCAGGCTAGCAGACTTTGCAAGCAAATGGCTAAGCCATCTCCCCAGCCCCACTTTTCTTTGAAATGAAAATGAAACCTTCCACAGAAATAAAATTCCAGTCAGTAACAGCATTCCTGGCTCCCAAGGGTCTTCTAAACCATGCGTTTTTTTCTGTCCCATGGACCAGAAATCATTCACTCTTCTCTGCAGTTTGGTTTTGTGTGAAGTTGACATTTTCAAGAAATTCAGATAGCAAAACGGGAATCGGGAGGAAGTGGCCCGAGGTGGAATTTTAGGCATCAGTGGCAGGAAAGTGAGAAGAAGTGTTTCGGCTTGGGTACCCCCGCGGGGTCACCAGCCTGGGGCAGCTGCCTGAAGGACTTGCTCACATTGGATCAGCAGCTGGGGCAGTTTCATCCCCAAGGGAGGGCCGGAAGTAAAGCAAAGACGGTGTGCCTCTGGGGCCAGTGCAGGGCAGGGGCAGAAGAGAGGAGGTGGGGAGAAATGAGAGGTCCTCCCTGCCCAGTAGGAAGACCAGCCTAGGGAACAGTGGCCTGGATTACTCAGCCTGGCAGTTTGATCAGGGAACGAGGCTCAGGCTGGCTTGGAATGTGTTGAGTGTATTTCATGTGTGTGTGTATATATATATATGTATATATATTTAAAAATTAGAGGGCTGGAGAGATGGTTTAGTGGTTAAGGCATTTGCCTGCAAAGCCAAAGGACCCAGGTTCGATTCCCTAGAACCCACCTAAGACAGATGCACAAGGTGGCGCATGCATCTGGAGTTCATCTGCAGTGGCTGGAGGCCCTGGTATGCCCATATTCTCTCTCTCTCTCTCTCTCTCTCTCTCTCTCTCTCTCTCTCTCTCTCTCTCTTTCTGTGTGTGTGTGTGTTTGTGTATCTACCTGCCTCTTTCTCTCGCTTTCTCAAATAAGTAAAAATTAGAGGGCTGGAGAGATGGCTTAGCAGTTAAGGCACTTGCCTGTGAAGCCTAAGGGCTCATGTTCGACTCTCCTGGTCCCACGTAAGCCCAACGCACAGTGACATAAAGCACGCACAAGGAGGCGCACACATCTGGACTTCTATTGCAGTGGCTGGAGGCGCTGGCTTGCAATTCTGCCTCCCTCTCACATTAAAAACAAAAAAAAATAGAGTCCTGCCTATGGCTCCATGAAAGTTTTGGAAGAGAGTAATTTGTCAGCAGGCACTGGGGGCATTTTACCAGTTGAAGTATATGACTGGCACTGAAGAGGAGGGCCGCACCCTGGCCACGCTGCGGAAACCACCTCCTTCCCTTTAGTTTCAGTGGTTTCTACAGGGACAGCAGCGCGTTTCCTTCCTAGCTCAGCCTCAGCGTGGGGATGAGGCGCTGTGTAAGTCTTGAGACGTCCCGGCGAGCGATGTCCCGTGCAGAAGGGTTCTTGATGGCTTTCCATTCTGATCTGTGTGCGTGGACCTCAGGGGGCAGCGCCAGGTACCAGCGCACAGCTCCATGCGCGCTCAGCCTTCCAGTAAATGACCATCTGCAGGTGGACAGACTCACACTGTCCATGAAGGAAGTCCGGTGAGGTCAAAGGCCTGTCCACCCCTCACCAGAGCTGAGCCCTGACCACCCGCAGTGCCAGGGTGCAGGGGCCCCACTAACTCTGCTGGTGGGGCTCGCTTCTTATTTCTGAGCAGTTTTGAACATTTGCTTACAGAGCAAATTTTAGGGTGTTTTTTTTCCTTAAGGAATTCCAGCTGTGAGCGGAACTAGGGTCATGGATACAAGGCAGGCAGATCCTCAGATGCTTCTCTCCTACCTCCACTTAGGTCTGGGTCCCTGGCATTGGCTGAATGGAATTCAAGTCCAGACACCAGCAGGCTCATGAGCATGGCGTTTACCGTTTTTCTTCACACGTAGGGGAGCAGTCCTGTTTGTAAAACCCAACCACCCTAGCCCAGGGCGGCTGCTGAGGGAAAGCCCAGGATGAAAACCTTCAACCATAGCCCAGATTCCAATATGGATCCAGACCTGGGGTTTTCACATGTGGTGAGGGAATCCTTCCCTGTACCCTAGGTTTTGCTTCAAAGCCTCATGGTGTAAAATGGCCCACAAACAAACAAACAAACAAAACAAAACAAACATGCAAAAAATCACTGATTGAGCTAGCATCATGCCCCATGGTCCTTACCTCCCACGAGGAGCCATCTGAGCCCTGTGGGTCCAAGCTATGGCAACCTTCTTGCTCCAGATCCTACTTCCCCTTGTCTGCTGTCCTCAGAACACTGATCTTGCAAACGCATCATGCTGTATAGGCATGGATCCGTTCACGCTCAGCATGGATTTCAAACCTCTCTCTCCTGGTGTTCTGAGCTCTCTGATACTGGTTCCAGCATGCCCGTCTTGCCTCAGCATTTTCCAGAATCCCATTCCAGGCCATCTCCTTATCTTTTGCATCCGCCCTCTGTTTCCCTTGCCTCTATTTGTGATTTGACCCACCAAGTCTGAGGGCCATTTGTTTCCCTGTATGTGCCAGTCACCCTCCGGAATCCATCAGCCCATCTGCGAGGTGCCCAGCACGGGAGCATCTGCCCCTGAGGTGGTTTTATGGGATGCGTTGGTATTACTATGTGCCAAGCTGGTCCCCACAGCCCGTTCACAACAGGGCCTGAGTAACATTGCGGTCTGGATCCGTGCCTTGGTTGGGAAAGATTCTCTGACGGGCTGGAAGAGACATCCTAGGTGATCTAGGATTCGTTTAAGGGCAAAGGGCAACATCTTCCAGGACTTCCTTTTCTGGAGATTTCTCTAGGTGTGTACTTCTCTAATTGAACAAGACCCTGTTGTGGGGGGAAGAGGGGTCATTGAGTGATGTTAATCATGTGGGTGTTTGCTGCTCTTGCAGGGACTTGAAACTGGACAACATCCTTCTAGACGCCGAAGGCCACTGCAAGCTGGCCGATTTTGGGATGTGCAAGGAAGGGATTCTGAACGGTGTGACAACCACCACCTTCTGTGGGACTCCTGACTACATAGCTCCCGAGGTAAGTGCCACCGTGTGCCAGGGGCCACCACCTCTTGATGCTAGGTCCTCGCCGAAAACCAACCACCCATGCTCGCTGAGCATCTCTCGCTCTTCCTGGCCCAGAACCACCAAAAAATAAAGGAAACTGGCATCACTGTGTTCAGTTCTTGCTGATGAGATAAGGAAATATCATTGGAAAAAG